>NC_069657.1:110014356-110331856 GCF_027244095.1 Hemicordylus capensis | reverse complement strand
TCTGGTAGGTTTCCCTTGTACGATAGCACTTTCAGTTAAAACTGGACACTCAAACACTACTCTTAATTTTTGTGAGCCCAAGCAGAATTGTACATAGCTTGTTAGTACTGACCAATGCATTGACGAGAATAATGGGAATGGGGTAGGGGAGAATCGGGTGGTAGTGGGTACAGGCAGAGGAAAGTCAGCAGTGCATGTAACCCACAGAGGGAAAGGGTTAACCACCCAGCACCATGGCCTCAAAATGATTCACCTGTGATTGCTCACACTCTTAGTGAAATGAAGACTGGGCTCTGATTAGAAGTTGATTGTGTTAATATTGATATGCATATATCCCTCAGAAGTTTAAAGTCTAGAAGAGAACATAGGTAGGAAACATGAATTCAGGGCGACTGATCATAAATAAATTTTGAGGTGAAAGACAAGTCTCATCTCAGGGTCACACTGTAGGGTAGGTGATACATTTATGTCCTGCCTTCCTCCAAGAAGGTCAGACACAATATACATGAGATTATTTCATTTTACCAACAACCCTGTAAAATTGGTTAGACTGTGACATTATTGTCTAATGTACTACCTACAGTACTATTTTGCCTATCCTGTACAGCCATAGCTCTTGAAGTTAAACCCCTCTAAGGAGCCATGTGCAGTTCTCACAGAGGACTGGCACAGTGTGTATGTGTATGACAGGACAGGTGGAATATGAGAGAGCAATGAGGGCTATAGGGATATGCATGGAATGGATTTTGCGCTCTATTCCAAGCTCATAATGGAACGCGAAATCCCCAGAATGTTTTGTCAGAAGTGGTCGAGCTGGTTGTTCCGGCGGAATGACTGCATTCTGACTTGGAACATTCCAAGTGCCATTCTGGACTCCAAATGGCACTCAGAACATTTTGAGTATTTTGAGTTGGAATTGGGTGATTCCGTTCCGCGCTTGGAACAGTCCCTTCATTTGAAGGGCATTCTGTTCTGAGATTGGAAAACTCGAAACAGCTGGTTCACGGTTGGAATGTTCCGACTGCGAACATTCTGTGCATTCCTAGAGGGCTTCCCTCCTAATGGAAATAACAAATGTGTGTGTGTAATCCATATCATGACCACAGTTATGGTGGTCATAAGGGTTAACATTCCCATGTTGCAATCTTGATGAGGATCGCCCTCCCCTGCCTTTTGCTATTTCTGTAGTGTTACGAGCAATGCTTTTCTGCTGGCTCCCAGGAGCCCCCCCCACCCCCGCCACCACTTGTGTTTGTGTCTCCAGGCTTGGAGATTTCACTCTTGACATGCTCAGGACCCTCACAGCATTGTGAGATCTCCGTTTGTGGCACATGGGGACAGATCACTTAGTTGACAAAGGGCCAGTCACCCCTAGATTTGGCTACTAACAAGCAAATTGATCCTCCCCATCTCTGACAATTAAAACTTTTTTAAAAAACCCATCTTTTTACTCAGGCTTTTTCAGCTTCTTGATAATTTATAGGTTTTAATTCTGTGATTGATTTTTAAATTGTTAGTTTTTATTTGTTTTCATGTGTTTTTATATGGGTTTTAAACCGTTTTATATCATTGTGAACCGCCCAGAGATGTGGGTTTGGGGTGGTATACAAGTGTGATAAATAAATACATACATAAATAAAATTGGAAAGGGGAGCAGATACACTCCCTCTCTATGTTGGGATGCCCTAAGTAGACCCCGAAGTTAACTAAAGAAGGTTAACCTCCAGCCAAGGCCTCTCTGCACTCAGAGTGAATTGCCTCTGCCCCTCCCCTCCTTTTGCAAAGGATATCAGCAAGCTAATGCACCAATCAACTCAGCAGGAAGGAAGCAGTTAAGGCTCACAGAGATAACTCTCTCCCCTCACAAAAGAGGTTGAGTGAGGGATAAGGACTTCAAGAATGCACCCAATAAAGTACTGATTGGATTATTGGACCCTCCGTCCATGCAGATTTCCCCTTCTCACGTCTATGCATTCTATTGTCATGACAATCAGCCTGGGAGTACCTCAGCAATTCTCACATTGTTGCACTCAGGAAGAGCGATCAGCAACAATGGAAACCTTGCAGGTTCCACCCAACACACCTATTCAGCAAAGAAGGGCAACAGGGATGTGGCTCCAGGATATGTTTTTGGGTATATCAAGCCCCAATTTCATGATCCAGTGTGCTCTTTGAATACCATCTGCCTTGGAGTCACAAGCTGCTTGGGTGATTTACTGTTCACAGACCACCATGCCAGGCTGTGTTCAATTCTTTGTACCTCCCCCCAGATCGGCTTTCTTGCCTAGCCTGATCTGGGCAGTCTTCCACGCCAACATAGGTGTTTCATTCCATGGATGAAGCGCCCTCGTGGATTCACCTTTTTCAACTAATTCCTCTGGTCTTCTCCCCACTGCCTCTGACCGAGCTGTCCCTGAGGAACGAGGTCCTTTGGTTGCTCCTGGAGTCCTGAGGTTTCTTCGTCCAGATCAAGTGATATGAACATTTGCCCCTCACTGGGCCCAACTCAATCCCTATCCCCTTTTCTTAAATCCAGCCACCTCTTTCTCTAAAAGCCTCTTTCTCTTGCACACCTGGGAATTTATACAATTAGGACTTTAAGCTAAAATGCCTCGTTGCAGTTGAACATATCTTTAATAGTTATATTGCTTTAACCACATGTTTCTTTCCGCTGTGCCCCATCACACTCAAAAGGCTGTTAGAGAAAAAAATAGCAATCTGGCTTATATTGTCATTCTTTCTCTTGAGTAAGAGATACTTGCTGCTGCACCTGTGAAGTCCCACAGTCCCTTCCTCCTTTATCAGGGAAGGAAGAAAAACTTTTTCTTTTCTTTTCCTTACTTATGGAAGAGTCCCAACACGTTATTCCTTCTGTATACATCCAGGGTACCCACAAATTACTGTTCAGTGAGTTTCAAAGCTTCATTTTAAATCTGCTCAGCACACAAGCCACATTAATCTTTCCTGATTAATACCCATCCTGGCACATCTTCTCAACCTGTGGTTAGTACATCCATTCTACCAGCTTAGTGTAGCTGTTTCTTCATACTTTGTGGTTTTTCTGCTTATTGAAAATCCTTCCATGTAACTTTTATAAAGAGCTTAAAGCCCAAGTTAATACTGACACCTAATCAATATAATAGAGATTGACACCCAAGCCTTCTTATTCCTACAACATTCTTTTTAACCCTCTTCAGAACTCAGTACAAATTCCCTCCTTCCCAACAAGAGTTTCTTCAGAGGACAAAGAGAGGGAACCAACAAGTGCTACTGCAGCCAAAGATATCTGGATACAGTGAAGTCTTTTACAATGACTGAGGTCATTCACATGGCTGCTTGGGCTGGGGCTGGTGTGTGTGTGTGGGGGAAAGCAGGGACATACTTTCCTTCCCCCACATGGTCGTCCATTCTTGCTGAGCCACATCACTCACATGCCCACATTATTGGTGCTGCGGTGAGTGGAGTGGTGCTCCAGAGGCGCAGGAGCAAAGCCCAGGTGCAAGGAGTCCCACAGTGCACCACACAAACGATGCACTGTTGAAATCCCCGAGGTCAGGTTGCTCCCACACAACCAGGCGATGAGGTAGGAGGGCGCGCTACACCTTCCTAACCTTGCTTTTATCCTGGGTACAAATCCCGGGCTACTCAGTGGAGGAGTGCTGAGATCAGGACTGATTCTGGCAGTTCTCATGACCAGCTCTACCCTGGTAGGGCAGTGCTAGCCTGGGTAGGGCTGGTTGTAAGAACAGCCTTACTTTCTGACATAAGTAATGGTGGATTAAAATGCCAAAACTAATTCCAGTAACAAATTAAATGTCCTTGTCACTAGAGATGTGCACGAAATGCTTCGTGTATATCCCAGGGGGTGGGGAAGGGTACCTTTAAAAAGAGACAGGCAGGTCCTACCTGCTCCTCCAGTGAGCTGCCGCTGCCCCCACTGCCAGGCAGACCCATCATGGTGCTGTCGTTCTTTAAATCTAACTTGAAAGCAGCCGCCACACTGCTGTCCCCTTTAAACTGCCGCACTGCACCGATGGGATGCTGCTCCCAGCAGCCCTTGTGTGGCACCAGCACACAAATGGCATTGATGCATGCACTGATGTTGCACAAGGGCTGCTGGGGGCAGCATCCCATTGGTGCGGTGCGGCACTTTAAAGGGGACAGCAGCACAGCTGCTGCTTTCAAGTTAGATGTAAAGAACAACACCACAATGGGATGGAGCAGGTAGGATCTGCCTGCCCCATTTTAAAGATACCCCTCACTTCGTGCCAAAATGTTTCAGCTGCAGGAGGCCAAAATGTTTTGGCTGCCTTTCCAAAGAGGCACTGAAATGATTCGAGCACATCTCTACTTGTCATATTCTTGCCTTATTAATATGCTGGGTATTTAAATATTTATTTAATTAAATACCCCAGGTATTTAAGAGAATGTCTTCTTCGCTATGAACCACACCACTCATGGAGATCATCAGGAGAGGTTCATCTGCAGTTGCCACTGGCTTGTCTGGTGGCTACTCGGGGACAGGACCTCTCCGTTGCTGCTCCCTGCTGAAATAAGAGCCTCCCCATCTCTTACAACTTTAAAAAAGGCAGTCAAGACACATTTACTGCGCGTTAAGGTCATCTGAGGCAGTCTGTCTCCAGTTACCACCGGTTTGTCTGGTGGTGACTCAGAGGCAGGCCTTCTCTGTAGCTGCTCTTGGGCTGTGGAATGCAATCCCGGCAGAAATCCATACTTTGAGTTCATTATGTCTTTCAGGAGAGCCCTTAAAACCTATCTGTTTGGCCTGGCCTTCCAGGGTTTTTAAACTACTGTAAACTGTTTTAAATGGTTGTCTTGGTTTTCCAGGGTTTTTAGCTGTTTCAGTGTTTAAATTGGTTTTATTCTGTTTTCATAGTTTTGATTTAATTAACTGGTTTTAATTGTTTTTATCCTGTTGTAAACCTCCCTGAACCATTTTGGAAGAGCGATATATAAATCAAATAAATAAATAAACAAATTAATAAATAATTTGTTCACCCAGGCTTTTAAGTAGGTACTTTTTTTAATAGTTTGATTATTTTTAATAGTTTTAACATTGTTTTAAATTTTGAATTGTCGTAACGTTGATTGTAATTGTTAACCTTTTAACTTCTTATTTTTATTGTTTTGTTGTAAACTGCCCAGAGACTTGCACTTTGGGCAGTATACAAATATGCTAAATACATACATACATACATACATACATACATACATACATACATACAGGTGAAACTCGGAAAATTAGAATCTTGTGCAAAAGTCCATTAATTTCAGTAATGCAAATTAAAAGGTGAAACTGATATATGAGACAGACGCATTACATGCAAAGCGAGATAAGTCAAGCCTTAATTTGTTATAATTGTGATGATCATGGTGTACAGCTCATGAAAACCCCAAATCCACAATCTCAGAAAATTAGAATATTACATGGAACCAAGAAGACAAGGATTGAAGAATAGAACAATATCGGACCTCTGAAAAGTATACAGTGTACTGTGCTTGACTGGCCAGCAAACTCGCCTGACCTGACCCCATAGAGAATCTATGGGGCATTGCCAAGAGAAGGATGAGACACATGAGACCAAACAATGCAGAATTGCTGAAGGCCGCTAATGAAGCATCCTGGTCTTCCATAATACCTCATCAGTGCCACAGGCTGATAGCATCCATGCCACGCCGCATTGAGGCAGTAATTGCTGCAAAAGGGGCCCAAACCAAGTACTGAATACATATGCATGCTTATACTTTTCAGAGGTCTGATATTGTTCTATTCTTCAATCCTTGTCTTATTGGTTCCATGTAATATTCTAATTTTCTGAGATTGTGGATTTGGGGTTTTCATGAGCTGTACGCCATGATCATCACAATTATAACAAATTAAGGCTTGACTTATCTCGCTTTGCATGTAATGCGTCTGTCTCATATATCAGTTTCATCTTTTGATTTGCATTACTGAAATTAATGGACTTTTGCACGATATTCTAATTTTCCAAGTTTCACCTGTACATACAGAATTGAAACAACATGCAATAACCAAACACAATTACAGTTCAAATAGTATTAACATGATAGTGTCTGTTAATCTATGGTGCTCGTACTTTATTTAGCAGTATAATATGCAGCAGATAGAGAGAAAAAATCATGCTATCTGCGGAACTATTAATAATACAAAATTATGGGATAATTACATTTTCATTAATTCTTTTGAGAATGGAAAACCCAAACTGGAAATTGTATGCAAATGCCTGAAATATTTTACTTGACAGATCAAAATATCTTCCTAATATAGTCAATATATCCTAATACAGTATACCCATAGTATACCAACAAATAACTTGCTTAATATATCCAAGAATAACATTTATTTGTTGTGCACTGCCCAGAGCCATTTGAATGGGACGGTATATAAATGTAACAAACAAATTTATCTTTGCAGCTGCATCACAATTTGCCATAGTTTGCAATGATCAAGTAACTGCTGATACTGACTTGTTCTTGACCTCGATAAATTTAACAAGATATACAAATATTTTAGTTTACAGAACACACTGCATATTTCATATACTGGGGAAAAATGAGAAAAAACTATTCAGATTTTAAATATGAAGGGAAAGATATATTCTGGGAACATCATTCGACTTGGTTTCCTGGTCGGTTTGCTAAGCAAAGTGAAGGGAAGGATATTACTGCAAGATAGTGATACAGTTGATATGTGTGAATAACTAGGGCACAATCCATCTCTTGCACATACACACAAGTGGATCCCACAGAGTCTCACGGAACCCTTTAACTCTGCTTCCCTCTTTCCTGCTGGCCCTTGGTCAGGAGCACAGGCACCATAGCATGTTGGTTGCTAACTAGAATGGGAGATCCATGCTGTCCAGCAGCCACGTTCTACATGGGGAGGCTTAGAGCACAAGTTGCCTATGTATGACTCACTGCAATGTTGAGGGGCACATTTATACTGCAAGCACAGAACTCTTAGTGACATTGAGGTGAATGACGACTCTTATGTCTAAAGAAAATCACATCTATTCACCAAAGATCCCTGGAAATTTAGACGGACATCAGGATGTTTAGGATGACTGTTTAGGATGCAATTCAGTTGCAACCCTTTAGTCTGTTAACCTAGAATAGTTACTTTGAAGTCAATATGACACATTGGGTAGTGAACAGTTTGGACATGAATAACTATCACTGGACTCCCAATACATTAAAATATCAATAGAATTATTTTCTCCCTCTCAATATAACTTGTAGCTAAAGATCTATGAGAGGGAGATATTTTGACAATCTGCCAAACAAAATCCTCATCAATTCTGTCACATCATCTCAGACACTATTAATTAGGCCACAAACTGGAATATACTGTTGCTGCCAATATGACTTTTTTTTTTTTTTTGGCCTTCTTGTGCTGGCACTTCCTTTCCTTTTTTCATCTAGAAGTACCCTAGAACTAAGGCAAACATAAAATTCATGCCAAATCCGTAAAAATAAGACATCTACTACCTCAAAAAATGTTTTCTTTTGTTCCTCCTTTACAATTAAACATAAAGAGCAAAGATTCATTTTGATTATATAAAACTGCTCATATTTAATGCAAGTACCAATTTAATCTGGGTGCTAATACATTAGCCACCTAATGGCACAGTGGGGAAGCAATCTGCCTAGAGAGCAGGAGGCTATTGGTTCGTATCCCTGCTGGTGTGTTTTCCAGAATATGGGAAACTCCTATATTGAGCAGCAGCAATAGAGGAAGATGCTGGAAGGCATCATCTCATACCGCGTGGGAGAAGGCAATGGTAAACCACTCCTGTATTCTACCAAGAAAACCACAGGGCTCTGTGGTCGCCAGGAGTCGACACGGACTCGACAGCACAACCAACGAATACATTATCAAGTGGAGTTGAAAGTACTAATCTAGGTTGCTATACAAAGAAAGTATAACATTGGTTACAGAGGTACAAACAGGACTTATTACAGAATCAGAATCAATTTTATTACAGCCTTAAGCCAACCAGAAAGAAAACAAAAAGAAAAAAACATACAGCAGTACATCAAATATAAATAAGAATATCAAAAATATAAAAACAGACATGCTGATAAAACTAGAGATATATCATAGAGAACCATGGTGGGATGTCTGTCTCCTAGCCCCATAAATGAACCTAGCCACTATCCTGGTGACTTCGTCATTAGTGGATTTATTATAAATGATGTTGGATGGGATGAATTTCAGTTACAAACCATCCACTTATGACACTATTATTTCCCTACCTAAAGTAATCTGTGTCCTCTTTCTTTGATTAGCCTAACTGTTAAATTCTTCAACTTCAGTTTACACTTGTTGAGCAAACTGCTTGGAATGGATAATGCTTGTAGAGCCAAACCAATCAAATTTGAAGTTAGCAAAGCTGTGCGTGTCCTACAACATTCTCTCTGAAGTCAACTGTTCCTTTGGAAGGTCATAGGAACACAGGAAGCTGCCACATACTGAGTCAGACCATTGGTCTATCTAGCTCAGTATTGTCTTCACAGACTGGCAGAGGCTTCTCCAAGGTTGCAGACATGAATCTCTCTTGGCCTTATCTTGGAGAAGTCAGGGAGGGAACGTGAAACCTTCTGTTCTTCCCAGAGCAGCTCCATCCCCTAAGGGGAATATCTTATAGTGCTCACATGTAGTTTCCCATTTAAGTGCAAAGTTAACCAGGGCAGCCCTCAGACATTTCTGGCAGTCACATTTGGCTTCAGAAGGAAGGGGAGATAGCTTTTTATAAAGCAAATTATTTGGAATACTTGGCAACATTAAATTATTTCATGCAGTAGCTGACATCCTGGCTTACAAAGTGCTTGTGTAATAAGTAAAAATGTGCTAATGAAAGATCACATAGTTGTTGCACTAAAAACAGATTTGCAGAATTGTGCTATAGTGCTCTTGAGTAAAAGTTCATTTCAGAACAAATGATGCATGCTGCAGGTTGGACAACTGATGCACAAGGGCAAGCACATGCTTGTGGCCATGAAACACTAGTCTGGGATGCAAGCTCCAGACTTAGCAAAAGGAGCTGGCACAACAGCTTTCTGCTACCGCAACATCCTTCTACATGTGCTTTGTTAGTCAGGATGTCAGCCAATGTTTTTGCAACTGAAGCTAATTAAAGTAGGAATGGATTAAGGCAGAGAGGATGTCTGGTTTAAGTAGGCTGCAAGAGTGCAGAGTGACGTAACTATTAAATTATAAAAATAATTCCAACTTTGAGCTACCTAACAAATAGCTGATAAACTCTCTAATATGCATATATGTTCTTGCACATCAGTATTATCGAGCATTTGTTTGGGTCTCTGCAATCATAATGGTACACATTAATCAGAATATTTGATGAATATTGGAAGAGTGAAAAGTGAATGCAGCCAACACATATTTAATCATAGAAGTACATTAACACTTGGACAGCAAATTAAACTCAAAATTTTCAATATTCAGTACTTTTGCTTGTTCCAGCTAAAAGGAGATAAATCTTCCTGTCAGAGCTTATTCCGCATCCAAGCTTATCTTAGGACCAAAATGTCATTTTCAGAACTCAGAATCTTTGCCAGCAGACTGTACACACTTATAATTACATCAAATACAGTCTTCTTGTACTTCTGAATTGCTCTTCAACTATTAGATACAATGAAGCTATTCCCACGAGCAGCCTAACAGGCTAGGGCAGTGCAGCCTGGGTTAGGCTGCTTGTGTGGAGAGCCGGAATCGCATTTCTGCCCCGCCTTTTTTTGCCTTGGCCTTTTGCCCTGGCCTTTAGCCAGAGTTAAGGGTGCGAATGCACCCTTAACCCGAGTGCTGGGCTCTTGTGTATGCTTGGGCTGCACACATCCCAAGCATACACCAAGCAGGGTGCCAGGAGTGCCCGGCTGAGGGAGGACCCCTAAATGCACTGCGCTCCTAGCAGAGAGATGTTGGAGGACTTCCTCCTCCAGCTCAGAATCTTCCTCCTCCAGCTCCCTGCTCTGCCACTCACTGCTGTGCTGCTCATGTGCTGTGGCAAGTGGCAGAGCAAACTGGGAAGAGAGTTTGTGTAGGGTGGATTCAAACTGGAAAGAGAGATGGTGTGTGGTGGAGAGCCTGCCTCCCCACCTGCCAGCTCATATGGCTGTGTGCATGACCTTATAATCTAACACGAATGCATTTACTGTTTTGTAAACCACCCTGGGCCATTTTTGGAGGAGCAGTATAGAAATCAAATACTAAATAAATAATACAATCTATCTTTTATATCCAATGGCTGACATCCAGAATAAGTTGCTTATGAGTTAACTTGAAAACCATGCATGCAGCACCAGGCTGTGCATGTGGTTCCTCATACAACAAAGGATGCATGAATATCACTGTTGGAACAGGGTGATAATGAGCTTCTGTTAGCTAGAAGATGGCTATAAAGTGGAGGAAATTTGCCTATAGGAAGTTCTCCACATTAGCTAGTTTCTGTTCTATCTCCAGCAGAGGAACTGAAGGAAAAATGGTACTTCCTGATGAACCAGTGAAGGCAATCTATGTACAGAACCACTTGACTAGATCCAGTACACAAAGGATGCTGTGTGGGACAAAAGCAACACTGCAGCCAGCACATATGTATGGAGGCTGTATATGCACTGATCCTTGCTGCATCAGGCTTGTGTGTCCACCCTTCAACATAGAGGTTTTCAAAATTCCTGCTTTCATGGAACCCTGTCTAGATAGATTAGTCTGCTAAGGAAGACTTTGCATGTGTGCCATAGAACTCTTGAACCACCATAACATTTTCATATGCTTCACATATACTATCACAATCATTTTTATAATAGCCCTGTAAAGTAGGCCAACATTATTATCCCATATTGCAGACAAGGGAATGATGCTGAGTGATAGCGGTTTGCCTAAGGTCACCTAGCAATTTCATGGCTGAACTGAAAATTTATTTATTTATTTGCCTTATTTGTACTTCCTCCTTCCGCCTAGTAGTTCAGAAAATTTCCCGAATTCTCTAATATAAAATATCTATTTTAAGTCTTTGCAGAACCAGCTTAATGTTAATTGATCATCACATTACATTAAGAATCTATATTCTTAACACCCTAGTAGGAAAGAATAAAACAGAATTTGAGTTATAACAACTTAATAAAAAGGATTGACCACATGATTTAAGCTTTTTAATGGTTCTTAATACCTCATATAAAAGGATTTTATATGATCCTGGAAACATATGCTGCATGTCATGAAAACTACCCTTGAATACATAATATAGCCCCATAAATAGATTATGTTTGAGATAGCCCTAAGTAAAAAACAAATCATAAAGAGGTTATACATGTGTTAAATCACAGAATCAAAGTGTAGAAATAATATTCTTCTGACGTTGAGAATGAATGTCACTTTTGGAGAATGATTTACATGGACGTATTAAAGGCAATTCTTGTTCATGTACCTTGTGGTTTGAACTATTCCTCCTTAGCACTTTTTATAGAAAATTAAGGGCATTATTTAGGTTTCTTATTTCGAAAGACTGGTTTGATTTCCCTGTTTGGAAAAGCCTTAGCACCCCAAAAATTGCAGAAAGAAAGACTGGCTGTACTAGTTTGTAGCAAAGGGGAAATTACAAGCAGTTAACATTCAGAATAATTCTATAGTTGTCTATTGGTGTGGGGCCGGAAGAAGATGGAGAGAGCAGTTAAGCTGTTGCTAAACATGGGCTGGCATCCAAAGAGCTAGTTTAGATGTGCCCAAGGGCTTAGACTTTTTTCTTTAGGCACCCTGCTGTTTCACAAACTGCTTGGAAGGTCCCCTCATTTTAAGAATTGGTTTGTCATATGGCATGAAAGCTGCTGTTTGAGAAAGACAAGCCAAACTGGAACCAGTTTGTGTGGAATTAGTTGTACATTTCTTGGTATCCCGATTAGTTCCATGTGCCAAGTGGGCTTTGCATTTCTATTTGTATTTCTTGAACAGCAACCTCCCACATTGCATGGCAAAATGCTGTCAATGTTGTATGGAATGGCATTTTTTCTGAAATGGCTGTGCAAATAACATGTTTTTAGAAACCCACTCTGAGTGCCAAAGTACTTGGACACACTTAGTAGTTCTTTGAACCCTGGCTCTTGTGTCTCAAGGAAGTTCTTACAAAAGAATGTTGTTCTCTCAGGATTTATTTATTAATTAAAAGATTTAATATACTGCCCAATCCACAGACTCTGGGCAGTGTACAAAGTATGAAGAGCATCCAAGATTTTTTTTAGGGGGAAAAAATTACAGGGGAAATGCCTGGAGGATGGCATCTTGGCTCAGAATAATACTGACTGCTTCTAGTCATCTTTAAGAAAGATCATCCAGTCACTCATCCTACCAAATCACTGTGTCCTATTCTATAAATATTACATTCTTTTATAGTTAGCCAGTGTTTATATGATTTCATTCGTGTATGGTTAGCCATGGCATGAAGACTCACCAGGTCTATCTGGTAACGAGATTTCAGAAAGCAGTTGTGCTAACTGAGTAAGTATGATAGGCTGTGGCCATTCAATACCATGATGGTCAACTTCAATTGTATGGCTAAGAGAGATGATTTCCGTCATTATCCCAAACACAATAGAGTACTTTGAACTTAGACATTAAGCTCATTCACACGACCAGTGTTCTCTCTAATTTTTTTCATCTGTGTGCGGAATGAGTTTTGTTCTGGACGGCAGTATCAAGGCAGTGTGTGCACACATGCATTCAGAGTGGGGCCTTCATGATTCAACCTGAGTGGGATCTAAAATTAACTGAGCGGACATCAGAAAATGTGTGAGTGCACGCACATGTGCACACCTTAGAGGAAACAGTGAACACGACCAGCCCTACCCAGGCTTGTACAGCCCTACCTGGGTAGTGCTGGTTGTGTGGAGCACCGGGATTGCTCCCAATCGCGGTGCTCTGCAACTGGGTAGCCCGGGTTTTTTACCTGGCCTAAAAGTGAGGTAGAAGGGCATGTGAGCCCTTCTACCTCACTCCTCTCAGTCATGTGGATGCTTGGACTGCCTGCAGAAAGCAGACATAGAGCTGGGGGGCAGGAATGCTCAGCAGTGGGGAAATCCACCAATGCACCACACTCCTTGCACGGTGTGATGCATGTGGGAGGCCGCAACCTGCTTCCCCACCAGACCCCTTGCCACTCGTACATCAATTATGTGGGTGCACAGCACAAACAATTCCAGAGCAGCAAGGATCATGTGGGGGAAGGTATGTTGTCTCCTACCTTCCCCCAGGCCTCCCCAAAATGGTCGTGTGAATGAACCTATTGAGTTCAATGCAGTCACAATTACACCTTCATTGAGGACAGGGTTTCTATCCCTTTTAAGACTGGGGATTGACAGAAAAGACAGCATTGCAAATAATGATATTTAACCAAAAACTTGAAAAGTTACCAGCATACTGTATTTAGACAAGAAAATATGAGCTAAATTAGTTAGTGACTACTGCAGATAACAAGGTTAGAAAATTCTTATGGCTTGTAGAGGAAAAATATATACAGGAAATAGCATCTGACCTGGTGTATCCCTGGTTACAACCAGCACTTCCTGGTGGTGATTTACAGGAGTGCAGTGACTGAGTCATGCCTGTGACCCTAAGAATGCTTGAGCCACTCCCTCTGGAGATATTTTCAGAAGTTTGAACCAGCCCTTAAGCTTCATTCTCGTTCTGTTTCAGAAATTACAATTTTAATCCATTTTGTAAACAATGTCTACCTTCTAAAATATACAAAACTGAAGAGATTGAGAATAATCTCAACAAGCAGATAAATGTTGTATTTCCAGTGGAGTGCATAATGTATTCTAGTTAAAAGACAAACACCCTTTGTTTTATGACTGACTAAATCATTAATCAAGATAAGTATGCGAAAGCCTGAGGAGGCCAGTTTACTGTGCTGTCAACTGCCCAGCAACCATTCACAAGAATTGTTTTTTGTAGCACTGCTGTTCCTGGAGACTGTGGCTGTTTTAGCATATGCCCTCTTCATACTCTGCTTTGGATGGAAAATTAAAGATTCTAAATAAACATTTATGGCTAGATTTTCCAAGATACAATTGGCACTTGAAACTTTTCATTTACTCATTTAACGGAATGGCAAGATTTTAACCTTGAAATGAAATCTAGGTTTACCCGAAGGATTTGAGTGCAGGCACGATGATTATTATTTTTAAAATTACACTTCTAAAACAAAATGCAACTTAGTAACTATGAATAAATGCACACAATTAAAATTATCCCAGTTTTAGAAAGTGCTAAGAAAACTTAACAGTCTCGTTCAAACCTACTATAATTCCAAAGACCAATTCATACGACTGTTACATTTTTTTCATCGCTTTTCAACCACCTGACCTATGGATCAATACCATTTACTATTAACTCTTCCCTCTTTTCAGTGGCTTGGAACCAAAGGCAGTGCTACATGAGTAGTGAGCACTTCTACGAGTGCAAAGTGAGGGTCCCTTATTTCAGCCTGATTTTAGCTACAGCTAACTGTGCTTCCCTGAAAAGCTGTTTCTGAGGGTTGAGTGAACAGCATAAGATGTGGCATGGGAGACTTCAGCAAATAGAAGAAATCAACAAAATCACAGAACCCACTTGGCACTTGTGGACTTGAACCCACTTGGCACTTGAACAAAGCGCCTTTAGAGACAAACCACAATTTTGGATGCCAACTACCCAATCACCTTTAGAGACAGGCACAGAATCAACAAGTATTTTGGTGAGTTTTTTACTACTTCGGATGAAATAATTACAGTCACAAATTAGCTATAATAAAAGCACAAATAATAAATAGGCAAACAAAATTATTAAATGTAGTAGACAATAACATATAAGGTTATTGCCTCTCAAATTTGTAAGCCACTTGGAACCCACCTACAAGTTTGGAAATCAGAAAATTAGAGATTGCACATGTCCCTTAGATTTCTGTTGGATTTATAACATTATATACATTGATGCTAGCTGCTTATTGTGGTGTTTTTGGTTAATCCAGTTCCTGATCCAGGCCAGCTTTTGAATGGGGCTTTAGTTACTTGTATTCCAGTCCTGGAGTAGAGGCGGGTCTAACAAACAGCCAGCAGCAAGAACACTGAAAAGCAGTCTGCACTTGCCTCTCTGTACATAATATCTATTTCATTAAACTATTAATATTCCTGATTCCACTCCACTTAATGACTATATTACAATTTTTAGCATATCTGCATCAGAATGGAATTAAGTACATATTTTATTTTGACTATTTCCCCAAAATAACTATAGCAGTTTAGTTGCTTACAAAAATATTGATGCAATGTACATATACAGCATAGTAACATGCTTTGTTGTTCATGGGGGTTAAGTAAATACTGGTATGGACTAGGCAGTACTAGAACACAGAAGTAGATAATGAGGGTATTCTCACGATGAGTGGAAAGCAGGCTAAGGGAGCTTAGCCCGCTTCCCATGCAGGTGAGCCCAGTTTCCTCAAAGCGGGTCACCTGCTTAATTTCCCCTCCCTTTAGCCCAGGTTAGTGGAGTGAGAGTTCTGCTAACCCGAGTTTTTTGGTCTTGTATTGCTGCGCTGCGGCAACACACAAGGAGACCCCCAGCCAGAAGGCTGTAAGCAGCTTCCCGGGCCCGAGGGTCTCTCCAGCATGCCCCACGCACTTGTGCGGGGCATCCTGGAACTTCTGGGGCCGCGCAGCCCCCGATCCCCACAGCCCCTGCTGGCTCCATGACGGAGCCGGCAGCCGTGTTGCCGATTTGGCCACCCAGGGCTGCCTGAACGATTTTCTGCGGGGGGAGCAGGCTAAGTCCGCTCTCCCCACAAACCCGCTCTCGGTGAGTCTCACTGATCATGAGACTCGCCTCAATGACTGGTTGACATCCAGACTAGTGTTGCACTGGTGCAATGAGAGGAGTTGTATACACTTAAAAGGTTGTGGAGTTGCACAAAGTTTTGGTGCTCCACAGTGTTGTGCAATCGCTCATGGAAGACCTTCTCCAGGACATATACAAGCTGTGTCACACAGAGTGCAACCTGTCAACATCTTCCACTATTTCAAGAGCTAGTCTGGAGCAGACGTTCCTTTCTTTGTGCAACATCACTGCACTGTGTCCATATATAACAGTGTGGATATAGGCCACTGTCTCTAAATTGATAGATACTACATGAGGCAGAAAAGGCAAGCAAAATGGCAATTCAAAACAAGTAGCAGGACCAATAATTAGGCCTCTGTAGCTATTTTGGTAAGCATTTCTGGTGCCCTGAAAGATGGCAGAAATTCATCAAAGTCTGTTGAAGGGTTAGACCTCATTGGAACAATAATCTGCTGAGTTATCATTGGGACAATTTCCCTGGTATTTCAGCAGTGCTAATGAAGTACAGGGCCCGCAGTTCACTCCACTGGCTTTTATGGAACAAAAGGACATGAGTGCAATCTGAAAAAAGCCTTTGGTACACGTGGGTAGGGCTTCATACTGCATTTAGCCAGATTCACAGGAAATGTCACTGATATGTTGCATTATGTATTTCTTAGAGCTCTGTTTCCATCCTTCTAGCACATCAGGTGCACCACAGCTTCTACCCTATAGTTAACCTTTTCTGAAATCTTATTTTATGTTTGGGCATCCATTAACATTACTTGTCACATCCATAAACATTACTTGTTTACTTTTCTTCAGTGGCAGACAGGGCTGGCTTAAGCCATTAGGCAAAATGGCACTGGTCAGGGGTGCAGTAGGTTTATGGGCACCATACTCTTGCCATGTGGGAGCTGAGAGCCGAATGGGGCCAGGGACAATGAAGGAGACAGATCGCCGGCCCTGGGGAAGGACACCAGCAGGGCTCTTTGCTGCGGTGGCAGCTGGGTGAAGGAAGCAGCAGCAGCAGCCTGCCTTATATCTCAATCTCCTCCCCCAGTAAGAAAAACCAGGTCCAGAAATCTGCCTCACTGATTGGCTACTGATTGGCTTAGCAGCCAATCAAGGAGATGGATCTTTTGCACTGGTTTTTGATGGGAAGGAGGTGGAGTGAAGGGCTGGCTGGGCAAGGAGTGGAGGAGAGTGCAAGTATGGCATGGGGAATCCCAACACCAGAAGACAGGGAATGTGCCAGTCCTCCTCCAGTGTGGAGCAGGTCAGTGCTGAGAGGGTCTGCTGGGGAGGAAAGGGTTGCTGCACCGTGTGCCTGAACACAACAACTGCCCTTGGTTCCTAGTCCCTGCACAAATTGGGGGCCGAGCGCTGTCTGTGTTCTGCTCCCAGAGTTCCTCTGGCAATGTGCAATGCTCTATCCTCCCTGTTCTTTCCTTCCATCTCCTCCCTCAGAGTCAAGCCTTGGCTCTTCCATAGGTTGTTTCATGACTGATTTATGGCTGGCCCCCAGTGGGTATGAAGGTCCTGTTATGGGGGGTTGGGGTGAGCAAGGAAGAGAAAAAGGGCATTTTGAACTGCCTCTCCTTGGGGTTGGGGACTGTGAAGGTTATTGGAGTGGGGTGGGGGTGGGGTTGGGGTTGAGCAAGGGAGAGAGAAAATCAAGCTGCTTCTGCTTGGAATGCACTGCAGTGAAGGGAGAGACACCCACTGAGGAAGGATCTATGATGAGGGTGTAATTAGTTACTCTTTGGGTGGTGTTTTTTTAGGAAAAAGCTGACATCTCTTTAAGGAAAGAAAAAGAGGTGAGCAGCCCAGCTTTGATGCTGCAGGTTTTTCCTTTCCCACAGCATCATGAGCAGCTTATTTATGTCTTCTCAGAAGTAAACCCCATTGTACTCAAAGGGATTTACTACAAGGTAAGTGAACGGACACTTGAGAGGCAGTGTGGTATAGTGGTTAGTGTTGGGTTAGGATTGGGAATGCCTGGGTTCAGATCACTCCCTGTTCAACCATGAAGCTCATTGGGTAACCTTAGGTCAGACACTCTCTCTCTCATCCTAACCTGCCTCACAGGATTGTTGTCAGAATAAAATGGGGTGGGGGAATACAAGGAGCCTTGAACTCCTTGGAGGAAGGACAGAATATAAATGTCATAGATAGCAAAATGCTCACACATATTTTGATTTTGTGGGTCTAAACGTTGCATATGTTCACTAACAGTGTTTGGAAATTGGCCCAGTTCTTCAGCCTCCAAGCCTGAGAAGCTCAGTTCCGGAGCGGGGATATGGTCAGTATCCTCCACTGTGAAGACAGAGGCAAAGAACTCATTCGGCTTATCTGCAATCTCCTTATCCTCTTTAATAATCCCTTTAACATCTATAAAGGTGCCTCAGATTGATCAGACTGTTTAAAAATGTTTATGAATTTTTATGAAAGTATTTTTGAAAACTGCAGATGGCCATCACTAGTTTAACTTTTAAAGTGAACACATGTACAATAATTTACCCAAAAATGTACATGAGCTCAAAGCTGTGCAGAAGGACAGTATAGCGGTTCCATGTGAACGGCTCCCTCTTCTTTAAGCCCCTCTCCCCAACATAAAGCCACAGCCACATGGGAGCATTACCAGGTAAATTCGGTATGACTGATGTATCAGGCTTTCACTATTTCTTTTGGTTTTATCTTTACTGGTATGGGCGCTGCTGCAGCTACGTGCTGCTGTTGGAAGTCCAAGGTCATTTGAGAGAAGTCTATGACATGCTTTCTTCCCACACCAGTGCCATTTCTCTTAGGTACTGCAGCATGGGAAACACTGGTATGGGAAACATGTCATGGCAAGGGGAAAAGCTGGGAACACTGGCATGGGAAAAAGCTATGGAATTGACTCCTACTCCTTTGTAACTTTGGACTTCAAAACTTACTGATCAGTATAGGAAGGAACTACATTGATGTGGTTCTTTCAGGCCTGCTTTTTCAAACCTGCCCCTGATCTCTACTAGTCCAAACTGAATAAGGCCTAAGGACAAGGCAAGGAAGTCAGAAATTGTGCCCAGCATGCATGTCTGACGAAGCAATGGTCACATTCCTTCTTCTGAACCTGAATCCTGCAGGGTTGGGGTGGGGTGGTGTCTTAGAAGACAAAGAGAAACTATATTTTAAAAATGGGGGGAGGGAGGCAGAGCAAAATTGGCCAAGGGCGCCAATAGAGCCCTTGAGCTGGCACTGGTGTCGGAGCCAGACAAATGGCAACCCATGTCCCACCCCACCAGTGGCCCTGCTAGTGAAGCCCTGTGCGCATGACATCACACAGCCAGGCAGCAAACATTGGCTGGAAATGAGTTTGGGAGAGCTTGCAAAGACTGTCCTGGCTACATGTGCGTTACATCACGTGCCAAGGGGGCACAGCCTGTGGAGGGTGGGGGCATGACCCTCTGGTGATCAGGCCAGGCCCTCTTTGCATCTGACATCGCACCCTTTTAAAAGCGGCCCTTTTCATTGGCAGCCCGGGTTCATTGAACCCTGCCGTGCAATAGTGGCTCTGCCCTTGCTTTTCTTCATGACAATGGACTGTGTAAAGCTCTGCATTATTGTATTATCCATTACTGTCAGCCATATTTTCTTTCTACTCACAGCTCCTGAGTTTCAGTCACTAGAGAAGTGAGGCTACATAGCTGTCATTTGTATCTTGGTCTCATCAATCCAGACACAGGTCCTTCAGGACATCATGAGCTGTCAAAAAAGTCTGAACAGCTCCCATTAGGACTGGCCCTATTAGCATGAGATGTGAGATTGACTAGACCAGTTTACAAGGGAAATTTTTCACTCAGAAAAAAAAAAGGATGAAAAAATGCCCAAAGATGCTGAATAAATATTAATCAGTTCTTCATTCATTGTCTGACATGTTTTGAGCATAAAAGTGAGGAGTTTAGTGGCCAGGAAATTTAGGACCAACAAAAGGAAGTACTTTTTCACACAGCACATAATTAATCTATGCAGAGGCGCTCTTACCCCTGGATTTCTGGGCTTAACTTGCAGCATGGGGGCAGGGGGGCTCCAAAGGTCTTTAGGTCCAGGCCCCAAAATTATCTAGGTACACCTCTGAATCTATGGAATTCTCTGCCATGGGATGTTGTGATGGCCACTAGCTTGGCCCCTTTAAATGGGACTTGGACAAATTCATGGAGGACGGATCTATCAATGGCTACTAGTCTGGTGGCTATAGGACACAGCCTCAGATGTCTCTAAACACCAGTTGCAGGGGAGCAACAGCAAGAGAGAGGGCATGCCCAAACCTGCTCAGTGGCATCTGGTGGGCCACTGTGTGAAAAAGGATGCCGGACTAGAAAGCCCTTGGGTCTGATCCAGCAGGGCTGTCCTTGTGTTCTTAACTTTGTTGTAAAGTAGTATATAAATACTGAAAATAATTATGATGAAAACAATAATAATAAAAATCATAGCAACAATGAAATAATAACAAAATACAAATTGGGGAAAAGGAGTGAAAAGCATTTTCTACCTAGCTATGGGGCTCAGTTTTCTTTCATCACAGTTTTTAAGCTACTGGCTAGAGCTAGGGAGCAGGAACAATAATGTTTGTTTTACTTCCTCAGATAAATAACCACCCTGTGCATAGCTTTGCCAATACTCAACACAGTGCAGACACCGCTGTAATAAAGCTATTGGTTAGTTTTCACGAGAAATATGGGAGATGGATGGACAGCAGAGAGATATCACCAAGAGTACACTCTATCAGGAATCCCTCCTAAGTCCTGCCTAGTCTTGCCTTAAAATGCACATTCACCAGAGGCCACGAGTTTCTGTGCAGTGTGGTTTCTAGGGATGTGCAAAACAGTTTGAGCTTAAAACTGGCTGTTTCAAGCTCGAAACAGAACACCCTTAAAATAAAAGGTCTGTTTTGAGCTCAAAACAGAAAAACCCAATTTCGAGCACAACGTTTCGAGTGCCGTTTTGAAGGCCTGTTTTTCCATTGCTGATTGGTTTTCAGGCACAGGCTTCTGGTTGGCTTGTGATTGCCTTGTTTCTTGGTTGGCTTGTTATCATACAAATCAAGTGTTGTCATGGGCAACTGTGCCCTCATTAGCTGGGGGGGGCACTTTTGGAGGGAATTTCAAATTCAAAATGTATTCAGAGGGACTGGGAGGCAGAGAGCCCTTATAGGCTCTTGAAGAGGATACATCAGAAGAGAAGAAAGGTTTGATTTTGCGGTTTTCTCTTCCCTGTATAATATGCTGTGCTATTGCTGCTATAACGATCTGTTTTTGCTGGATCTGAGATTGACAACAGCAGTACTTGGGTGCCTGCCTGTCTTTCTTGAGTTGTAGTTTGTTTTGTTTGTCAGACAGTGTTGTGGAGAGAAATGTGGCAGTTGTGTGTTATTTATTGGTGATTGCTGTGATGAACTCAATGTCTGATCTTGAGACTAAATTGTGTGTCTGCTCTGCAATCTACATTGCAATTTGTATTCAGTCAGATGTGGTTGAAGTTACTCTAGTTGAGCTTATGGCTATGCTTGCTGCTAAGGTGCTGCTGTGGCAACTGTTGCAATGCTAGGAAGTAACGTAAGGAATCATATAATTGTTTGTGAGAGAGCAACTTGTGCCAATGATGTTATTGCAGCACAGGGCGGCACTGTGGCTGGCAGTGGATTCTGGGTCAGTGCTTCTTTTTTGGCCATTTTTGGACTGTGTTTGAAATGTGTTTTCTGTGTTGGGAGGGACAAATTTCCTTTTACTGTGTGCATGCAGTGTTTTTCAAGACAGGGTTGCAAAATGCATTGCAAATTGCAATGCAAAACTGTTCCGGCCATAGGGAACAATGGGGAACTCAAAACACCCCATTGTTCCCCATGGGTAGCTTCTAGGGATACCAAGCTGGGTTGTGTGGTAGGGCATGGGTATTACCTATTACCCAACCCACAAAAGAGAAGGGCAAGCAGGTGAGTTTTAACAAATATTTAACCTTTCCCCCCACCCTTTAGGATCCAATGGGGGGTTGGGGGGAAGGTTGAAAATTTATTTAAAACCATCTACTTGCCCATTTCTTTTATGGGTTGGCTAGTAAGAAGCACCTGTCATTCCCTACCACAGAAGCCACTTTGGTGTCTCTAAAAGCTACCCCTGGGGAACAATCGGATGTTCCCAGTTCCCTATTGTTCCCTATGGCCCAAACATTCAAAACACTTGAAATGTTTCAAATTTGTTTTGTTGAAACACCCGGCTTGGTCACTGTTTAAACGAAATGTTTTGAGCATTTTGCATTCAGTTTTGAGCTTAAAACCCATTTTGTGCACATGCCTAGTGGTTTCAGCGTCCCAGTATTCCCTGTATAAAATAAAGCAGGAAGTGGCTGCTGATAGACTTGTCAATAGCTTCTACTTTGAGTGCCTTGGCTCTGTCTAGAATCTACTTTGTTTGCTTTGCCCTGATACTCACCAAATCCTTCATCATCATGACTGTCTGTCCTTTAGTTTTCTCCTGATCCTCATATGATACCTACATCCTGTCTTTCTCCTGACCCTCTAGGAGTTATATCCTGATTAACCAGAATGATTGCATTATGATTGTTATCATACAAAACACCACGTACCACACACAAAAACCCAACATACTTCACATGAGAATTAAAATGCCCATGGGATATTATTGAACATGTACTGTATATCAGCTCTACTCCTTTTAGAAGGCATCTAAGCCAGTGGCCATCACCACAATTGCGACAATGAATTCCATAAGTTAACTATACATTGCTTGAAGAAATACTTCCTTTTGTGTGTCTTGATTCTATTGACAACCAGTTTCATTGGATGCTCCAGTATTTAGAGAACTAATAAGGTGAAACCCTTTTTATTTCATTAAAAATAATACACAGTAAGTCTTGATAATGTCGCTCCTCTTCCTCCCACCACCCTTGGGCTCCAAACTAAACAGCCTCTATCTGATAATCTGAGAGCCAGCGTGGTGTAGTGCCGGACTAGAACCGGGGAGACCCAAGTTCAAATCCCCATGCATCCATGATACTTGCTGGGTGACTCTGGGCCAGTCACTTCTCTCTCAACGTAACCTACTTCACAAGGTTGTTGTGAGGAGAAAATTAAGTATGTAGTACCCCGCTCTGGGCTCTTTGGAGGAAGAGCAGGATATAAAATGTAAATAATAATAATAGTCTTCATAGGAAAGATATGGCAAACTTCTGATAATTGTAATTGCCCTTCCTCCTGTCACCATGGTCTCATCCATACACTGAAATCCTGGAAGTTTGCCTACCTGGTGTTAAACGCATCCTTGCCTTCATGAATAATGGAAACAGTTGTGACAAAACGGAGAAAAGAAGATTATGCCTGGCATATGGAACAGATTGCATCTCTAAATGTGCTACTCTGGAAGTCAGGAACTTACATCTTCTGAAGTCGATGTTCTAAACTGTCTGAAAAAATTAAAAACTAGGAAATCGCCAGAGCCAGGTGGCATCCATCCAAGAGTCCTCAAAGAATTCAAATGTGAAATTGCCGACCTCCTTGCAATAATATATAACTTATTCCTACAATCAGGCTCTGTATATAACTTATTCCTACAATCAGGACTGGAAAGTAGCAAATGTAACACAGATTTTCTAAAAGGGATCCAAGGGCGATCTGGGAAATTACAGGCTGGTTAACTTAACATCTGTTCCAAGCAAATTAATGGAAAGCATCCTCAAGGATAAAATTATAACGCACATAGAAGAACAGGCCCTGCTGGGGGAGAACCAGCATGGCTTCTGCAAAGGTAAATCTTGCCTCCCAAACCTTTTGGAGTTATCTGATAGTGTCAACAGGTGTGTGAATAAAGGTGATCCAGTTGACATAGTATACCTGGACTTCCAAAAAGCTTTCAACAAAGTTCGCCATCAAAGTCTCCTGAGAAAACTTAACAGTCATGGGATAAGGGGACAAGTACATGTGTGGGTTGCTAACTGGTTGAAAAACAGGAAACAGAAGGTAGGTATAAACAGAGAGTTTTCACAACGGAGGGAAGTAAGAAGTGTGGTACCCCAGGGATCTGTACTGGGAACAGTGCTTTTTAATTTATTCATAAATGATCTAGAAGTAAGGGTAAGCAGCAAGGTGGCCAAATTTGCAGATGATCCCAAACTCTTTCAGGTAATGAAATCCACAACTGATTGTGAGGAACTCCAAAAGGATCTCTCCAAGCTGGGTGAGTGGGCGACAAAATGGCAAATGTGGTTCAGTGTAAGCAAGTGTAAAGTGATGCACAACTGAGAGGAAAAAACCAAACTTCAAGTATATGTTGATCGGATCTGAGCTGTCAGTGACTGACCAGGAGATTTTGGGGTCACGGTGGACAGCTCATTGAAAATGTTGACTCAATGTGCGGCAGCTGTGAAAAAGGCCAATTCTATGCTAGGGATCATTAGGAAGGGGATTCGAAATAAAACTGCTAATATTATAATGCCCTTATATAAAACTATGGTGCGACCACACCTGGAGTACTGTGTACAATTCTGGTCACCACATCTAAAAAAAGACATTGTAGAATTGGGAAAAGTGCAGAAGAGGACAACCAGGATGATCAGGGGCCTAGAGCACTTTTCTTATGAGGCAAGGCTACAGCACCTGGGGCTATTTAGTTTAGAAAAAAAGATGACTGTGGGGAATCATGATAGAGGTCTATAAAATCATGCATGGTGTGGAGAATGTGGATAGAGAGAAATTCTTCTCCCTCTCGCATAACACTAGAACCAGGGGTCATCCCATGAAATTGATTGCCAGGAAATCTAGGACCAATAAACACAAGTACTTTTTCACACAACACACAATCAATTTGTGGAATTCTCTGCCACAAGATGTGGTGACAGTCAGCAACTTGGATGGCTTTAAGAGGGGTTTGGATAACTTCACGGAGGAGAGGTCTATCAATGGCTACTAGTGTGAGGGCTATTGGCCACCTCCAGCCTCAGAGGCAGGATGCCTCTGAATATCAGTTTCAGGGGAGTAACAGCAGGAGAGAGGGCATGTCCTCAACTCCTGCCTGCAGGCTTCCAGCGGCATCTGGTGTGCCACTGTGTGAAACAGGATGTTGAACTAGACGGGGCTTGGACCCACTGTTCCCTCTAAGCTGTGTGCACGTGCACGTGCTCACAAGTTTTTGGATGTCCGCTCAGTTCATTTTAGATCCCGCTCAGGTTGAATAAGGAAGGCCCCATTCTGAATGCAGGTGCGCATACATTGCCTTGATACTGCCACTCAGAACAAAACTCATTCCGCACAGAGATGAAAAAAATCAGAGGGACCACTGCTTGGGCCTATTCAGCAGGGCTGTTCTTATGTACTTAAGTTCTCAATGTAATTGGCACCTAGATACTACAATCAACAACTCCTCCCTAACACGCTCCCACAAAATTGTCTAGAAAACTTGTGATGTCTTGCAAACTTCACATCAGGCAGGTAGCTCACAGTAAAGTCAACAAATGTGTCATAAATGCCATTATCTATGTTGCTAATGATCTGATTTCCTATATCACTGACCCATCACTCACCCCTGGAAGTATATTATCTAGATACTTCACAGTCTTTTCCCACTCCTCCATCTTAGCCACCCTCAGCTCCAGGTACTCGCCCTTTGAGAGTAAGAAATGCTTTGGATCATTTGATAGAGATAATCCAAACTCATAGTCATAGACCACCAAAGAGATGATCCACTCAAAGTCTCTGCCTGGGGGCAATGCAAAATACTATGAAGTCCACGCTTCTATCAAGATTTTAAAATTGGTTTTGTATCTTTTCTTAAAGAAAAAATGTTGATCAATTTTACATTATTTTTACACATGCCAAATGTTCAAATATATAAAAATTACAACTTTTGTTTTACCATTACAAAAAAGAAAAGCTATGCTACTATTATATTCATTAAGACATTATATGCATGATATAGATCATGCTGTACCTCTAGTATTAACAGAGAAGAATGAATGTTGCAGAAACTTAGCTAAATTAAGAAAAAAAGAAAAAAGCATTAGGAGATTCTCCCTGCTTCTGCTCAGTGCTACATATAATGTTAATGCAATAACCAGAGGGCAAATTATTCACTACCTTTTCCATGATCAAAACACTGATGATTGGCATTAGGCATCAAGAAGGATTTTGGTATTAGAATAGATTTGCACTTGATGACACGTAAAAGCCTTGAAACAAATATTGCAGCATTTACTCGAGTGCTGAAGGCAAGCATTTTATTTGATAGTAGTTCACATGCTCATCTTTCCTAGGATGGCATTCAACCATAACAATTAAATAAAAGAAAGCAAATGAAATTTGGGTATGCACTTGCAAATAAAATAGTTTAATAAAAAATAATAGCAAGAACCAATTTAACCTGTTACCAGCTGTCCTCTATGGACATCTCTATATGAGTCATAAGGCAACAGAAGCATGAACCCCATCCTCACAAACAAACAAACAAACAAACAAACAAACAAACAAACAAACAAAGGCATAAATTTTAAGTAGTTGTGGTGTGGATGCTCATGGCTACTCCCTTGATTAAACAAAGAGACTTTGCACTAGCAGCAATCCAACTTCCTTCTAAACATGTAGTAAAAGTAAACAAAACAGTTGGGATAATGGAGATCCTTGAATTTTTTTCATAAGGCTTGGTGCTTTATGCATGCTCGGCTTTAATTATCTATACAAAATTGACAGCTAATGGCCAACTGAATAAACTCAAAATTCAACAGGTCATACTATCATCATAATTGCCACCATTCCATTCTGCATATGTCAACTGCACAAGTACATTCATTCAAATATATGTAAATTCAAAATTGCTAACCACTAATGCTGAATATAAGTTAATTTAAAAAGTGTCTGGGAGATTCTTTTTTAAAAGTATCAACATGGCTTATCCTGCTAAACAAGGACAATCTCCTAGCCCCTGCTGCTCCTATTCCACAGGGATATGCTGAAACCCTGAATAGATTTTTACAGATCACTCCAACACAAAAGAACAGAATATGCAATCCAGCCAGATTTGTCAGATCAGGTCACGATCACCACTAGTATAAAAGAAGAATTAGCTCTGGAGTCTTTTTTCAACTGGGATTCATTACTTGACGAAGCACCAGAAACTATTTGAGAAGCCAGTGTCATCTTAGAAAACGAGGGTCCCACTTTATGCATTAACTCCTTAGTCTATTTTTAAGTCCTTAAAAAATGAAGAAAAGCGTGCTTATGGAGTGCCACATCTACAAAGATGTGTTCAGGGTTTTAGAATAATATTAATACTTACTATGAAGGGCATTAATTAAGCAAAAAACTCTGATGGCAGCCTATTAATGGGACAGCAGTCTTAGGTATCTTACTTTGTAAAATTTGGTGCCAAATGTTTTCTTATGCTTAACATTACAATTACCATTTCTATTCTGGGCTAAGTTTCTACTCTATTACGCAGAACATGACCATGTTTGCCACACAGAATCACATTATCTATATATTTATTTGTCCTAGGCATACCTGTCTCTAATCCGATGTGTGGCAGCTCTCACGAGAGTTCATGAGCAGCTGCCGATTAGTGACAGGGACGGAGGAGAAAATAGCGATGCCGGTGGGCTGCCCAGCTGGCGGGAGCAGGCGGCGGGCCGGCCCAGCTGCTGGGAACAGGCTGTGGCAGGCCACCTGGCCAGCAGGAGCAGCAGCAGGCGGCGGGCCAGCCTGGCTGCCGGGAGCAGCAGGTGGTGGTGGTGGGCTACCCAGCTGCTGAGAGCAGGCAGCGGCAGGCTGCCCGGCTGGCCGGAGCAGGTGGTGGTGGGCTGGCCCCGCTGCCAGGAATTGGCGGGTGGGAGGAGGTGGCGGATGGTGGGGAGGAGGTGGTGGGCTGGCTTTCCGGCCAGCTGGCCAGCCAGAAAGTGCCAGGCCAGGTGGGGGGGTAGAGAAGAAGTGGGCCGGCCAGCTGGCCAGCCCACCAGCCGGAAGCCACGGGCAAGCAGTGGGGGAGTGGGCTGGGCGGTGGGGGGGAGAAGCGGGCTGACTGGCAGAGGATGTACTGGCAGACATTCAGACTAGCACTGCTGCTGCTGCAGTGCTGAGCTGCAGAGTCTGCTGCACTGCCACGTGAGCAGGAGGATTGGTTTTTTACAATCTCCCCTTCTCTCGAAGGGGTCACATTTTTGTGATGCACAATGGGCTTCAGAGATAACGGTGGGTTGCTGAAAACAGCGTTTTCTGCTGTTTGCACAACAGTACAATAGTTTTCTGGAACCCAGCACTGCTGCACTTGCACAATGATAGTCTGGATGTCAGCCATTGTTTCTAGATCACCAAATTTTATTTATATCTTTAATTGTTAATGCCTTGAATTTTGATCCTAAGTACACTTCATTGTATTTCAAGCAGAATTTAAAAAGTTCTACTGAAATTAATGAAACTGATTATAGTTGCCAACTCCACCAGAGTACTTCATCTTCAACTGCTTACTAACTCTCACAATTATCCAGACATGACAATGGTAGTTTGCAGTTTTATCTACAAAGAATGGCTTTTCAAGATTTGGAGATGGCTAAAATGCTGATGAACCCACCACTGTCTAATGACCTAGATACTTAAGTATTAAAAAAGCATGCGTGGCTGGTAAAAAAAGTTATAGAAGTTATAAATAGTGGGAATATGCAGGATCTCTAAAAACCATGGGAATGAAAAATAATATAGAAAAACATTTAATAAGCACTCTCCTATAGCACATTAATGTGGACAATATGTGTAAAACAGTAAAAGCACATAGGTAACAAATATAAAACCACATATTTATATAATAAAAATTTACAATCAGCCTTGCTGCCAAGATCCCCAAAATAAATATGCAAGAAATCTCATGACTTGTAGGTCAGTCCTCCATGAGTCAAACTTCCCATTGGCTAGAAGTCCAGTATAAATTGAAGGAAAGTCTAGTTGTCCTTAAATTAGATGCTTATATGGAATTCAGATCCTATGGGACACTGATATCCATTGGGAGCCACATATGGGGAATGTCTTTCCTCCAAATGCATTTTGGCCTAAGAATAGGCCTTCCTCAGTGGTACTATTACAAGAAGCATTGTAGACCCCAAGCAGCAGCTATGCCAGTTGTTTAATTTGCAACCAATAAGTTTTCCAACTATCTTATAAATTTGGTTATTCTGCCAGCATGGCCATTTACTTATGTCCTCCAGTTTCTTCTGAACCTTTCAACTGGAACCTTGTAATTTTATTATATTAGAAATAAATATTTTCTGAAATATGTTGTGTATAATAACATTGTTGACATCCTCACTAACAGTGCAGAGGTGCTGTATGCAAAGTCTTACTGTGTGGATGGGGGATAATTTCCATTACTCTCTCCTCCCAGAAGCATTCTTTAACATTCATAAATATAGTCCTGAGGATCATGTGGCCCTCAGGGACCTATTATTGAATGTTTAAGAGCGCTTCTGGGAGAAGGAGAGATAGGCAAGAATTGCCTCCCTGCCCCGGTGCAGCAGGACTCTGGATTGCTAAATATTGTCGTACTTTGCACACAGCACCTCTTTATATAGTTGGCAACAACAACATAAAAACAAAGAAATGAAATTACAGAGTGATTCAAATGCTCAGAGCCACCTATGGTGAAGTTTTACACAGAATTTCACACACCAGAGAAGGGATACAAGAGGTAACTAATTCGAAAGAATATCAGGGACACACTCTAACCTTCTCTCTGATATGCTTGTTTTCCACAGAGAGGGAGTGTTAACATAAGAAAATAAGCAGTACATCACAAGCCTTTTGAGATGGTACTCCCCTGTGCAGGACTGCATCATGGGTGGACTCTAAATGTTTGCATAGTGTCTTACTCCCAAATAAGCATGTTTAAGATTGTGATGCCTATCACGGTTCTTTGGAGTTTACTATTTAAACAACATTTAAGTTTACACTTTGTTTATATATCTTAAAAACTATATAAAATTTGTAAAGCTTAAAATACTGAGTCTTTCTGAACTCATTTCTCCTTATGAGCCTAAAAAAAACACAAAAAAACCCCACAGAAATATTTGCTCGTGTGAATTACTTTAAAAAAATCCTCTCCATTTCTGTTTGATGATAGTGCCAAAAGGTTATTGTCCACATTTGATGAAGAAGTTAGACTCAACAGAAAAACTTCTTATTGCTACCTTGCACCTCTCATAATAAAGTATCACCAACACAAAAAAGTTAATTAATTTCTAATTCTTTATTCTTTTATTTAGATTTTATGAAGGTTGATTGGACTTGCTCCATCATTTTACGGAAAATTAATTATTTCAAATACATGCACTACTTTATGCAACCTGCCTGATTTGCATTGAGGAAAATTCAGCAGAAGTAATTGAGGCACAAGCAAATACTGGCACTGACTGAACTCAATTTTCATTCCAAATTTCTGCAAAATCCCAAGACACAACAATATCAGATGCAAGGGGGAAAACAAACAAAAGCAATGTGAAAAGGGAACATGAAGAGAGAATATTACAAGAATCAGAGAACAAAGGGATTGCAAAACTATTTTAGTGCCATAGATGAACAGTGAGGGCTTCATTCACGCAAGGTGGAATAAGATATCATATGGCATCCTGACAATTGATGTCTTCATTTAAATGTAAGAATTTACATTCTAATTAGAAAGAATTTACATCTTAATCAGAGGCAGCTGTATTATCTTGTTACTGTTTTTTTCAAAGGTAATGAACTAAAGTACTGCTGTGCTTTTTCAACCAGAAACTAAATAGACAGCATACAGTGTTATTTTATAGCCTACCTGCTGTAAGCTGTTATTAATATTTTCAAAGATTAAATTCCAACTACAATCTTTTTAAAATAAAAATTGTATTTGACACCACTCAGAATAATATGATGAAGACTTATTTAAAATATTTAACCAATACCTTTTATAACTTGCATTTTTGAGAGTTTGTACTTATCAGGGTATTATTAATAAGATAGCAATGAAGCAAAATATTTTATTTTTAGATACTGCCAATGCAATATTTTACCTGTTGTAAAAGAAAGCCTTTGGAGATACATGGAAGGAAGTAAATATTTCTCTTTTCAATTTTTTGCCCAGGGATGACACTCTAAAGCAAAAAGATATTGACTCATCTTTTCTATCCAAGGCATGTACAGAAAATTGTATTTAAAAAGAAAAGAAAACTGAGCTAATGGAAGGGGAAGTTGGATTTACACAGATGCATACAGGACAAAAAACTTTTAATTTGCAATAATGCAGCAAGCTAGTATCATTTGGAGGAAAGATGAACTAGATGAACAGAAATCCAAGTGATATAGATTGGCTGATAAGCCCTTGAGTGGTTATTCCTTGTGTCTTAGTCGTAAATGTAAAATCATTACAACATTTTTCTTACAGGGTAGATATAAACCAATGACTGAAAATAAATATATTTCAACATTTTAAATCAGATATTTTTAATTACAAAGCGTTCTTTTAAAAAGGTTAAATGCATATTTTGTGGTATTATACATGTGTTATTTTTAATATTTGTTATGACCTATGGTTTTGACAAACACATGTCTTGTGAGTTTTTGATGACAATAGTTGCTGTTTGAAATTAAATCTGAATGTGTTATCAACATCTTGGCTGACATCCAGAGTAGCATTATTATGTTGGTACAGCAATGCTGACATCCAGATTAAAGGTGTGCCATTGTGAGAGAAGTGAGGGGTGATTTTCACCAATCTCTTCTTCCCTCTGAAGCTCACTGTGCCTGCTGAAAATATGTTCCCGAGGACATATTTTACAGGAGGACAACCTGTATTTTTATTATCCTACTTTGGTACAGCTGTAGGGACATATAGGAACACCTCAACGATATAGATTGTGATGATGTCATCCAACTCAATTCAAGATTGCAGACACGTAAACCTTTGAGGCGCAAGTGCACTAACTTGTGGTCAGTCTAACTGATTTGAACCAAATTTGCTACAGCTTTATGGACACTTAGGGATGTCCCAATGGTGTCGTTTGTGATGATGTCATCCACCCTGATCCAAGATGGTGGACATGTGAACTTTTGAGGCACAAGTGCACTAACTTGAGGATTGTCTAACCAATTTGAATCAAATTGGGTACAGTTGTAGTGAGTGACACATAGGGACGTCTCAATGGTGTAGTTTGTAATGATGTCATCCACCTTGATCCAAGATGGTGGGCACATGAACATTTGAGGTGCAAGAGATCTAACTTGAAGACCTCGATTGGAACCAAATTTAGTCCAGTTTTAGAAACAGTGAAAGGAAAGTAGGCTGATTAGTTCTTACTAGAACAACTTGTTTTACATTTATATTCTGCTTTTCCTCCAAAAAGACCAGAGTGGTATACGTAGTTATGTTTCTCCTCACAATTATCCTGTAAGATAGGTTAGGCTGAGAGAGAGGTGACTGGCCCAGAATCAACCAGCAAGTATAATGGTTGAATAGGGATTTGAACTCGGATCTCCCCACTCTAACTTCTACACCATGCTAGCTCCTTATATTGCTTAAGCATGTACAAGATTATATTCTGCAGCTTAACATAAATTTAGCAGGTGATTTTCAGAATTAAATAATAACTAAAGAGAGTAGGCCAATTCTGCTCTATTAGAAAATGGACATTAATCCTTTAGAAAAAATGGAACACCAAGAGCAATTGGGCAAGTACCTCCATTTCATTTAGCACTATATACCTCTCAATACTAGATGCTGCAAACAGACAGTGGGAAGTATATTAGAATAATTTGGCAACGTACTCCAATGTATTCTCAAAAGTTTTGAAATGCATACTCATTGTAAATGAAAAATGTAAAATAATACAGGGACTAAGTGAAGAAAGGGGGTAAGAGCACTCTACTTGCATTACTAAGAACATAAGAACAGCCCTGCTGGATCAGGCCCAAGGCCCATCTAGTCCCGCATCCTGTTTCACACAGTGGCCCACCAGATGCCTCTGGGGAGCCAACAGGCAAGAGGAATATGCATGTCCTCTCCCCTGTGTTGTTCCCCTGCAACTGGTATTGAGAGGCATCGTGCCTCTGAAGCTGGAGGTGGCCCAAAGCCACCAGACTAGCAGCCATTGATAGACCTGTCCTCCATGAATTTGTCTAAGCCCCTTTTAAAGCCATCCAAGCTGGTGGCCATTACCACATCCCATGGCATCCCTATGACTATAACTAGTAATTTTTTACAGTAGCCTAGGCTTGTTACCTGAAAAGCTCCAAAATAAATAACTCACTGTAAGACTTTAATTAAATTGCATATCACGTCAGAACATTAACAGTACTTTGTAAAAATATACTGTAATATATTAAAACCAACAAAACTCATTTCCCTATTCTTCACTATATTTCTGCATTTGTCTGCCTTTTTGTTGTTGTTGGAGGCTGAATGGAGGAAGATGCCCTGATGACAGTATGCAGCCAAAAGGTGGTGTGGGGAGAGAGTCTGTACAGGCCAGGCTACTCTGTTCCACAAGGCTAAGCCTCTCTCTCACTGCTTACAGGACAAGCGTGAAATTTGGGCTCCAAAGATTCATGGGAGTTTCATGGGATCACAGTGTGGTCCTCTATCTGGCCCACAGGGCAGGAGACATTTTTTTCTAGAGGCCTACAAAGTGAAGCCACCCTCCTGTCATTCTGTCCACTGCAGTCAGTGGCCCTGGCATATCCACAACATTAAAAAAGTAACAAAAGCAATTTAAAAAAGTTTGTTCCTTATTAAAATGAAAAGCAACACTATATTTTAATCCTAAATAAGGAACAGTTCCTTGAAACACGGAACAGGTGGCAAGTCTTTGTCACTAAAGAATTAACACAAACTAAAACTAAAGAATTAACACAATTTCTACTTCATTCATACAGAAAATCTATTTCAGAAATTATTCTTCACAGAAGGCAAATAGGTCAGCAATTCAAAAGATAACAAGTTGTTCTGGTAAGAACTAATCTGCCTTCTTTCCTTTCACTATAATCTTAATTGATAATTACCATCCTCACGTTAGCCCACTTCAGCCTTAAATGTTCACACATCCACTATCTTGAATTGGGGTGGATGACATCATCACAAACTACACCCTTGAGCCGTCCCTATGTGTCCCTACACCTATAGGAAATTTAGTTCAATTACATTAGGAGGTTCACAAGTTAGCCCACTTGTGCCTCAAATGTTCTTGCACCCACATCTTGTCCTGGGGTGGATCACATCATTATGAACTATGGCCATTGAGGTGTCCCTCTGTGTCATTCACTACAACTGTAGCAAATTTGGCCCAAATCAGTTAGGTGGTCCACAAATTAGCTGACTTGCGCTTCAAATGTTCATATATCTGCCATCTTGAATCAGGGTAGATGACATCATTACAAACTGTGCCCTTGAGCCGTCCCTATGTGTCCCTACAGCTGTAGCAAATTTGGTTCAAATCAGTTAGGCGGTTCATAAGTTAGCCCAGTTACACCTTAAATATTCATGCGTCTACCATCTTGAATGGGGTGAATCACACACTACGCTGTCGAGGTGTCCCTATGTGTCCCTACAACTTTTCCAAATTTGGTTCAAATCAGTTAGGTTAGGCCTGTTCAACTTTGGCCCCCCAGCTGTTTTTGGACTACAACTTTCATAATCCCCAGCCACAAGTGGCCAATAGCTAGGGATTATGGAATTTGTAGGCCAATATCTACAGGAGGGCCAAAGTTGATCAGCCCTGAGTTAAGTGGTTCACAAGTTAGCCTGCTTGCGCCTCAAATCTTTATGCATCTAACATCTCGAATTGGAGTGGATAATATCATCACAATCTATGCCACTGAGGTGTCTCTATGTGTCATTCATTACAACTGTACCAAATTTGTTTCCAGTCAGTTAGGTCTACTAATTATCTCACTTGCACCTCAAACATTCATGCATCCACCATTTTGAATCAGAGTGGATTACATCTTTACAAACTATGCCCTTGAGCCATCCCAGTGTGTCCCTACACCTATAGCAAATTTAGTTCAACTCGGTTAGGTGGTTCACAAGTTAGCCCACTTGTGCCTCAAATCTTCATGCATCCGTCATCTTGAATCAGGGTGGATGAAATCATTACAAACTATGCCATCTCTATGTGTTTCTATAATTTTACCCTATTTGGTTCATATTAGTCCAGTCATTGCGCAGTTGATAGAGGTATACACCACACACACACACACACACACACACACACACACACACACACACACACACACACACACACTGCTGGGTGATCTCATAAGCTGACTTTCCTTAAGAAAAGTAGGCTCAAGATTGGGTTCACATAACTAGTGGCAGATGCATTTTAAGAAGACTTAAGAAGGAATTATAGGTACCTTCTCCTCCACACTGGCTTTAGGTTGCAAATTTTATGGTCTTTTCATAAAGTTGTGGCCTGTTTAATTACACATATTGATGTCTGTCTCTTTTCCTGCTGTTTATAAAGTAGTACATTTTAAAAGCTATCAACAGAGGGCATAACCTCTGAGCATACACATTTCTCCTCATTAGACCCAATGGGGGAAAAGACACGAAATGGCTACTTACTGGTGCCTATAAACAGCAGAGGAAGAAAAACAAGATACTACATCAGTGTTCTTCATTGTAAGGCAAGGGGCCAGTGGCGGTCCTCATCAACTCTAAATGTGGCCCACTGACTAATTGTTTGTTTGTCTTGTGTGAAGCTTCAGCAAAAGCTGAATACTCTGTACACTCTCCCTGGGACTATGCAGAGTTCACTATTCTGAGCACTGCTCTTTGTCCAGTACTGGGGGCAGCACTCCTTTATGGGAAACAGAGTCCTAGGGAGCCCTTGAACCATCTTGGAAAGGCATACATAGAGTGCTGGGAACTGTAGTCCTTTCCAATGCTTTCCTCTTAAGAGTTTTTAAGAGAGGGTTTTGTCTCTCTTAAAGGGCTCTCCCAGAACTGAGAAAAGTACAGAACTGTGTAGAGGTCAGCATAGTGGGAAATGGCTCTCACATTGAAGGTTTTTGCCAAAGGTTTTGTTGTTGTGCACTGCCCAGAGCCGTTTGGATGGGGTGGTATATAAATGAAATAAATAAATAGATATATAAATAATAATAAACAAAGTGCCTCCTTCTTGAAAAATAGTGAAGCCCACTGTACTATATTGTAAAAACTCTCAGAGGGCACAGTCTGAGTATACACAGAGTACATTTCTCCCCTTAAAACCACATACTCCCACTTAATAGTTGCTTGATCTTTTAAAATATACTAACAGATCTAGTCCCCTGTATGATGCTATGAATGTCAGAGTTATATAAGAACTCTGTGTGTGTTGGGTTGTGAGTAAGGTGTATGTATCCTCCCATTTTGAACAGGCACTGTTTCATTTCCATTTTGAAAAGAATTTTTCCATTATCTCCCCCCAGTTTTTGAGAGTGTCTTTCCATTATATCTACCCACTGTTTAAAAAATGATTATTCAAGCAATACCTTTGTATTAACCCCAAAGTAATATCTTTGGGTATTAACGTCTCATTTTTTAACTTTCATTCCCCCTCCCATTTAATCCTGTCTCCCATTATTCCTTTTTATTGCTACATTTAAATCCTGCTCTTTCTCCGAGGATCTCAGAGTGGTTCACATGATTATTTTTATCCTCACAACAACTCTGTGAGGTAGGTTAGGCTGAGAGATATGTGACTGGCCTAGAGTCACCCAGTGAGTTTCATGGTTGAATGGGGATTCGAACTTGGCTCTTCCCAGCCCTAGTCCAACACTCTAACCATTATGCTGTGCTGAATCCCTTTTTTCAGGGATTTCTCGATTATTTGGGCCATTTGATATGTGCTGTGATTTAATTGTTATAATGGGGAATTCAAAGTAGGGGTATCTGAATCGTATCAAATATCTGCAATTCAATTCGAGGTTGAATTGAATTCGCATCCCACCCACCCCACTGATTTGTTGAAAGCAACTGGATTGGCCAGCTGCCTCAACAAATCACCCCAATTTGACCTGAATTGATTCGGTCAATATTTTGAGGCCTGTCTTGCTGGAAAAATGGGCCTCAAAATGACAGGGAGAGCTAGTCTACCAACTGGGATCAGCGTGTAGACCAGCTTCTCAAGAAGTTCAGAGCGGAGGGTTGGTCTACCTGCTGAATCTCTATTGGTTTTCTGGAGAGAGCTGGTGTACAAATCGGGATTGGTGGGTAGACCAACCCTCTGCACCGGATTTGGTGGATCAGCCCCTCTCCACTCCTTGCTCCCCTCCCTGCAACCTTCACCCACCAACACCACGCCCCATCCCACCCACCCTCCCTGGGTAAAAGGTTAAGGGGAACCCTCCCCTCCTTGTTAATTGTTAAGGGGAACCCTCCCCTCCTTGACCCCTCACCCTACCCACAGCTACTGCTGCCACACCACAGCGGGTTTTAAAAAAACAAAACACCATAGAGGACTTTCTCCTTGCGCCCACCTTCACCCTCACTGCAGCCGCTGCCTCCAACCCCAGAGAAGGGTGGAAAAATTTGAGGAGCGGCTCAATTTTTTTTACCACTCCTCAGATTTTGCTGCTGTAGGCAGATGCCTCCTCTGTCTCTCTGGTAATCTGCCACTGGCAAGGTTTAACAGCATACTGGTCTCTTAATCAAGAGGCAATTGCTCCCTTAGGGACATATGTTGTCTTGTATGTGTTGCAAACTACTCACACTAGTTATTTTGCCCCAGCAACAGTTTCAGTTGCAGATGGTTCTGCAGGCTTCTGGCGGATCACAGAGCTCTTCAGCAGGAATCAAGTTCAAAAGAGTCGGAACTGGCAGTTGAATCTTCTATGTTAGAAACTGCTATTCCACAACCTCCAAAATTGGCTACTGTTGGATACTTGGAAGAAATCTAATCAGCATATTTGTTCCTGCTTGACAGTATTATACTAAGATATGCTCTTTGAGATAACAAGGAACACAGCATTGTTAGTATACAAACTTCTGCAAAATGTCTGAGGAATCCCAGGAACAAATTTTCTTTGTCCACATCATTTTCAGAATCATTTGAAGAGCAGATCTGACTGAGCACTGGAGGGACACTACCATCTTCTGTGCTTGGGTGGACCAAATCCCAGCCTTCAGCAGATGAAAGAGTTTGCTTCCGTTATGTCTTCCCAAGCACCTCACTTGTCAGGGCTATCTTTGTCTGCAGTTTGACAATCCACAAAACAATTTCCTGTTGCTCTTAAGTGTTTAAACTTGATTTGCAAGCTCCTTTCCAGCTGGTCACTAAGGAAAGCCTCCGTTTCCCCAGGTCTGACAAATAATTACTTTCAACAATGGTCATAGCTTCCTGATTATGGCAAGGATTTTTTTTTTTTTTAAAAACTCATTTCTGGACAGTACCCAGAATTAACAGTCCACCCTTTCAGGATATTGCAACTGGTTTTGCCTCCTCTATGACACAATGATTTAAGGTGAGACTGTGATTTACAAATGAAACATTTCTTCAGGTTTCTAGGTCTCTGGAGGTTTAAAGAGACGCTCTTAGGATACCAAAGCTAACCTCATAGTTGCTCAAGATGTTGTTTCTTACATCCATCTTAAATTCACTTCCCATATGCTTGGATGCTTTCCTCCACATTCAGGAGCATTTCCTGTACATGTTTTCTCTCAATCTCCAGAATTTGCTTTTCATGTTGTCTGTTTTTCTCTCTCCATCTCTCCTTCTGCTGCCACACAAATGTCAGGGCTTCGAGCAACACAGCTATACTACATCCAGATGTATATCCAAATCCAACTCTCTTCACTGCCTTTCAAGTTCCTGCGAGCGACTCTGGAATGGAGGGTGTGAATTCACATATCAGCCGGATTAACCCTAAAGTTGCAGGGGGCTATCAGGGACCAGTTCACACATGATTCTGGCTTTCCCCAAATTAGAGCTGCACATTCTAGCTTAGCCCAAATTATGTCTGGGGCAAAAAATTCCTCTATTTGCAGCAGCTTTTTCTGAAAACACTGAGGTTTCTGGTATGCCCTGACGCTTCTCTGTGACGTGTAGAGGGGCCATTGCCAATAAATCCTCCCCCCTCCCCCATAGCCTGCCTTTTCCCAGCAAGCTGGTTGGAAAGCGAAGGCTGGAGGGGAGAGAAACTACCTGTGATCAATCATGCAGCTTTGGCAGTGTTTACCTAGGATGTAGCATGGGCAAAATAGAGCCAGCCACACATCCTTTCGCTGGCAGTGGGCAGGTGCAGGGAGCACAACTTTCGCGGGTAGTCTTTGGGCAGGGGGAGAATGCGTTTGCTTCTGGCTGTGTTAAAAAAGTTTGGTGAACCTAGAAAATCCATTCCAGGCTGGTCTCAGAGAATAGTGTTGGCAAGTGATGGTGGTGGTGGTGATGGGGACCCTTATAAAGAAAGGATTGGTACAAGGTTTGTTTGTGTGTGTGTGTGTGTGTGGGGGGGGCTTTTCACCATGTGTTGGAAACTCAGAACTCAATTTTCAAAAATGAGAGGTGCCGGGACTTAAGTCCGGGACTCGGTTGTGACCTCACTGGCACTCTGCACATGTTCAAAGGGGCTTTCCCCCCTTGCTTCACATACTTTGGAATGGTTCTAGGTGGGCCCTAGTACTAATTAAGCCCTGTCAAAACGTGAATTGTCAAGGTGTCAGCCCAGGCTAGCATCTCTCCAACTTCTCATTCATTTTTGCAAGTCAAGAAAGGAAACTTTGGGATAATTCATGTGTGTGGTGGGGGAGCAATAGCTGAAAAAAAGAACCCATTGATTTTGTTAACACGAATAAATTATCTTAGAGGATCCCTCAGTTGTTATGCATGCCATAAGGATAAAAATGACACCCCCCCAACTGGGAGTGGTTTCTATGAACATCCACGCAGATACACTTGCTGAGATAATGCTTTGGGTTAAGCATTCTGTTGTTTTGATTAGTCAGTCTTGCAGAATGCCAACTGACAAACTAACAACAAAAAAAGGTCTCTCGACTCCTCCTCTGGGATGTGATTGGTTGGTGAAAAAACCCAGAGCAAATTGTGGCAATGCAGACAGGAAAAGGATCCGCAGGGAATGCTGAGAAGAGCCGACCATTTGCGAAAGGTCCATTTAATCCCCCAAATTAAACAGCTGCGAATCTGCTCTAAAGCAGATTCATTCTTCAGATACTCCGCAGCATGAAGTCATGTCTGGATAACTTCCAGGTAACTTTTGCAGTTAAGCAGCATACCTTTGAAATGCATTGGGTGCCACTTTCCTTTCTCTAAAACAAAAAAATTGCTGCCAACTATTTATTTCATACATGTATATCCAGCCTTTCCAATTCTTTGAAAAACTCAAGCTGAGTTATAAGGATTAAAAACAATTCAAAACATCTATACAATAAAATCAAACAAGCTAACAAAAGAACCCAGAGCATAACACAATCCAAGGAGAGTAACAGAAAAATTAAACCCAGAGCCCAAGTTAAAACACAGTTTAAAAAGCCAATGGAACCACCATTGAGTTTCCAGATGTTGTTGGACTATAACTTCTATCACTCCCCGGGCACAGTAGCCTTTGGCTGCGTGTAGTTCAACATCATCTGGGGACCCAAGGTTGGGAACCTCTGCTCTAGTAAAAAGCAAATATATAACACTAAACAAACCAGCTAAATGATTGCCCATACAGAAACGTTTTTAACAGTCAATGAAAAACAAAGAGGGAGGACAAGGCACCTTTCTGGGGATGGAATGCCACAGCCTCGTCACCACTGCCAAGAGTCCTATCCCTTGTCCCTGCCAGTGTTCTTTCAGTTGGTGATGGGACTCACAAAAGAGTCTCTCTGGACAGTTACCAAGGGCATGCAGGACAATATTGGTGGATATATTTATTTAAAGTATTCATATTGTACCTCTATAACAAGCTCAGGGCAGCTTACAACAGTTAAGTAAAAATGGTAAATGTGAAAACAATGCAATACAATAGTACAGGGGCACACAACTCAAACGTTCATGTGGCCAGAATCAAACTTGACCCACAGCTCTATTTGCCTCAGCAGGGCAGATGCAGACAGTTAGGTATGCAGGAACACAGCATGAGACAGAATAGAGTATCTGAATGGGGGAAGCAAGCAGGCCAGCTGGTTGCCCAGAAACAATAGGCTCTAGGGCAGGATTGCACAACTTTGGCCCTCCAGCTGTTGTTGGACTACAACTCCCATCATAAGAACATAAGAACAGCCCTGCTGGATCAGGCCCAAGGCCCATCTAGTCCAGCATCCTGTTTCGCACAGTGGCCCACCAGATGCCACTGGGAGCCACAGGCAGGAGTTGAGGGCATGCCCTCTCTCCTGCTGTTACTCCCCTGCAACTGGTACTCAGAGGCATCCTACCTTTGAGACTGGACGTGGCCCACAGCCCTCTGACTAGTAGCCATTAATAGACCTCTCCTCCATGAAGTTATCCAAACCCTTCTTAAAGCCATCCAGGTTGTTGTCTGTCACCACATCTTGTGGCAGAGAATTCCACAAGTGGATTATGCATTTGTTGAAAAAGTACTTCCGTTTATTGGGCCTAGATTTCCCGGCAATCAATTTCATGGGATGACCCCTAGTTCTAGTGTTATGGGAAAGGGAGAAGAATTTCTCTCTCTCTACTTTCTCCACACCATGCATGACTTTATAGACCTCTATCATGTCTCCCTGCAGTTATCTTTTTTCTAAACTGCCACTGTGGCTAAGGATGATGGGCATTGTAGTTTAACAACAGCTGGAGGGCCAAAGTTGCGCAGCTCTGCTCAAAGGGGTCCTGGTGGGCCACATGTGACCACCCAGGCAGGGCACTTCAAGCAGAAGAAGAGATAAGCAACCCCCCCCCCCAACAAGTACAATGGAGACCTGGAAGCTCTCTGCAGTGGGGACACTTCTTCCTGGCACACAGGCACACAGTTTGTGAGGACGCCAGCCATTCTCTTTTAGTTTCATCTACAACTGTGAAAGCAATGTCAGTTCACACAAACATTTTACCTGTTTGGTGTATTGTTATCTGAAAATGACCAATAATAGAAAAGCATAGCTGGAAAGGATCAAAACAGCCAACAACTCCCTAGGACAGGACTAAAATAGAAAAAATGAAAGTTTCCCTTTGATATATAGAAGGTTTTCCCTCCACTGCTTGAATCTTAAGCTCATACTACCCGCATCTGTTTCAGAGCAGTCAGTTTTACTAAAAAAAATTATAGCAATTTTTGATGATTCTGAAGTTAAACATGTTGTTCTAGTAAGAACTAACCAGCCTACTTTCCTTTCACTGTCTCTACAAATAGATTAAATTTGGTACAAATCGAGGTCCATAAGTTAGATCTCTTGCACCTCAAATGTTCATGCGTCTGACATCTTGGATCAGGGTGGATGACATCATTACAAACGACACTACTGAGGTGTCCCTGTGTGTCACTCACTACAACGGTACCCAATTTGGTTCAAATTGGTTAGACAGTTCTCAAGTTAGTGCACTTGTGCCTCAAAAGTTCACATGTCTAACATCTTGGATCGGGGTAGGTGACATCATCACAAACTATACTATTGGGGCAACCCTATGTGTCCATGCAGCTGTAGCAAATTTGGATCAAATTGGTTAGGCTGTCCACAAGTTAGTGCACTTGCACCTCAAAAGTTTATGTGTCTGCCATCTTGAACTGGGGTGGATGGCATAATCATAATCTTCACCATTGAGGTGTCCCTATGTGTCCCTTCAGCTGTACCAAATTTGGTTCAGATCGGTTAAGTGGTTCACAGGTTAGCTCATTTGTGCCTCAAAGGTTTATGGTTTCACCATCTTGAATCAGGGTGGATTACATCATCACAAACTATGCCATTGAGGTGTCCCTGTGTGTCACTCACTGCAACTGTACTGAATTTGCTTCAAATTGGTTAGACAGTCCACAAATTAACCCTCTTGTCCCTCAGATGTTCCTGCTGCCGTCATTTTGAATTGGAGTGGTTCAAATCAGCTAGGCGGTTCACAAGTTAGCCCACTTGCACCTCAAAAGTGTACGCGTCCACCATTTTGGATCGGGGTGGATGACATCATCACAAACTACGCCACTGAGGTGTCCCTTTTTATGTAGCCAATTTGGTTCATATTAGTCCAGGCTTTGCGAAGCTGATGGGGGGACGGACACACGGACACACACACAGAATGCTGGGTGATCTCATAAACCTACTGGAAAGTAGACTAAAAACAGCTAAATATATGATCAATTTATTTCAACTTTTTTCTTGTACTACAGCTGATGTACAAGATGAAGTATTCAGTATACCTGTTCCACTTATTCTACATCCTTTGCTACTTATATATACATTTCACACTAAATTTTATATGATTTGGAGTTCTGCTTCAACACTTCAAGAAAGAAGACCCAATCATACATTTCTATTGAGCTAACAGGATGAAGGGATGGTACTATTAGATAAACCATACAATTTGGGCAACCAAAGTGGTTGCTGGTTGCATATATTATGGCTGTAATGTGGAGCTCCAGTCACAAAGAATATATATATATTTGGTGGCAACCAGGTTGTCATGGAAACATGAATCAGACCCAATATGAATTCTGACAAGGCCGCAACAATATTAGAGCTTAGTTATATATTAAGTCTATAGTATGAATTGTCCAGTGAAGACCCCCATCCTCCAATTTCATTTTTACATTCCTTTAGGAAGTCTACCCACAGCTAATTTCTCTATCATCCCATGGAAAAAACAGCTCCTCCAAGTTCTGCTGCTGTGAGAAAGGAGGCTGTGTGTGTGTGTGTTTAGCATATTTCTATACCTCCCAGAGCTTATGTCTCTGGGCAATTTATAACAAAATACAGATTAAACCAAAGTTAAAACATTAAAACAAAATGATAGTTTCTAGATGTCTAATTAAAACTAATCCCCTACTAACTGGGCAAAGAGGCACCTTTTACAGTGGTGATTCTCTTTATTTAGCAGGGGGAGAGTAACTGGCCCTATTCACCCCCAGCACAGTACTTCCAGTGACTGTTGCTGGTGTGTGTCTTATGTTTCTTTTTAGAATGTGAGCCCTTTGGGGACAGGGAGCCATCTTATTTGTTTGTTATTTCTCTTTGTAAACCACCCTGAGCCATTTTTGGAAGGGCGGTATAGAAATTGAATCATCATCATCATCATCATCATCATCATCAATATTCTACTAACAATATTCTAACAATATTCATGGGTGAATTTCCTTCAGAGACTGCTTTGGCTCATGATTCATTTTCCTGGTGCCAATGTTGAAAAATACAGATCTAGGCAACAGGCACAATCTACCTGCTGGTTAAAATCTTATTTATCTTACAAAGGATGTAACAGTGACTGAGTGACTATTTAGTGGTTGTGGTTCACACCATCATTCTCATGGTACTCTCCTCAAAATCTAAAGTTCTTGATCTAAAGCAGAGTGGAGGAAAAAGGAATTGAAACAATATAGAAGGCTGATATTATTTCTCTATGTAAACTGCTATCGAAACTTTCATTGAAAAGCGTTATATAAATTGTTGTTGTTGTTGATATTCTAAAATAAACTTTACAAGTAGGGATGCATCATGATTTTTACAAGGTCATCGGTGGGGGGGAGGTCTGCTCTGGGTGCCGACAATGAGGGAGGCTTAGCTGTCATGCATGTGGGACAGGGCCTTCTCAGTTGTTGCCCCCTCCCCCCAACTCTGGAATGCTCTCCTGGTGGCCATCCACTCCGTAGTCTCCATCACAGTTTTTAGAAAGCATGCGAAATCTTGGGTTTTTAACCAGGCTTTTATATGATTGTTTCTCTTGCTACTGCTTTATATCTTTTATGGCTATAGTGTGCTTGTTTTTTAATCTTTTAATCAGATCTGTATTTTTATATTCTAGCTAATATTTTAATTGTGTAATATTTGTAGTCTTGTTTTAACTTTTGTGCAGGGGCGTAACTATAATAGGGCAAGGGGAGACAGTTGTCTGGGGGCCCACTGCCTTGGGGGGGCCCCCCAGAGGCAAGTCACATGACTGACTCCCCCAGCTGCACACCCGCCCGGGCTTCCTTCAGTTTTATTTATCCTCCAAAATTGATGTGAGTGTTAAGACCTGGAGCTACCAGAACAGCATGTCTTTCTCTAGTACCATTAAATGACTTGCATCGTCCACAATTTATAAATAATGTAGGATGATGTTCTATCATGGCACATAGGGGTGTGTGTGTGTGTGTGTGTGTGTGTGTGTGTGTGTGTGTGTGTATATATATATATATATATATATATATATATATTCAGCCTCATTTAAGATTTCTTTACTTCATGAGCTGGGCTTCAGTGAGGGGGGGTGCATTTTAAAATATTGTTTCTTGGCCCACTCCAACCTTGCTACGCCCCTGCTTTTGTGTGAACTGCCTTGAGATTGTTTTAATGAAAGGTGGTATAGAAATTAATTAATCAATTGAATTATTTGTGGTGTTGGGAAGGGGTGAGAAGTCTGCATTCACTCTGTCCTCTAAGCATGCACATATGCTCTGACAGAAAAAACACCTGCAACATACATGTGTACATATATACTGGTACACAAGCTACACATTAAATAAACACACATGGTTAGTTGAGGGTATGAGGCAGAGGGAAACATTCCCTGTGCCACTCCCCCCACCTTACACACACACGCACGTGCGCACACATATTACACGTGCCTCCAACTATTAATTGGCTCCCTCTTTTCTCCTCGGACCTTAATTACACTCTTTTCTCCTTACATTACCTGCAGCTGTGGAGACCGCAAGAAAGATGACAAGGGAAGGGCAACCTGGCATCCCAAACAGAGCTGTTAACAATGGTCTAAGATGGGAATCAACTGAGCACTAAACGCAAACAACTTCTCCAGTATCAGTGTTTGGCAAACAGCTCTGAGGCAAGGGTGACTGTGTGTGTGTGTGTGTTGCTTCAATTCATTCATTTTTTTTCTGCAATGTTTCTACCACTATCTCTTTCCTGCCTGACTTCTATTTTTATCCTTCGTCAAACATAGAGATTGACCCAGTCTGAAAATAGGATATAGATCACCACCATTAGCTATCTGTCACCACATCACACCACACCACTGTAGGAGAAGTGATAATATCTGGATATCTTGCAAAACAGCTGATTAAAACTGATATTAAAGGCAGCCAGCCTGAACCTTCATTTCTCTCTACACAATCCTGTATTGTACTCTGAGCACGGGAACATGAACAGCATGATCTGACCTTCCTAGTGCTCCAGAGGAAAATATGACTTGTAAAGAACTAAGATTGCCATAAAGAAAAGACCAAGTATACACTGGGCTGATAATGGTATTAACACCAATTCAGCTTCCAAATGAATTTTAAAAGTATTTTAAAAGGTTTTTTAAAGTATTTTAATTGGTTTTAAATGGTTTTAATCATTTTTGAATTGTTTTTATATTGTTTTTAGCACTGTGTTTGAGCTGTGGGTTTTATGTCTTTTTAAAAAGTTGTTGTATACCACCCAGAGCCTCTGGATGAGGTGGTTTAGAAATGTAATAAATAAATAAATAAATAAATAAATAAGCCCCCAAATCTAGCAACAATAAGAGATGTCTCTAGGGGGTCTTCAAGGGCAGCACACCTTCCTTCCTTCACAGAAACTAAAACACATCCTGGACTGTCTGTGAACTGCCACTCATTAAAGAGGGAGAGAGCATCTGCTTCCTCAAGGGCACATAATCTCCCTTCTCCCCTCAGTGTGTGTTTGCACAATGTACATGCTTTCCCCCAATCCTGTGGACAATTCCATGTGCCCTGAGATCAGCTAAAGACTCTGGTCGGACAATTTGTCCTTGTTTCTGTTGGTGGATCCTCTCAAGCTTGCATTCACTGGGATTTGGTGCTTTGCTTAAGGACCAGCATCTTGTAGTTAAGAGTCTCTGTCATTGATTCCCCAGGAGATAGCCAACTACCATTTTTTATTTGTGTGCTTCTGTAATCAACATAATCTTTGTTTTTGAAGCAAACTGGTCTTGACTCCTTTACTTCCTTTTGGGTGCCCTAACTCTGACTTGCCTTTACTCATGCCAACTATCCCAGAAACAAACTTCATTGCTGTATGCGTTTGCCCCAATCAGAGCGAATTCCCCCACTCAGATCAAAGCATAGACATAGCATGATAGCTACCATGTGCCTGAAGGGCGGGGGAATGTCTAATTTCACAGTTGAGAAAGAGCAGGGCAAAGGCAGAGGAGTAGTTGGCTTTCTTCACCCTTGTTCTCACTTTCCCAACACCTGTCAAAGGGTGGGAGATATTATTATGGTGAAAAAGTCAATTTAAGCAGGGTACAGAATAACTCAACATGCCTGGAATTGTGCAAATACTTTGCAAGCTTTGGAGAGGGAGTGATATGAAGTTGTCTGGCTGATTCACATGCTGCTAGTGAGTCCAATATTCTTTTCTGGGGTACTGGGGGGGAGTGCATTCTGCTCCCCCCAAGAGAGAAAAAGTAGAATAGCAGATTTGTCATCTACATTCTGTCTGTCCATAATAAGCCTATTCACACGAGCAGCCTTGCCTAGGACAGCCCAGCCTGGGCTAGGCTGCTCATGTACAGTGCCAGAATTGAGCCTGACCTGGTGCTGCCCTCCCACCTAACCCAACTTTCTACCACGGCCTTTAGCCAGGGCTAAGGGCAATCCCTCAATGCACTACACTCCTGGTGTGGTGCACTGACGGATGCTGGAGGACTTCCTTCTCCAGCTCTCTGCTCTGCCACTCACAGCAGCCCCGTCAGCCTGCTCTGTCCACCCACCCAACTCAACTTTCTACCCCAGCCTTTAGCCAGGGTTAAGAGCGATCCCTCAATGCACCACACTCCTGGCACGGTGCACTGAGGGATCCTGGAGGACTTCCTTCTGCAGCTCCCAGCTCTGCTCTAGTATTGTGGTTTTGAGTAAACTCCATGCATTCTGGAGCGAAGTGACTCTCCTGATTTTCCCTTTCAGCTTTCTTTTCACCATACTCCTAATTTTGGAGAAGTTTCCTCTTCTGAAATTCAAAGTGTTTGTGTTAGACTTCCTTGGTGATTCTCTCCCACCAAGTAGGAAGTCCTACTAGTGAGTAAAAAATCATGACTTGGGATTAGGGTTAAATAAGCATCACATAAAAGCATAAAATGTTAACAGATGACTGCAATGGTAGAAAAAACATATAGAGGTATAAAAAGATAAAATATATTGCATCAAATAACAAAAAATATGAGAATAGTATATCTAATTTTTGCTTTCCATCATGATTTAGTAGCAATTTTTGCAGCATATAAAATCTACTCATAATAGAGTCATTTAAGTAGCTCTGTTACTTCTGATTTTCTTGTATTATTGACTGAGATACATGGAGACATGAACTGTTCCTGCAGAAGCTCTTACTTGCTGGTTCAGGAAACAATCATTTAATAAAGGCATCACTTCTGTCACTATATTATCACATGTTACAACGGGTTCCCAAATAATATTACAGAGGTTAATATCCACCCACAAGTGCAGTCTTATTAATACATGGTTTGTTTTATGATGTGATATTTTATTCTCATGTCTCCTTGTTAAGAGGTTTTGATAGGCTCCTATTATTAGCCCTTCAATATAGCTAGGCTGAGATTTACATGCAAAAAACCCAATAAAATAAAACCATCTCAAAAAAACCTCACTTCTAATCTAAAACACAAAAGCCATATTTTAAAGGATGGTTTTTCAAATCTCAAGATAGGAGATTATAAGACATTTGCAAAGGCCTGATGAAGCCAGCATAGATGAGGACAAGAGCTGGATGTACCAAAACTGTGTTGCAGGCACTTTTCTAGATACTGAACTTATCTGCTGGGCTGGCTCTGCCTTCATCATAAGAGCAATGCTAGAGATATGATTCAAGAGACAAGACCTGTATGTTTACATCAGTATTCACTCTAACAGGGATTCCCAGATGTTGTTGACAACAACTTCCAGAATCCACAGCTGCAATGGCTTTTGCTTGGGGATTATGGGAGTTGTAGTCAACAACATCTGGGAATCCTTGTTAGAGGGAACACTGGTTTGCACCAGTTGGCTGAATGGTAAACCAGAATGTTGCCTGTGCTAGGAGAAGACCATATATTTAAAAGTACTGCTGGAAATGCAGGGGCCCAAATTAGTGGGATAACGTGAGAGGGATTTTCACGTCACTGGCCAAATTCAGATGTAGCATGAAACTGGAGGTTGGAGAACCCGTGGTTTCAATTTTAAACTGTAAATTGCACTGCAGACATTCTTCCAACCATGATCCACCAGCCTCTGGTTCTGGGAGACGGGAGCTCCTCCCTGCTGCTTGGCCAACGAGGTCAATCCCAGCAAGCTTCATGGCCAGGCTGTGGGCAAAATGGTAGCATGTCAGCAGAGCAACCACAATTGGCCATGATCTTGAAGGGGGTATGCCAAGCGTGATCGTGCATTTTTGGAGCTGTCCGCCTGCTCTCGGCATGGAAAAGGCATTTGAATCCCTTTAAATGCCATGCCATGCCAGCCTTTCTTAAGACAGCGATGGCACCTCCACCCTCTAAAGAGCACTGCACAAGCACAATTTCGGGGTCCATGGGTGGGATACAGGGGGGCACTATTTCCCTCTTGCTCATGAAAGGGAAGGGAACATGAAGACTTCCTAGGAAGGGATACCTATATATGAGGGAGGGCAAAAGATCATGCAGGAGGGGGTCTGTCCTGCTGTGACCTAGGATGCTGTTGCAAGGGATCACTCTGGTAAAGCAGTCCATGCAGACCAAACTATACTCCTGCTCACTGGCAGTTTGCTGCTGGTGGTTTATGCCTCTCATGAGAGGGCCAGTCTGTCTCATGAGAGGGCCGGTCGACTTGCAGCTGTAACCCCTAGGTCTCCCATTGGAATGCATGCTCACAAGTTGAACTAACCCAACAACGGGGGCCCACTTGTGTGGGCCCCCAAACTCTTCATGGTAGAAGATAGAACAGAAGCACTGCAACACCTCCTCCCCTGTGAAGCCTTGCACAAACCAAAAGGAGATTCTGACACTCCATGTGTCAGAGCCTGGCTGCTTGTGTGGATAGGGGGAACACTGGGTTTGGGGACAGATCTTTACTGCCATTCAAAATTCCTGGGTCCAGTCCGGTGTTACGCTGTATGCAGATCTGCTGGCACAGGGAATCATGGGAGAGGGGAGCCGGTTTCCAGTAGCCCCAGGAGAGCAGGGTTGCCATTTTGGGGCACAAGCAAGGGTACATATGCCCACATGGGCAGATGAGCTGGCAGTGGACAAATTTTGACAACTACTTGGTGGCAGTCACCAAGATAAGGAGACCAGTTACTGGGGCACCCGCCCCTGTGGCTTTCCTCCATACAGCAACCTTGCTCAATATAGAGCCCCTCGTGAGAGAGCGGTCATGGGAGAAGGGGTTGTTTTATCGTCACACATGAAAAGAGATTTTGCTCAGCAATTCTCTCCCCTCCCCTCTGATGGTTCTTCTCATGGGTTGTGAGGGGGTGTCCCCATGGCCTGGCACTCTCGAGTGTGGTCCACTGTGGGTCAGCATCTGTTGTCATCACATATGTCGAATTGCTCCTCTGACCAGAGCAATGATGACCCTGGTGACTGGCCCTGCTTATGAGGAAGCCAAGGGAGTGCAAACCCCCAAGGGGAAGGAGCTGCCCCCCCTTCTCCAACCTTTCTGTGAAAATAATAGTACTTGGCTACTCTAGAATCCCTGGTTGGTGCTGCCATTTAAATCGGGGGAACCCCCCCAGCCATTTGTTCCCCTCCTGGTGCTGTGATGTGGCGCCCTGCTTATGTTGCCATTTAGAGTGTTTATGCTTGTGAACATATATCATTGTTACTTCATTCTTTGGAAAAAAAGTGCCCATCCTGTCATCCCATCCCCTTTCCCTCCTGCTTGCCAGGTGGGGGGAGCAAGGGACAGAGTGGGAAGAGGGAATGCCCCGTGTGACTGTGCTGCTTGATAGGCTGATAAACTTGGGATGGGATGTTGCAGTGTCCCTGTTGCCGGGCAAGTCCATAGCTGGACAGGTGACAGGAGAGGTGATCAAATTATGTAGTAAACAGTATGTGTGTAAACATAGATAACCTAAGGCATTTTGGTGACTGAGGTAAAAACAACAACCCTGAAATGTCCCTTCATAATGTTAAAATTTTGTAAATTGCCTTGAGACATACGTTTAGGAGGTATATAAATATGTCTAAACAAACAATGCAGCAAGCTAAGTGACTGATGTCTCATTTCCTTAAGGGTACCCAAACTCTCCCACTTCAAGTGGTCTGTCTTACCTCTTGTGTAATGATAGGACTGGCCCAGAATGCACACTAACATTTAACAAAATTCTTCACAAGCTCCAATTTGATGATGGAAGATGTGGATCATTTTCTAGGAGGTAAGCAGACCAGATTGATTTGCTGGGATCCTAACAGTAAGATTTCATGAAGTGTGTATGATTAATTCATACATGCTGAACTCTCACCAAATATATGATACTAGCTGTATACAAGAGATTCATTAAACCAATTACAGATTCCTCAAATGCAGTAACCATCTCTTTTACAATGAACTTGCCTCTCCAGTGGTGGAAAGGAGTTCACAGCATGAACTGTAGCTATTCTGGTCACGCAGACTGCCCTGCAACTCTCCAGAAGCTTTCCTGCAGCAGATTCACAGAGTATAGTGTTATATATCAGACCCCTGCTAACCTGGGGTCTGATATATATAGGGGTTTAATATATATATAGGGGTCTATATACCTGCTAACTAGGTACTGTGCTGGGGGTGAATAGGGCCAGTTACTCTCCCCCTGCTATATAAAAGAGAATCACCACATTAAAAAGTGCCTCTTTGCCAAGTTAGCAGGGGTCTGAGCCCTGCTAACTTGGCAAAGAGGCACCTTTTAATGTGGTGATTCTCTTTATTTAGTAGGGGGAGAGAAACTGGCCCTATTCACCCCCAGCACAGTACCTCCAGTGACTGTTGCTGGTGTCTATGTTTCTTTTTAGATTGTGAGCCCTTTGGGGACAGGGATCCATCTTATTTATGTATTATTTCTCTGTGTAAACCACCCTGAGCCATATTTGGAAGGGGGGTATAGAAATCGAATAAATAATAACAACAACAACAACAACCCCCAGTGAGGCACTACCTTGGCGTGGTTGTGGGGCTTGTGTGCTCTGAGGAAGGTGAGAGCTATGCCAAAGGTCCAACCATACTGGACAGGTCTCACCAGAGGAAGAGTGCCTCTCCCATCAACAATATGGTGAGAAGTAACTTTAATAAATCTATACCGGATCGGTCGTCACCCGGGTCAACAAGGACCGTGCCAGGTGCTGGAGTCCCTGGAAATTTGGTGGCAAGTGGGCAACAGGACTCAGGATCTTCAGTTGAGCAACCAGGGCTGGAGACTGCAAGGTTAATGGAAGAAACGTCACTTAACCGAAAAAAATATACAAAAAACGCCAACAAGGAAATAATGATCTGCTATTACAAGTCTAGTCCAACTAGAAGAGGTTATTTAAAAAGAATATACCAAATTTGGAAAGAGAAGCATCCAGATACAGAAGTAACAGAACAAAGGCTAGCAGACCAGAGAAGATTCATAATAAGAAATAAAGTATTCACAGGAGTTGAGCTGGAAGAACTGCAAAGAGCAACACAGGCTCAGGATATGGAAGAAGAATTACCACCAACTGAAGCAGTTGCTCAGGCGCAGGTGGAGGAGGTGTTGGAAATCGAGGATGCCACTGTTGCTGAACTGTTTCAAAATCAAAACCAGGCAACCACCCCTTTGCCTTCACCTCAAAAACCTGAATGCCGTTTAAAAGAAAAGCAACAAGAACTAAAGGAAAAAAATAACTGAGCACATGAACCAAACAACCACCAGGGTTCGACTTCCAGCTCTAAAAACAGTTGCCAAAAAACAACTTGCTCAGGAATTAAAAGATGTCAATGCTGCACTTGCAGAAACAACAACCAATAATTTGCAAGAAACAAACCAACTAATGTACAGTGCAGCAACAATAACAACACAAGAGCTGGGATATAAGATCAGTGGACCTGTAAAAAAAGAAAGTAGTACATCATCTAAATGGAAGATTAGATTAGAAAATAAAATCTCCAGGCTTAGATCAGATGCTAGTAAATTGAAAGATATGAAAGACAAGACACTGAGGAATGAAAACACCAAACAGTATCTTATCCAAAAATACCACCTCGATTCAAGGAAAATTAAAGAAGTCCTGGAAATAATAAAGCAGCAAATAACAGCAGTGTCAAAGAAGATTAGCAGATACAAAGCCAGAATAACACAACACAGGCAGAATCTCCTATTCCAGTCGAATCAGAGACGTTTCTACCAAAGCATAGAAGAAGAAACAGCACGAAACACAGAAAAACCAAATAAAGAAGAAACAGTGCAATTCTGGGGGAAAATATGGGACAATCCAATAGATTATAATAAAAAAGCAGGCTGAGTAAAAGAGGTCAAAAAATGTAACCAACAAATGCAAGATCTAATAATAACACCAGAATTAATAAGTGAAAGAGAAAAGAAAATTAAAAATTGGACTGCACCAGGCGACGATGAACTGCATGGCTTTTGGCTTAAACACCTAACAAGCCTTCATAAACAACTATCAAAACAGTTCATCACATTTTGCAAGGAGGTGATATTGAACAATGGCTAACAACTGGGAAAACTCATCTCATCATGAAAGACCCAGCAAAAGGTCCAGTTCCAAGTAATTATAGACTTATAACCTGCCTGCCAACCATGTTCAAATTATTAACTAGAATAATAGCAGATGAAGTAATGCAACACTTATTAACTAACAAACAGCTTCCAGTTGAACAGAAAGGAAATTATCCGAACACCAGAGGCACAAAAGACCAGTTGCTGATTGACGAAATGATTTTAGAAAATTGCAAGAGAAGAAAAACCAATCTAAGTGTTGCATGGATTGACTACAAGAAAGCCTTTGAATCATTGCCTCACACATGGATACTAAAATGTTTAGAAACAACTGGTGTCAGCAAAAACATTCAGATATTTATTTAAAAAGCAATGAGCATGTGGAGTAGACAGTTAACAATCAATAGCGAGACACTTGGACAGGTTAGCATTAGAAGATGTGTTTTCCAAGGGGACTCACTATCCCCTCTGTTGTTTGTAATCGCCATGACTCCACTTTCACAAATACTAAACAAAACAGGCCTCGGATACCAAACATCTAAAACATCCAGTAAAATCAACCATCTGCTGTACATGGACGATCTGAAGTTGTATGGAAAGTCCCAGTCAGAAATTGAATCACTGCTAAACACTGTCCGTATATTCAGTAGCGATATAGCGATGGAGTTTAGACTAGACAAGTGTGCTGCATTAATAATGAACAGAGGGAAAATAACAAAAACAGAAGGAATAGAACTGTCCAATGGAAGCAAGAACCTGGAAGAGAAAGAACATTACAAACCCTTGGGCATTCTCCAGGCTGATAACATCGCACACACTGAATTTAAAAGAAAAATGCGAAGTGAATACATTAGAAGAGTTATAAAAATCCTCAAGTCCAAACTCAGTGGCGGGAACACCATACAAGCCATAAACACCTGGGCTATACCTGTTATCAGATACACTGCAGGAATAATAGACTGGACCCAGGCAGAGCTAGAGACGCTAGATCGTAAGACCAGGAAAATCATGACCATCAATCATGCTCTGCACCCCCGTAGTGATGTTGATAGGCTATACCTCCCTCACAGCTCAGGTGGAAGAGGAATGCTGCAAGTCCATCAAACAGTAGAGGAGAAGAAAAGAGGCCTTGAAGGATATATAAGGGACAGTGAAGAAGATGCACTTAAAATGGTCAATAACGAGAAACTATTCAACACCAATGAAACAAAGCAGGCTTACAAGAGAGAACAAGTCAAGAACCGAGCAGAAAAATGGAAAAATAAGCCCCTGCATGGTCAATAATTGCACAATATAAGTGGAAAATCAGACATCACCAAGACCTGGCAATGGCTTAAGAATGGCAACTTGAAGTAAGAAACAGAGGGTTTAATACAGGCTGCACAAGAACAGGCACTAAGAACAAATGCAATAAGAGCAAAAGTAGAAAAGGCAACAACAAACAGCAAGTGCCGCCTTTGTAAAGAAGCAGATGAAACAGTGGACCACCTAATCAGCTGTTGTAAAAAGATCGCACAGACTGACTACAAACAAAGGCATGACAAGGTAGCAGGGATGATACACTGGAACATCTGCAAAAAATACAAGCTACCTGTAGCTAAGAATTGGTGGGACCATCAAATTGAAAAAGTGGTAGAAAATGAAGATGTAAAAATATTATGAGACTTCCGACTACAAACAGACGAACATCTGCCACACAACACACCAGATATAACTGTAGTTGAGAAGAAAGAAAAACAAGTCAAAATAATCGACATAGCAATACCAGGGGATAGCAGAATAGAAGAAAAAGAAATAGAAAAAAATCACCAAATACAAAGATCTACAAATTGAAATTGAAAGGCTGTGGCAGAAAAAGACCCAAATAATCCCAGTGGTAATTGGCGCCCTGGGTGCAGTTCCAAAAGACTTTGAAGAGCACCTCAACACCATAGGGGCCACAGAAATCACCATCAGCCAATTACAAAAAGCAGCTTTACTGGGAACAGCCTATATTCTGCGACGATATCTATAACAACTGACAATAAAATTCTGGCATCCCAGGTCCTTGGGAAGGACTCGATGTCTGGGTAAAACAAACCAGTCAATAACACCTGTCTGACTATGTAAATAAATAATAAATAATAAGTGGTAATTGGCACCGTAGGTGCAGTTCCAAAAGACCTTGAAGAGCACCTCAACACCATAGGGGCCACAGAAATCACCATCAGCCAATTACAAAAAGCAGCTTTACTGGGAACAGCCTATATTCTGCGACGATATCTATAACAACAGCAACAACATTGACAATAAAATTCAGCCATCCCAGGTCCTTGGAAAGGACTCGATGTCTGGATAAAACAAACCAGTCAATAACACCTGTCTGACTGTGTAAACAAGAAATAATACAATAAAATTCAGCCATCCCAGGTTCTTGGGAAGGACTCAATGTCTGGATAAAACAAACCAGTCAATAACACCTGTCTGTGTAAACAAGAAATTATAATATATCAGACTTCTCCTTGGATGCAGAACAGGACTACTCCTTTCCTTGGATCCAGAACCCTATTCCAACAGTGTCAAAAGTGAACTACAATACAAATGACTAATTGCCAAAATAGTATTATCCACTGAACAAGATAGTATCAATTAATCATTTCATCAGTTACCACTGTTTCATTAGAGGGCCGTGATAATACCCTCTGCAGTAGCAATAGTACAGATACCTACTCACAGATGAGACTATGCTGCTACCTACAGAAATTATGTACAAGTTGTGAATTAAGAACATTCCTTTGAAGCAAATGAAGACCCCCCCTCTCTATATATATATGTCAAACACAAAAATGATAGAATTCATTTCCAGAAGGCTCTCTCTCTCTCTCTCTCTCTCTCTCTCTCTCTCTCTCTCTCCATATATATATATAGAGAGAGAGCCTTCTGGAAATGAATTCTATCATTTCTGTGTTTGACATAGCAAAAAATATCATTGATGATACTAAATAAGAACCTGTAGTCTAATTAATATTATATACGCCTTACAAATAAGTACAACTGAGTTGCAGTTAGCCTCTGAATGTGCACACTCCATCTAATACAGTTTCTTTAACGACAACTTTTACAGTGAGAATATCTAGTTTGCCTTCCATTTTGTGGCTTCCCTAGCCTCTGGGGTTCACAAATATTTTGGACCAACAGACCATTGCCAAGCCTCAAAAATATCTTACCGTCTACCATCTGTTCCAAACTGTCAGCAGTAAAATTCCAGACCACTGGGGATGCGTTTTGGCAATGCTGGCCCATCTCTCATTCATTCCCACAGACTACCACAGCCATAGAATACACAGTCAAACTTGCTCACAGCAGCACCTATGAAGAAAACAGATGCTTTCCAGACAACTCAAAAAAGCTTCAGAATCCTGTCTTACCTCTGAAATCAATGCCTCTCAAATAAACTGTGTTTAGGACTGCAATCTTCAGGAACTAAACAGTAACTAATAAATATTTTTGAAAATAACCAAAAATAGTGGAAAACCCAAGATTTTGATCTGGGTTATAGTGCACTCAGCCTGAAGACTGAGATGCAGATTTTGGATGTTAACTGATTATTTCAAATTACCTCAAAGTGCTTAAGCATGTGGGCATAACCATTTAGAAGTCATAATATACAACTTTCTACTGAAACAACAAACTGTACAAACAGGAGTGATGTAAAATCCTAAAAGTTTAAGAACGAATCCCATCCCAACTAGCTTTACCTCAGCTACCAAAAGTAAAACAATCCTAAAAAGTTTTAAACACTTTCAGAAGAAGAACCTTCCAAGTGTATATCTGTGGACCAGCTACAAAGACCCTCTGTCTGCATAGTAATACACCAACACTGATATCTCCTGCTCAGGTCAGACAATCATTTACTCGCTGCTTGCGCAGATCTCTGGACTAAGGGCACAACTTCAAATCGGGATCTTTTCAAATTCTATTTGACCTTTTTCAAATTTAAATTGTGTTTCCTGTACTTTGGACCATCCAATCTAATGCTTCCAAAAATATACAGTCATACTTATTTTAAAAGCCTAGATTTTGTTGTCTGGTATTATAAAACCTGATGATAGAGATGAGCTCGGGATTAATTTATAAAACAGAAAATGTACTAAAAGCAAGACACTAAATCACTTTTAAACACCAACCACAATTTATTTCTGACTTTAAAATCCATCCTCAAAACATTAATCTACACAAAGGCCAGAAACGGAATGAAACATAATTTGTGGAAACTGATACCTTTCATCACAACCTCTAGCTGAAAAGGTCATTAGATATATTATATCTAAGTGAGCAGCTTATCCCTGCTTCATTACTGATAATTAAGGCAAGTAATATTTTCTTGACAGTAATGTGTCCAGTAAGAGATATAGTCTAGTTTGCATAAAATAAGCATTAATTACCAGAATAGTACCACAGATAAAAAAAATTAAGTACCTGTGTAACATGGTTTCATTATTTTTTCTTCATTTCCTTAAAGAATTAGCAGACTCAGAAACATAATGAGCATATTAAAAATCAATTTTCAGGCACCTATTGAAATTCATAATATATGGAACACAAAGATTTTCTCTCTAGAAGCATCAAATATCAAGACATTTAAAAATGCTTACAGTATTTAAATATTAAATGCCAACTCTTTTCCAAGTCGTAACAACTGTTTAATGGAAAAGAAACAAGCAAATTGATTTTTGGCTCAGTGTTGTCATTTGGTTACAATGTTAAAACACATATGGAATATTCCACATTTGTTAACAAATACAACTTACTTAAAAGTGATTTCCTCTCAGTTTATTTGATGAATGAAGTAAGTCATCCTGCCTGCAACTTGGGAAAATGCATAACTGATGGTGGGTAGGACTGGAGGATGCTCCTAACTAGGGTCTTTTCTACAGGGTCTTTTCTTCCCTCTGTTGTGAGCTGCCCAGAGAACAATTTGTTATTGGGCAGATAAAGTTTTTAAATTATTATTACAGTAAGCAGGCAAATGCTACCACTATTGCAGTGCCTCAGGCTGAATGGCAAATATCTGTACATTGCAAGAAGGATAAACTATGGGAAGTGGAATGTCATAGCTCCTACCAGAGCCAGAGGAGGACAGAGGAATTCATTGGGAGTGAATCTTTGTCTGTAAGGGATTCACAATAGGCTGCCACTATACACTTTATTTTGATATGGGAAAACCCACTCTCCATGTAAGATTCCTGGAGTGGTAAAGTGGAAAAGCCCTCCCTAAAAGGGCTGAGCAGTCCTAGGCCTTCAAAAGTGTGTGACTAAGGCAGACCCAAAATGAAGAGTAGCACATTTCAGCAACAGGGGTTCATTATTAGATTGAAAGAAAAACAAGAGTATGCAATAAGAACAATTGTCTTTTCATAAAGCAGATTGTAAGAGAGAGTTTCATTAATGAGGCAACTGAGATGCAAGCAATATTTAGAAAATAACTTCCCTCATGCATCTACTGAACTGGTCCATATCTTATTACTCACTGGCAAGGGCCTCCCTGCTTTCTTCAGCCTCCCAGTTCCCTAGCAGCTTCTGAGCTCTCTGCTTTCTCAGGACATTATTGGGACAGACTATCAAAGAACAAAACTTTCTCTTCTTTGCTGGTGGCTGTGTATGTCGTCTCTGCCCAATCCTCTGGATTGGTCCCTTTGTTTTGATTTTCTTGTGCTTTTTTCCTTATTAGGAAAGGGCCAACCTCCCAATAATTGCTCTAAGTGAGGCCTAGTCTTCTCCTAAAGCCTTACTATCACTACATTGAGTAACAGGGACTGGAAAAAAGCATATGGAACTGTTATACAAACTCCACATGTGCTGCTATTATTCATGGATAAGTTTAAATCACAGGAAAGCAAAAAACATTTCTTCTGTTTCTAGAAAGACAGGTTGGTTACTAGTTACTGATGTTCTTCAAGAGACATCTGTATAGACACATGTATGGACAGCTCATACAGTATTCTGGACATTTCTAGAACTTAGGAGAGCATGCCTCTGCTCTCAAGCAGGGGAACCTCATGTCATATGGAGGACTTGAGGTTGCTAAAAATGCCTCTTTCCTTTATTGACGAATGCCACAACTGCAGCTAAGAATTATAAAAGGCCTGCCACAGAGAGGGAGGAGGTGTAGTGTGTCAAACAGATTATAATTGCAATGTGAAGTACAGATAAGTAACTTGGCTTTCTTCTTGGTGGCTTCCATGCAAGCATTTACATAAGAGACTAGAATGTTGACCTACATGGAGGAAGGGGCGGATTAATCTTTTGGCTGCCCATAGGCAGCCAAAGATTTACTGCCCCAGGGGCAAGAGTTATGGGGCTAATGGGGGGGGGATGGAAACTTAACTCTCTCTTTTTACCTTGAAAAACGTCGCTGTGTAGCGACCAAGGCTCCTCCCACCTCCTAAACCACTGCAGGTGGTGAGGTCGGGCACTGGAGGACGGTGGCGAAAGAGGTTCTCCTTCAAGCCTGGCTTACTTGCAAATGACACAGAGCGAGCGATTTTGGGCCTGCACAAAGGCTCAAAATAGCCTGCTCTGAGTCATTTGTGAGTAAGCCGGGCTTGAGGGGTGACCTCTTTCGCCGCCATCCTCCAGTGCCCGACCTCACCTCCTGTGATGGTTTAGGAGGTGGGTGGAGCCTTCCCCATTACACAGTGGCATATTTAAAGGTAGGGGAAAAAAATTACGTTTCCCTCCAGATGCCGCTCCCCAAGATTTGCTGCCTATATTGCCTATGCCATAATCCGCCATTGCATGGAAGTGGGTGCAGGTGGATCAGTTGAAGAAGCTTTGCAAGGCAGCTTAGCTGCAGGGTGCATCAGCTCTTGCTTTTGTGTTTAAAATGTAGCACTTCCCAAATGTCATGAGCATAGATGCCTGACTCCATTTATTTGTTGCTTTGCAATTTTAGAAGTCTCCAACTAAGAAAACATGAACAAGTTTATTTTGCTCCTCTGGCAAATGGAACGCGAGTGGAGTACCTTTTCTTCATAAAAATACTAGCCATACAAGTTCTTCTAGGAAAAGTTGCAATTGTAGAATACAATTTGTAAGCCATGAGGTTTTCTGGGATTATCTCTAGGTTTATGTGAGAGCTTTCTGAGTTTATCTGAGGCGTTTCTATGGAGACCCTTATTCAAGGCATGCTCCACAGTAAGCATGTTTGCAGCAGGCTGTTGAAACAGAAAATTGCTGCACATTATATATATCTTGCTGCACATGATATATACTCCCTGACTTTTTAGATGTTGGTAATACAGAATAAAGTCTATCCCAAGCATATTTTGCAGCATAAGTCAAAACTGGGAACATCAATAAAGCTGGAACTGAAGTTTCTGTCTGGAAAAATATATAAACTGGATCACTTTGAGGAGCAGATCGTTGCATCTTCAAACCTAGAGCTCTGCCACGTGAATAATCTGTTCTGTATACAACTTCATGGCTTCTGAAGGAGATGCTGACTTCATGTTCATCACAAGCTAATCTGGAGATGGCTCTGAAAGTTCCGTTGACATAGACAAGTCAGATTCATCTGTGTTAGAAACATGGCCTGATGAAGTTTCATCATGGGCTTACTGACTGTCATTATCCCAAGAACTTGTAGGGATAAGAACTGAAATTCACTGATGCAGAAGCTGGACTCAATACATTACAATATGTCATTAGGAGGTCTTGATTTGGGCCTAACTGTACACCCCTTGGCACCCCTACAAAGGTGCTTGGCATGGACTGACCTGTGTCTGAAAAGTAATAGGTCAGGAATAAAGAAGTGCTTGGCACTGGAGTTAGGAATAGCCTTGGAAGTCCCAAAAGGAGAAAGAAGCATGGCAGATGCATTTCATTCCTGGGAGAATCTGATAAGGCTTCCTGGCCCCTTAAAATCCAGGCTGACCACATGGGTATTTCCCAACAGTCCTGAGAACTTCTCCAGACCAAGGCTCCATTTGCCTAGTCCATACTCACCACATTACCTGCATTCCTGCATGTACAAGCCCATGTCCCAGTTCCTCCTGGATTTGCTCTAAAGCCACAGGCTCCCAAATCTCCGCAACTTCCCAAAAGGATTTCTCCTGACATCCCTCAAATCCTCATCTTCCGTATGGCTCCTGTCTGGCACTATTTCAATTCCCTTCTTTTCCTTAACCACCCCCATTGCCTTCCTATTGGAAGAGCCAATGGGCAAGCATTAACATGGGAAACTCAGCTGGATCCCTTTTTAAAACTATAAGTACAGCAATCAAAAACCTAAGAGTGCAGCAGTTCTAGAGATTCATCATGGAACCTGCCAGATTCTTTGAATCAGCTCACCTGGATAAGGTAATTATTGAAGGCCACCCTCCCTTCCATGGCCCTTGGGAGTCTTTTACATTGTTTCCACATTTCCCCCATTTCCATTTTCCACTTCCCATGCTGAGTATGTGTGATGATGTATGTGTGTTTGGGCAGTGAGACTTTCTTTCTAACAAGCAAGTTTGTTAGACTTTTCTTTCTAACAAGCAAGTTTGAGAAGGGACCAGCCCTTCTCTGCAGGTCAGAGGTCAGCTCCTCCCCAGAATAAGAAGAGGATCCCCGTAGGGACCTTCGATCCCAACCCTAGACTGCAGTCTCATGAGAAAGAAGATTTACGCATCAAGAATGCTATAGCTATGGGAGTCAATAAGAAGAGGGATGGCTTTTATTTTCTGAATATCAGGGCATCAATGACAGGAGAGAGATCTCTCAAATTTCTGATGGCAAACCACCCTCTCATGAGTATGCAATACAATCAGAGAAACCAGTCCACTTCCAGGCCCAATTCAAAGTGCTGGTTTTAACCTTTAAACCCCTAAATGGCTTGGGACCGGGTTACTCAAGAGAGCGTCTTGCCTCATATGTCCAGACTCAAGTCAGGGAACAATTTTTATCTATCTATCTATCTATCTATCTGATTTGTACACCGCCCCAAATTTTCATCTCTGGGCGGTTTACAATAACATAAAACCAGTTAAAAACATATACAAAAACTTTAAAACAATTTAACAATTTAAAAATAAACCAGAGATTAAAACCCCAAAATATTAGGAAGCTGATAAAGCTTGGGCGAAAAGATGGGTTTTAAGATGTTTCTCAGCAGGGAGTGCATTCCACAATCTTGGGGCAGCGACCGAGAAGGCCCAATCTCTGTTGGGAATAATTTTGACCAAATAATTTTGACCAAATTATAAAGGGAATAATTTTGACCAAGTTTTCTCTTCCAGGAGCATTCAAGCAATATCCCTTTAAATCCAAGCAAGTCCCAATCTCTTGTGCCTAAGTCATGTTCTCTGATTATAGAATTTCCCCATATTCAAAAATGGTCCTCCACTCTGTTAGTGGTGCCCACCTGGCGAGCAAGGGAATGCCTTCCACTCAAGTTCTATGCCCCAGAATCCACCACTTCCCCCTCATTTACATGCCCCCACATTAAACTAGCTTTGCAGCAGGGAAAGCCAGCTAGCGGCCTTCCCTTCCAATAACCAAGCCATTGCTCCCTGACCTTTCCTAAACAGTTTACCCTAACACGTTCAGGCTCCTTTGTCAATGAGATCTCAATCCCCACTCTGGAAGTCTGGATGGGATAGATTTGCTTTCCTTCTCTAAATTTCTACGAGTTTGTGATGTTTGTCACCTTGCTCTTTCTCCTTCTCTTTCTTTGGCCTGGATTCATTTTTCTTCCCTGCTCAATTTTGTTTGGATCTGTCTCTTTCTTACTCCTTCTGTCTTCCATATACCCCTTATAAGCCCCAATTTGTGTCTGATCTCTTGTCCAGCCTTCTCTCTCTCTCTCTCTCTCTCATTGTCCCTTTCCCCCTTCCCATGTCGACCATCCCTCTCCCCCTTTCCTTAGGATAGTCCATGCATGCAGCTAGTCTATTTAATTCATATACCCTATGTAACTAGTATAGCCTAGTACAACATACACTTCAAATAATAATAATTATTATTGTTAGATTTATATACTGCCTTTCATTAAAAACAATTGCAAGGCGGTTTACAAAAGTTAAAACACATAATAAAAATAAATTAAAAGTATTTAGCTAAAAATATAAAAACAATCTGATATTAAAATATATAATATACAAATACAATCCACATAACAAATGGCTAAACATTAGCGCCTAGACCCGTATTTCATCTTACATGTGGGAATGTCCTGCATGATTTATATTATCATATCTATCTCATTCTGTATTCAATAAAATATATTTTTATTTGGACTTTAGGCCTGTTAGTGTCAATTTCTTTTGGGAAACTGGCTCCTTTATAACCTTAGACTTTCAATTCTAAAGAGGATTCAATCCTAAAGTGCTGGCATGCCAGCACTCCCTGGTGTTTACAAATATTGAGGACACAAGCATTTGTTGAGCAAGTGTAACTGACACAATAGCTGCAGAAAAAGGATGTAGACACTGATGGAAGAAGCAATATTGGTGGTACATGTATTGCTGACAGTAAAGGGGCAGTGGGGAATATGGAAACTGATTAAAAGGAGACATTGGTGGAGCATCTGATGCTAAGAAAGAGGTGGTGATAAAGCAACAATAATGAAGCTACAGTTATGAAAAAAATGTTTCTATTTCAGAATGGAAATAAGTGAAATTGTCAGAGGAAATGAAGCCATGCTTGGCCCTGTTACAGAGCTAACAGTCATCACTGTGGTATCCTGGACTGACAGACTTGGTATATTTATTTATTCATCACATTTATTTATTTATTTTCCAAATTTATTTATCAAATTTGTACACCACCCCAAACTAGCTCAGTATTGCCTCTAGCTCAATATTGCCTACGCAGACCGGCAGAGGCTTCCCCAAGGTTGCAGGCAGGAATCTCTCTCAGCCCTATCTTGGAGATGACAAGGAGGAAACTTGGAACTTAGATGCTCTTCCCAGAGGGGCTCCATCCCCTAAGGGGAATATCTTACAGTGCTCACACATCAAATCTCCCAGTCATATGCAACCAGGGCGGGCCCTGTTTAGCTAGTCATGCTTGCTACCACAATACCATATTTCAATGGGGATCATGGTGCACTCCACAGTCACGGGGCAGCAACAGAGAAGGCCCGTTCCTGTGTGGCCACCAGATGAGCTGTTGGCAACCAGAGACTAAACTCTCTGGATTATCTCAATGGGCGATGGGGATCATGGTGAAGAAGATGTTCTCTTATATACCCAGGGCCTAAGCCATTTAGGGCTTTATAGGTTGTATTTTGTTCGGAAAAGTATTGGCAGCCAGTGTAGCTCTTTCAACACAAGAGTAATGTCGTCTGCCTGAGATGACCAATCTAGCTGCCACATTCTGTACCAACTGCAGTTTCTGGACTATGTACAAAGGCAGCCCCACGTAGAGTGCATTACAGAAGTTCTCTGGAGGTTACCAGCATATGTACCACCGTTCTAGACAAAGCTGGCCTATCAGCCAAAGCTGAAAGAAAGCACCTCTGGCTACCGCCTCAACCTGAGATACCAGGCAGAGGTGTTGATCCAGAAGCACTCCCAGACTGTGTACCTGTTGATTTTGGGGAAGTGTGACCCTATCTAGAACAGGCAGAACAGGCAGAACATCTAGAACAAGCAGATTAAAATAATCTCTGGAGTTCTGACCCTGCATAATAATTACCTCCATCTTATCTGGATTCAGTCTCAGTTTATTAAGCTTCATTCAGACTATTACTACATTCAGGCAGGCATTAAGGGAGGTTATGCCTTCTCCTGATGATGTTGACATGGAGAAATAGATTTGGGTGTCATTGGCATACTGAAAAAATCCCACACAAATCTCCTGATGATCTTTCAGCGGTTTCATGTAGAGGTTAAAAAACATTGGAGACAGTATGAAGCCCTGGGGGACACCATACATAAGCTCACATTTTGAAGAGCAACTGTCTTCAACGCACCATCTGGAATGTGAGAGGTAGGAGCAGAACCACTGTAAAATGATGCCTCCCATCCCCCAATGCTTTCAGACGTTCCAGAAGGATACTATGTCCGATAGTATCGAAAGCCGCCAAGAGATCCAGAAGGACCGACAGAGTCACATTCCTCTGTCAATTCCTAATTGGAGATCATCCATCAGGCCGACCAAGGCACTCTCCACCTCACAGCCCATCCAAAAGCTAGTTTGAAATGGATCTAGATAATCAGTTTCCTCTTTTATGATTGACCTCTGTGCTTGCTTTGAAAACTTCGAGCAATGTAGGCAAGAGTTCACTTCTATATGCTTCATGAAAGCAAAAAAGACACTGTTGTGCACATTTGATCTGGGATGTTTAGCTCCACAACTATAGCACTTTTAAAACAAGTTACAATGCGCCACACATAAATTGTGTGGATAAATATTCTCTCTCTCTCTGTCTCCCCCCCTACAACAAGAATGAAGCAAAAAATTGAAAACCCACAGAAATATTGTAAAATATATGGTTGACAAAATATTTCCTGAAATTTTAAAAAGGGGTTCCTCAGCATATTGTTGAGGTGGCAGGAACTAAGAGAAAGAGATGCCCTTCTTGTTCTCATGTGTGGCATGGGGGCTTCCATGCTTGAGGGCAGAGGCTAGAATGCTCCACTAAGTTGTAGAAGTTTATGAAATACTGCTCTGTACAAGTGCAGATCTCATGTGTGTGACTGTGCAAATATCATGAAGAAGAAAATGCTATCTGGTGACCTTAGGTCCAGTGAATAGTGACAGTCCTAGCAGAACTATTTTATTTCGCATCACTGTTTCAACTAAATAATTGTTACACACTTTCTGTTTCTTCCTCTCTAGTTTGATTACAGTCTTAGCTAAGTGAAAATAAAAACAACCTTTCCCCCTTGCTTACAGAATCAGTATGCTTTAACAGATGGTCACATTTAAAAATCATTTGCTATTTCCATTGTAGGCCCTCCGACCTTATTATTTCTGTAGTTGGCATTGACATTTCTGGTTCTCAACATACTTCTAGCTTTTCTAATCAGTTTAAAAACAAATTAACCTCCTGATTATTTTAGAGTAATCAGTACATATCCAATTATCCTTACTCACTGTAGCACCACCTATGTAAAAAGCAAATGCTGATATCAGCTTATGTTTTATTTATTTATTTAATGCATCTATCATATTTATATACCACCTGAGATATACTGTATATTTGTATCACCATATATATAATACACATTTTCACAGAATAAAAACAAAAACAGTTCACAGAATAAAACAATTAGAACAATTTCACAGAGTAAAACAGTTTAAAATTAGTTTTAATTAAAAACCTGAGAAAACAGGTGTGCCTTAAGGGTCTTTTAAAAAGCAATCAGAAATGAAGAAGCTTTTATTTTTGACAGGGAGTGCATTCCAAACCCTGGGGCAGCCACAAAGAAGGCCTGACCTTGAGTCACCACCAGACAAGCCGGTGGCAACAGTAACTGAACCTCCGGTTTTGAGAAAGCAAAACTCAGACTAGCTTCTTCTCAAACTAGTTTCATCTATTTAAAAGATTTATAGCCTGCTTTTCCATCCACATTCAAAGAAGATGTTCAAAGTCCACGTTCAAGATCAAATTTACAAGTCAAAAATCCCATCAAAATACAATAAAAGCCAAGGGAATAAAAACAGCCAACACATAATCAAACAAGGTGCTGTCAGTTCAAATTAAAATCAGCCTTTAACGGATGTGCCTTTAGACCAGGCCTGCTCAACTTAGGCCCACCCAGCTGATTTTAGACTACAATTCCCATAATTCCCAGCCACAGTGGCCAATAGCCAGAGATTATGGGAGTTGTAGGCCAAAATCTGAAGGAGGGCTTTAGTTGAGCAGCCCTGCTTTAGACTATGGTGGAAAGGGTGTGCAGTAGGAATAAGATGCATCTTCCAGGGAAGGAAGTTCCATACCCTGGACATGTAGGCAGCTCTCTCCCCTGTGCCTGCCAGATGCACTTCTGTAGTCAGCTCTTTCCCCTGTGCCTGCCAAATGCACTTCTGAAATTTAAAACATTTTTTTTCTGCATTAGTAAAAAAGTAGCTTTAAGTTTTGGATTGTGGGGTGGGTTTTCACAGGAGAAAAGTTGTGCAGACTCCATGTGAATATTTGCAGTGGGTGGACTTTGAAGAAGCAAGATAGAAAAAGTATTGATGTTTTGAACTTTGGTGCTGGAGAAGACTTTTGAGGATACAATGAACAGCCAGGAAAACAAACAAATGGACTATAGAGCAAATCAATCCAGAATTTTTACTTGAGGCACAAATGACCAGGCTCAAATTATCATACTTCGGACACATTATGCGAAAACCCAACTTTTTTTGACAAGTTCATAATGCTGGGAAAAGTGGAAGGAAAGAGAAGAAGAGGATGACCAGCAGCTAGGTATAAGATATTCCCTTTAGGGGATGAGGCCATAGCTCATTGAAAGAGTATATGCATGTTTACATGCAGAAGGTACCAGGTTCCCTACCTTGCATCTCCAGGTCAGGCTGAGAGGAACTTCTGCCTGTAAGCTTGGAGCTGCAACCACTCAGCGTAAACAATATTGAGCTAGATGAACCAATAGTCTGAGTCTGTATAAGGCAGCTTCCTATGTTTGTTACAAGCATCACTTAACTGCGTATAGCAGCACAAACAGTTTGGAAGTCCTGCCCCAGACTTGTCGCTAATTGTTGTGCCATTCACACATACAGGTGCATTTGTATGAACACGGAAGCACTATATACATGGTGGTGGGCATTACCATGATCACAAGGCTGGATGGCCCCAGCCTCGCAATCATGGAAGTGCCCACAATCATGGATAAAGAGCAACTTGTTAATACAAATGCACATGTGAGTGGAGAGATTGTGGGTGGCCTGTGAGTGGCGAGACTTCCAAACCCATATGTGCAGCTGCACACAGTTACACAGCAGCACACTTGTAACAAATGTCTGAATTGGTGTTAGATTCTTTAAAAAAAAAAAAAGTATTAGGGCTGAGGCAGCCATATCACACATGGAATGAGGCTCCACCCTGGAAGATCTGATTGACCAATCAGTCATTTACTGGCCAGGAATCCTGGTCCATGCTTTTTGTTTCATATGTTCAAGAAGGCTAAGTTTCAATGTCATACCCAATCATGAATAGGAATTTAAAATGGGGACTTTGGAACCTAATTATTTTGAAAATAAACAACAGATTTTCACCACTCAAACAGAGGGGCAGATCTCTGCAATTTGCTTGAATTTTGATATTATTTAAACAGGTAAGAAGAGAAAGTGAAAGTATGTTTTTGCGGGGCAGAAATATGATAGGAAACAAAGGGAAGTATCTAATCTGAAGCCAATCTTTAAAACTGTTCGCAGTCATTTTTCATCAGATTTTTCTGAAATATGGCCTGATTATACGACTCCTCCGGTAGATTTTCTGTGCCAAATCACATACTGACAAGACAAATGGGTTTCCTTTTATGATGAATAGAATGTTTGGACTTTATCATGACAGAATGTTAAAATAATGGCCCCCTATAGGGCTAGTCTTACCTCCTCTAATAATCCAGTTATAAAGTGTTCTAAGCTCATGAGTAAGTTTCTTTTAATTAATAAAACCAGTCTGATCTAACTTTTATATCTTTTGAAAAGATCTTATTTAAAAGTATGGCCAGTACTGATGTTAATATCTTTTAGCGAAATTGATCTATGAATGATAGATCAAAAGTGATATTGACCTATAAGATTCTTGGGGTTAAAGATCTACTATAAACTAGCAAGTCTATCAAAAAAGGAGATGAAATTAGCCTGGCATGTCTTTTTCTTGACAAATCCATGCTGGCTTCTCCTACTAACCACTAGATGATCACAGACTGTGTAATAATCTGTTCTACGATCTTGTGTAGTATCAACATCAACCTGAGAGGTCTGTAGTTTCCTGGCTCCTCCTTTCTGAAGATAGGGACACTTGCTTGCCTTTACTCTTCTGGCACCTCACCCATTCTCCAGGAGTTCTCAAAAAGCACAGTGGTTTTGAGATCACGTCTGCAAGTTTCCTCAGTACCTGGGATGTAATTCATCTGGTCCTGGATGCTTAAACTAATTTAAAGTAGATCTCTTTACCTATCTTGAGGTGCAATTCCCTCTTTTTTTCATTTGCACATCTATTGCCCAGTTGGGCCACATTTCCCTTGTGGGATGACAGATACAAAATAAGTGTTAAGCAGCTTTGCGTTCTGTCATCAGTTATCATTTCCCTTGCTAGTTGTGCAAAGAGGCACTATTTAAAGTGGTGACTCTTATTTTTAGCAGGAAGAGAGCAATTGTCCCTATCAAGCACCAGCAGAAGTACAGGATCTCTCCAGTGGCTGTTGCTGGTGCCTAACGTGTTTCTTTTTAGATTGTGAGTCCTTTTGGGTGGGCATGAAACAGATTTTGCATTTCATTTTGAGCTTGAAATGCAATGCAAAATGGTTGAAACATTTCATCAAAACATTTGAAATGTTTCGTTTTCATGTGTTTTGAGTGTTTTGGCAATAGGGAGCAATGGGGAACTCAAAACACCCCATTGTTCCCCATGGGTAGCTTCTAGGGAGACCAAAGTGGGTTGGGTGTAGGGCATGATGGGTGCTTCTTACCAACCAACCCACAAAAGAAATGGGCAAGCAGGTGATTTTTAATTTTTTTTTTAAACTTTTGTCCTAAACCCAATAGGATCCTATGGGGAAAAGTTAATTTTGTTAACATTAGCCCACTTGTCCACCTGTTTTGTGGGATGGGTGGTAAATAGCAGCCATCATGCCGTACCACCTAACCTACTTTGGTGTCCCTAGGAGCTACCCATGGGGAACAATGGGGTGTTTTGAGTTTTGTTCCTATGGCCGGAACAAGCAGAGTATACCATTTTGCAACCCTGACATTACATTCCTAACATTGCAACAGCTGCCACAGCAGCACCCTTAGCATCAGGCATAGCCATATGCTCAACTACAGCAATTTCAGCCACAGTTTGACTGAATATACCTTGCAATGCAAACTGCAGAACAGATCAGAGCAGTGAGAGAAGCACAAGTTAGTCTCAAGACCAGACATGGAGCTCATCACAGCAATCACAAAAAATATTGTACACACACACTGTCCATTTCTCCACAAAACTATCTCACAAACAAATCAAACCACAACTCAAGAAAGGCAGGGAGGCACTCATGTTCTGCCTTTGTCAATCTGAGATTCAGCAAAACCAGATAAGTTACCTCAGCCAATGGAGGCACAGTTGCCCATGACAACACTTGATTTGGATGCTAACAAGTCAATCAAGAAGCAAGGAGAACACACACCAACTGGAAGCCAGTGCCAGAAAACGAATCAATCAAGAAGCAAGGAGAACACACACCAACTGGAAGCCAGTGCCAGAAAACGAATCAAGAATGGAAAAACAGTCCATCAAAATGGCGCTCGAAATGCTCAGAATGATTCAAGCTCAAAATGGGATCATTTCGTTTCAAGCTCGAAACAGGCCCTTTATTTTAAGGGCATTTCAGTTTGAGTTCAAAATACTTGAAACAGCCATTCTGAGCTCACATCATTTCGAACTCGAATCGTTTTGCACATACCTACCTTTGGGACAGGGAATCATCTCATTCCTTTTTCTATGTAAACTGCTTTGAGAACTTTTTCTGGAAGGGTGATATATATTCTTCTCCATCAATCATCATCATCATCATCATCATCATATTAATAATAAATAAATAAATAAATAAATAAATAAATAACAACAACTACTACTACTACTATTAATTATATTATCTTCTCCAAGCAGCAGACTGCTTCCTTGACCTTTCTCTGGTTTTGGACATATCTGAAGACATCTTGTTGTTGATGTTTTTGGTCTCTCTTGCAAGCCTATTTTTATTCTGAGTGTTCCTAACACCATCCCTACAGGTTCAGGACATTCTTTTGTACTTTTTCTTGGATAAATGTCCCTCCTTTCAATTACTATATGTGTCCTTTTTGCTCCTCAGATGTTCAGAGAGTTCTCTTTGCATAAACACTGACTCCTTGAGATGTCTCCAATTTTCCTTCTCATGGGAATTGTGATTGTGCCTTCAGCATCTTGCTTTTCAGAATCTCCAATTTCTCTTTTCCAGAACTATGGACTCCTACAAAGCTTTTCTCTGAGCTCTCCTGAAATCCAGGATACACATCATGCTTTGGTTACCTCAGGATTGGAATACAGTAGCACACCGTATGTGGGGCTATTCTTGAAGAGTGTTTAGAAATAGTGTAGAATGCAACAGCCAGGCTGCTAAATGGGGCTGGTCCTTTAGACCATATTACACCAACTCAGCATCCTCTGCACTGGCTTTCGACTGTTTCCAGGTGCATTTCAAGGTGTTGGTAAATAACTTGGGAACAAAGTACCTGAAGTTTCCCCATATGAGTCTGCCTGCACTTCTGGGGAGGCCTTCCTATGTGCGCTGCCTTTGTGGGAGGGATGTTTGGTGGGCACATGTGAGAGGGCCTCCTCTTTAGCAGTGCCCAAGTTATAAAACTCCCTGCCTCGAGAAGCTCATCTTAAACCTAGTGCTTCCTGCTTCTGCCGACACATGGAGACCCAACTTCTTAATTTGTTTTAATTTATTAATGCAGTGCTATTTTAGTGGGTGCTGCTTGCTGTCTCCTCTTATTTGTTTTAGACAGTTTAAAACCTCTGATTTATTTTACATTGTTGTAAGCTGCCGTATGTATTTTTCAAAAATGTGGAATAGAAATATTTCAAATAAATAAATAAATGGTACACATACTAGAGAGCTCATCTGAATTTAAGCAATGCAAGAAACTGCTTCAGTTCCAAAAGAGCTGCTGGGGTCTCTGAGATCAATCACTGGTGATTTCCTAAGTACTCACTGACAAGTGGTATCCCATGTCTGTACACTAAAATAATAATTAAGAGTGGTTAAATCTCAACAGAAAGAATAAATGAATTCAGATTAGGTGGTGGATCAGCTTTGTTGAATGGTAACGTTTTTAAAGGTTAAACATATTTTTAATTACAGGGTTTTTGAGCTGAAATTTTATTCTTATAACTTCCTTACTGAAGTCTTTCAAAGCATCCATGTTGTAATTTAGATGAATCATCTTTTTGCAACTGTACACATGCAGAGCAATGTTTGGTGCCCCCATGGTTTCATTATGTTAAATAAATGAATTATGAATGTTTCATAGTTTTGTGGCTGGCTAAGGATACGCTTGACAGGACCCACTATAAGCTGTGAAAGCAGCTGATATAACTCCTACAGGCAGCTTCATTTACATTTGTACAAGATATGTGGAAAACTATCACCAGCAACTTTAATATGGTTTTCAATGGTTTTTCTAATAAAATAATCATCCTTAACTATTAACTGAGCAACAGATTAATGAACACTTTGAAATATATTACAATATTGTCTTGTAATCAATACTGGATAAAATTAGAAGTAGAAGCTTCATTAACTGGATAAAAACCAGGAAAAGGCAGGTGCACTCAGGGCCTATTGAAATCAATAGGATATATTGTGATGGAAACTGAGGAGTAGATGCCCACCAGGAGAACATTCCAACCCCTGGGAGCAATAACATATTAATGACTAATACTAAGAAATATATTGTGCCATAAAGATTCATAAGCTATGAACTACTTCATCTGATGTATGGCTTGGAAACATAGTACATCGTCACATATCTGATGAAGTAGGTTGGTGCAGAATACATATAGTTACCACCAAGGAATCTGAACTTTCATAGGGGGAAAAAAAAATAAAACCAGGCACTGCTGAGTGGAAAAGTATTATCTCTCAAAATTTCATACTTCAGTCTGAACTTTCAGCTAACAAGTTGCAGCAACCCTAGCCAACTGCCATTCCAAAATTTGAAACAACCTAAAAATGTAATCCTTTAACTGGCTGATATCCAAACTAAGCTACTCAGCAGTACAACTCTGGAGTTACTCTAAATGACTACTTAATTTCAATAGGACTGCCATAGAGAAATTTAGTCAGGATGTCAGCTACTGTTTACAGAATTCGACAGTATAGTAGGACTTTCCCTTGTTTACACCATGTCACATAACAATTGGCATTTCAACTCAAGAACTTTAGCCCAAGAGCTAGGAAAATTAACATTTCAATAAATGCCATGTATTCTACATGGAAACCATGTTGTTCTGTGTCCTTGATCTTGCTCCCCACCCACAAAAACAGTCTTCCTATAAATACATACTTCCTCAACACTTCTGCTAGCAAAAATGTCTAATTTGGAGAAATATGGAAGGCCGGTGGGGAGGGGGAAGAGGTCTGATTCCATGTTTCTGGACTGAACATGTGTGTGTGTGTGTATTTCTCTCATTGTCTCCTCTCATATCCCACACTTCCTAGACATGCCTCCTGGACACCTCCAAGTTTAATGTAAGAAAAAACTGAAGCCTCATTCAGACGTTATCAATAAAGGATGGTGTACTAGAGTATACTGCCCAAAGCACTAATGGAAGTCCTACCTCATTGGCTCATTCATCATTCTCCTCACTCTGCCTCCTGTAGGGGGCTTATGCTTACAGCCTTTGTCTGAAGAGGTGAAAGCTGCAAGCACGATAGCGAGTGCTTTCAAGTCCTGCTCACAGAAGCACCCACCATCACACAGCCTTCACCACTTCTAACGAAGGCTGTAAGGTGAGCCCCGTGGGGAGAACGATAGACAATCCAGCGGAGCAGGACTTCTGTTCCCACTTTGGACTGTGTACTCAAGTACACCATCCTTTACTAATAACATGAATGCAGCTTGAATCTTATTCTATTCCAGTTGTGTGTATTTGTTAGTTATGGCTCTAATGTATTAAAAAACCCAATACTGTATAATTCTCATTGGCCTGTGGTGTGATGGTTGTCCTGCTATTTCATGTGCTCTGTCTCTCAGTCTACAATGCCTTAGGAAGAGTTATCATGAATCCACAGTACTGGCCATACCACTGCAAAAAACAGCTATTCCAAAGTCCGTACACTCTCTCAAGAGCAACAGCAACAGCAACACACTTTTGTACTTGCCCAGCCTTGGCCATGCTGCCTTCTTCCAATAACCTTTCACAGACAACCTAACACTGCTGAACAAAGCACACTCACTGTTTACACTGAGCATGTAAAATGGGTTTGAGATTTGATCAGCAATGATCAAAAGGTCATTAAAACTCTTGGAAGCAAAGCCAAGAGCCTGATTTTATTTGCTCCTTCACACCCAATCCATGGGCTGTTTCAACCACAGTAAGTACATCAAATGCATTCATCTCTCCATACTAAGAATCTGCACTAGTATCAATAAACCAAGTTCAAAATCTTACAAAGAAGTATTTCAACTTCTTACATTTTTTAAAAGTAGCTATTAGTTGATGTGTAAACAGGTAACCAAACCAAGGCCACTTAATTTTTCAAAAAGTTCTAATATTAATCTGCCTCTCTTCTGGCTTTGTCACTTCTACAAAGGTGCTATAAAAATTATGAAAAAAGGCCTGCAATTCTCAAGCCAAATATCTATTACTACTACTACTACTACTACTACTACTACTACTACTTTATTATTATTACATTTGTACACCGCCCCAAACTTTTGTCTCTGGGTGGTTAACAATAGCATAAAACAAGGTAAAATATATACAAAACTTAAAACAATTTAACAATTTAAAAATCATCCATAAATTAAAACCTTAAAATTTTAAAGAACGGAAAAAGCTTGGGTGAAGAGGTGGGTTTTCAAATGCTTTCTAAAAATTGTAAGAGATGGGGAGGATAGTATCTCAGTAGGGAGCGCATTCCACAGTCTCGGGGCAGCAACCGAGAAAGCCTGTCCCCGTGTGGCCACCAGCCGAGCTGGTGGCAACTGGAGACGGATCTCTCCGGACACCCTCAATGGGCAGTGGGGTTCATAATGAAGAAGACGTTCTTTTAGATACCCAGGGCCTAAGCCATTTAGGGCTTTATAAGGAAATGCATATATTTTAGGAAATGCAATTCAAACATTCAGCCACTCATTATTGAAGGGATTTGTGTGGAACGGGTTTCGGTGTTTAGATTTCTGGGAACGGAGTTGAGAGATGATCTGACATGGGGAGCAAATACCAAAGATTTGGTGAAGAGAGCACAGCGGAGATTATACTTCTTGAGGGCTCTCAGGAAGAACAGTCTTTCAAATAATCTACTGCTGATGTTCTACCGCCGTACCATAGAGAGTGTGTTAACCTATGGAATCTGTGTGTGGTTTGGGAGTTGCACAGTCAGGGAAAGAGCATTGCTGTCCAAGGTTGTTAAGACTGCGGAGAGAATAATTGGGTGTACTCTTCCCACTTTAGACCAAATTTATGCCACCAGGAGTTTTAACAAAGCAGTAGAGATAGTGCAGGATCCCACGCACCCTGGAAATGATCTCTTTCAGCTTCTGCCTTCGAGAAGGAGGTACAGGGTCATAAAAGCCAGGACCAGCCGCTTGAGAAATAGTTTCTATCCAAAAGCGGTGTTAGCTCTGAACGCAGCAAAATACAGTTTCTGATGGGGTTTTTGTTTTTAGTTTTTTAGAGTTTTTTAGAGCAATGGGTATATGGGGGGGGGGTATATTGGGATATATTTAGTTATTTCTTGTTAGGTCCTGTAGAGGTTGCTGTAGATTCTTTCAATCTCGTTGTTCTGTACAGGACAATGACAATAAAGATTTATCGTATCGTATAAGTTATGACTAGCACTTCATATTTCACCCAGAAACCTATTGGCAGCCAATGTAACTATATCAACAAAGGAGTGATGTGGTCTCTCTGAGATGACCCAGAGACCAACCTGGCCGCCGCATTCTGTACCAACTGAAGCTTCCAGACTACATACAAAGGCAGCCCCACATACAGAGCATTGCATAAGTCAAGACTGGAGGTTACCAACAAATGTACCACTGTTTTGAGGTTGTTCATCTCAAGAAACAGATGCAGCTGGCATATCAGCTGAAGCTGATAGAAAGCCCCTCTGGTCACCGCCTCAACCTGAGATACCAGGGAGAGGTGTGGATCCAGAAGAACTCCCAGACTGCGAACCTGTTCCTTTTGGGAAAGTGTGACTCCATCTAGAACAGGGAGATCAAAATTGTCTCTAGAGTTCTGACCCCGCACAATAAGTACCTCCATCTTATCTGGATTCAGTTTATTCAATTTCAATTTATTCTCCCTCATCCAGCCCATTACTGCTTCCAGGCAAGCATTTAGGGAAGTTATGCCATCTCCTGAAAAAATTGACATAGTTGTCATGGCTGCTATGAACTCCTGAGCTACCCTGGACAAATTGGTCCAGGAACGAAAATTGAAGTCCCCCAGCACCAAAAGTCTGGGAGACTCCAATGCAAGTCCTGCGACCAAGTCTGTGAGCTCACTAAGGGATTCCATCGGGTAGCGGGGTGATCGGTACACCAACAGAAGTCCCAATCTATCCCTGGTCCCCAAACTTAGGTACACACATTCAATATGGTCAGATACCTCGACAGGGACCCTGGTAAGGGAGATGTTATCCTTATAGACCACAGCCACTTCACCTCCCCGCCCACATCCCCTCACCTGCTCCTCTACACAATACCCTGGAGAAAGAAGCTGGGACCAGACTGGGCCACCAGCCTCCCCCAACCAAGTCTCAGTGATACATACCAGGTCAGCCCCTTATTACTTATTATTTTTATATAAGAGTATTTAAAGATTGTATTTAACAGTTTCTAATCAGGACACGAAAAACAAAGAAGGAACGGTGTTGCTTTCATAGTCAGGAAGGATATAGCAATGACAGTACTTGGGTACAATGAGGTCAGTGACCGACTAATAACAATTAGATTTCATGGACAACCCTTTAACAGGACAGTTTTTGAAGTCTATGCCCCAACGACTGATGCAGAAGAAGAGGATGTAGATGAATTTTATGCTCAAGTTCAGTCTGAAATTGATATGCAAGCAAGATGTGATGCTGGTGGTTGGAGACTGGAATGCCAAAGTTGGAAATGGCAAGGAGGAAAACACAGTTGGTATGTATGGCCTAAGAAACAGAAATGAAGCAAAACAACTTATTAGTTTTTGCCAAGCCAATGATCTCTTCATTGCTAACACATTCTTCAAACAACCAAAGCATCGCCTATACAGATAGAGTATTGTATGTATATTGGTTAGAGTGCTGGACTAGGACTGGGGAGACCCGAGTTCAAATCTCCATTCAGCCATAATACTAGCTGGGTGACTCTGGGCCAGTCACTGCTCTCTCAGCCTAGCCTACTTCACAGGGTTGTTGTGAAAGAGAAACCCAAGTATGTAGTACACCGCTCTGGGCTCCTTGGAGGAAGAGTGGGATATAAATGTTATTATAATTATAATAATATACACATGGACATCACCAGATGGAGCACACAGAAATCAAATTGATTACATTATTGGTGCAAGGAGGTGGAAGAGCTCATTTATAACTTACTAGGGAACTTAATAGTTCAAGACTTTCCTGTTCTCTCAAGCTTTTAATTATAATTTTAATAATTTGTTTTATATTGTTTTTATTGTGCTATATGTATTTTAACCTGTGATTATAATGTTGGCATCTGTACACCACCTAGAGATTTACATATCAGGTGGTATAAAAATATGATAGATAAACCAACCAACCAACCAACCAACCAACCAATAAATAAATAAATAATAGGGAATTTCAAAAAGCCATTAGAAGAGACAAGGAACAGTACTACAATGACATCTGCAAAGATTTTGAGAATGGAAATAGACATGGAAAAACAATGAAAGTTTTCCAAAAGATCTCTGAACTCAGAAGGAGGTTCCAACCTCAAATTGGTGTGTTAAGGGATGCCAAAAGACAGATAGTAACTGATTCAGAGAAGATCAAACAGAGATGTAATTTTCAGATATACTGAAAATCTGTACAGCAGGGACGTCAACACCCAAGATACTCTAGAAGATATTCCCTACTTGCAATAACCTCTAGTATGGGAAGATGAAGTTAGATCAGCACTTCAGTCATTACCAAATTGGAAGGCTACAGGAATTGATGGAATATATGGCAGGCAACAGAAGAAGAATCAGCCAAGGCTATAACCAAACTATGTCACAAATTTGGAGAATGACACAGTGGCCAACAGATTGGAAGAGGTCAGTCGACATACCCATACCAAAGAAAGGAGACTTAACAGATTGCACAAACCATCATACAGTATCCTTCATTTAACATGCTGGCAAAATAATGCTCACGATCATCCAATGCAGATTAGAGTCCTACATGGAAAGGGAAATGCTGGATGTTCAAACTGGCTTCAGAAAAGGCCAAGGAACAAGAGACATCATTGCTGATTCACACTGGATAATTGAGAAAAACAAAGCATACCAAAAAGAAGTCAATATGTGCTTTATTGACTACAGAAAACCCTTCAATTGTGTCAACCATGCCAAGCTGTAGAAAATGGGTGTCCCAGAACATCTCATTGTTCTCATGAGAAACCTATACACAGGACAGGAAGCCACAGTCCAGACGGAACATGGTGAAACAGACTGGTTCCAGATCGGCAAACAAGTAAGACAAGTCTGTATACTTTTCCCGTATTTATTCAACTTATATGCTGAACATATACTGAAAGAAGTGGATTGGAAGAAGATGAGCGTGGTTTTAAAGTTGGCGGAAGAAACATCAATAACCCGCACTATGCTGATGACACTACTCTGATAGCTGAGAATGCAGATTATCTGCAAACACTTGTAATGAAAGTCAAGGAGCACAGTGAAAAAATGGGACTACAACTAAATGTAAAGACTAAACTAATGACAATGGGTACAGCAAATGGCCTCAGAATTGATAATGAAGACACTGAAGAGGCGGATAGCTTCTGCCTTTTAGGATCAACCATCAACAGTAAAAGAATCCAGCAGTCAAGAAATACGCTGCAGACTAGCACTTGGTAGGGTTGCAATGAAGGCCTTGGAAAGGATATTTAGATGTCGTGACATGTCTATACCTACAAAGATTAGAATTGTTTGGACAATGGTTGTTCCTGTGACACTCTATGGATGCAAGAGCTGGACTTTGAGGAAGCAAGATAGAACAAGCATTGACGCTTTTGAACTTTGGTGCTTGAGAAGACTTTTGAGGATACCATGGACAGCCAGGAAAACAAACAAATGGATCACAGAACAAATCAATCCAGAATTTTCATTCGAGGCACAAATGACCAGGCTCAAACTATCATACTTTGGAAAAATTATGTGAAAACCCAGCTCCCTTGACAAGTCCAAAATGCTGGGAAAAGTTGAAGGAAAAAGAAGAAGAGGACAACCAGGTGGATGGACTCGATTATGACAGAAATGAATGCACCACTGAGAGACCTTAAAGGCCAGGTTGATGACAGATCATCCTGGAGCAAATCTATCTATCTGGTCACTAAGAGTCTACACCGACTTGACGGCACTTAATCAATCAATCATTCAATCAATCAATTTAACAGTTTAAGTCAAATTTTATGAAGAGATTGCATAAATGTTGGAAGAAATACTTTTCAATGGTAAGGAGATGTTTTATAAACTAAATGTTCAAACAAATCTGAATAGTTTTGCACTTGAAGTTTTGTGAGAAACTTACGATTAATGCTTACTTTATATCTTTAATTGTATATTTATGTACATAATAATTAAGGCAGTTAACCTATATTGGATAACTAAGATAATGAAATATGTCAGCTGTCAATGCATATTTGAAAATCTCACAATCTCATTCTTACAAGATAATTGATTGCTATTTTGTGACACAGGTAGAATTTAGCTTACTTCTTATTTACGACATGTGTATTCATTCTCTCATAGAGCAATAGTAGAGAGTATTTGTAAACTCACATAATTAAAATATCATTTTAGCTTTAAAGACTATATCTTTTTTTCATTTCCCATCAATTCTGAAAGCCAAAATGCAAATGCAAGATCAAAATAGCGTGGTGTAGTGGTTAGAGTGCTGGACTAGGACTGGGGAGACCTTAGTTCAAATCCCCATTCAGCCATGATACTTGCTGGGTGACTCTGGGCCAGTCACTTCTCTCTCAGCCTAACCTACTTCACAGGGTTGTTGTGAGAAGAAACTTACGTAGTACACCGCTCTGGGCTCCTTGGAAGAAGAGCGGAATATAAATGTAAAAAATAAATAATAAAATAATTCTTTTGTCCATTTCCAAATATCCCCCTTTTTAGGCAAGGTGGTCAAGCAAATGATTGTGGTTCAGCTTTTGAATTATACCAGTTATGTAGATCCAGTTCAGTCTAGCTGCTGGTACAGGTTTAGCACAGAAACTTCAATTTGTTTATAGTTTTTAGACTTCACTGTAAGGATGTGCATGGAACTGGACAGAGATGTCACGAGGGGGTGCGGGGTGCCACTTTAAGAGCAGGGGTGGGTGCACTTACCCCTACCCCCACTTCCCTCTGCTGGTGCTCGTTTTCCGTAAAAGTCTTTGGGGCAGCAGTATAGCTCCCTGCTGCCCCTTCCCCCTCTTCGTGGCTGGAAGTACTGGAAGTGGCTGGAAGTACTGGCTGCATGTGCCTGTCTGATGTGCATGTGCACCCGGTACTTCCAACCACTTCTGGCTGAAGAGGGGGAAGGGGTGGCACGGAGGTACACTGCTGCTCCAAAGGGCTTTTACGGAAAATGAGCGCCGGTGGGGGAAAAGTGGGGGGAGGGGTAAGTGCACTCTCCCCTGCCCTTAAAGTGGCACCCCCCAGTGTTTGAACCTGTTCAGAGGCCCTTAAAAGGGCCTCCGAACAGGTTCATGCACATCCCAACTTTACTGCTTCCTTTGTCTATTGAATACAGATATCTATATCAGGGATATGCATGGTACGGAAATTGTGTTCCATTCCGAGCTCAGAATGCAACACAAATACCCAGAATGTTCCGTTGGACATTGGAGTGTTCCAACAGAATGTTTTGAGTGTTCTGAGCACCATTTTGGAGACCTGTTTTACTTTTTGACTGATTTTGGCACTGGCTAGATCATACAAATCAACTTGATTTTTATGGGAACAAACCAACCAAGAAGCAAGAAGATTGCAAGCCAATCGGAAGCAAGTGCTAAAACCAGCCAGAAAGAGAAAAACAGGCCTCCAAAATGATGCTCAGAAGGAACACTCAAATGGGATTGTTCCGTTCAGAGCTCAAAACCTACCTTTCATTTCAAGGGCATTCTGTTTTGAGCTCAAAACAGCATGTTTCAAGTCAGAATATTTTGAATGTTCTTTCCAAGCACCATTTTGAAAGCCTGTTTTCGAGATTGAAATGTTTTGCGCATCCCTAATCCATATCTATGCTATTTAGGGATGCAGGATTATCTCCCTTGTATTTCAGATTGCACATGATTATTTCTCAGGAGCACCTACACCCCTAGTCAGTTCACTGATTGTATATGCTGAGTGACTTTTGTTGCAAACACTTAAATGGGCCTAAGCAGAAGATAGTGATATTTTTGCTTTAAATAAAATAAAATATAAAGGTGACTGACCTATGCTGATAACATTGCTGTACAGGTAGTCCTTGTCTTAAGATGCTCTGAGTTAAGATGAATGGCACTTAAGACTGTAAATTGCCACCTTGTTTCAACTTTACAACTGTGTTTCAGCTTTATGACACTTGCTGTGGTAGGGAGGCTCTGCTAGACAGCTGCTGGTGCATGACCTAGAAGTGGAGAAGGCAAAAGTTGTGGTCAGACTCCTATTGTCATCAAGACTGGCAGTCCTGGAGGCAGCTGCTACTGCTGCATCTGAGGCTGTGAAAGGGTTGGCTGACTCGCCCATCTAAGATGCTCCTGTCACCAGCATTGCTGTTGCTTCTGCTTCTCCTCATCCAGACTCAGCTGCTGTGCTGCGACAGTGAGAGGGAAAGAGTCCAACCGTTTGCATCCACATGCCGCTTCCTGCACCTTTAAACCACACTGTGAATCTTCCCACTGAAATGGCACTCAATATGAAACACCTGTATATGAGCTGGTGTGGTATCATAGTTCTATATATATTATTATTATTAGAGACATGGTCACCCTCAACTTGTGTTGGGCCCTGGGGTGCAGTGTTGTGCTGCCCTCACTGCTTGCTTGAACCCCTGTCCTCCCAGTTTCATGAGCTGCTGAAGCGGCAACAGCTCCAATCCCTCTCACTTTCTGTTCCTTCAGGGGCCTTTGGAAGATAGCCCATTGTGGGGGAGGTGATAGGAGTAGCTGCTGCCTGAGTTGAGAGTTGTTCAGCAGTTATTTCTTCTCCCATAGACCAACAAAACATGATGATGTAGGGGTCTCTGGGGGATGCTCCCATTGGCGGATGGGAGTGGTGAAGACAGCAGTGGTGAAAGTCTGTTGGTTAACTCACACTACTGCAAAGGAGTTGACCAGTTGGGTGTACTCAGACGTGGGCCCTTAAGTCCATGCCGACACACACACACACACACACACACACACACACACACACACACACACACACACACACACACATTGTTCAGAACGCAGAAACAACACACTGTACTCAGCACTCACAATTAACATTATGGCTTGGATATGCCCTTGTCCAAACCAAAAGCAGAAGGGGCTGCAGGGCGAAGTTGAGAGTGCAAAACCCCCTTTGCATGAGCAGAACTCCACACAGTTCTTTGATTGCAAGCCAAGGTCATCCATTTTCTACTGTTCTGGTTTTTTAAAAAAACAAAACAAAACTGTTATATCTCTAATTTCCCTCAACAAATACGTTATTCGCACAATTGATACTAAATAAGTTGTAGTTGTACACATGTACACAAAAAGTAGTTGTACACATGTCTGTTGTTGAATAGTATGGCTCATTAGTACACATTATTGTATTACACTAGCACAATCTATACCTATTAAAATACTCAGGTATTTAAAAATACAGGTGAATCATGAAGTCCTGGAGTGAGGGCAGGGAAGAAAAATAAGCAAGTTTTATATTATCCTACTGTACTTTTACCATGTTACCTTGAAAATTAACATTAAAACCATGTGTATTCTATATAAACAATTTAATTAGAAGCACTATATTGCTGAATGGCATATTAAATTAAGTATTACTTTAGTTCTACCTCTGTTTACTCTGACAACAGTATCCTAATGATGTATATAATTACAAATTATAGAAAATTACCAACCCATGTTTTCCTATGCTACCAAGTGTAAAAAAGCATTACATATAAACAAAGGCCACCATTCAAAGAACCTGTTGCACATGTGGAAAGAGCAAGCAGTGTACACTGCACACAAAATAGACTGCAAGCTAACTTACCCTCAAATCATGCTGGTTTACTGACTGGTATGGGATCTCTGCCTTCTGAAGATAGCAATGGGCTTGGTTGTGTATGGATCACTGATTTGCAGCACGTGTCAACAAACCTAATGCATGTGAAGCGACTTCAGCACTTAGAAACATATATAAATACTTAGATGTTATGGCAGCTGAAGTAGTAATATTACTATAATCTAAATATTATTAGTGTAGGCGTTTGAGCTCCAGGGATTTAAAATATGAAAAGACTTTTTAAGAATGTTCAGGATCCCTTCCCATGAAGTAAAGAATTCCCTGACAAAAGGCTTTGGAATGCGCTCCCTGCTGAAATAAGAGCATCTACCTCTCTGTTTGCTTTTAGAAGGACCCTGAAGACGTACCTGTTTTCCCAGGCTTTTAAATGAAATTTTAATTTTAATGTGTTTTTATCTGTGATAATTATCTGTTTTTATGAATTTTAAATGTTTATATTATGTTTTAATCTGTACACTGCCTAGAGATTTCTATATTAGGTTGTATAGAAATTCATTCATTCATTCAGTCAAAGCTGCCTGCATCCATATGAGGCTAAACATTAAGACCTTCTCTGGAGGCTTTGCTTATATTGCCCCCCAACTTCTGTGGGCGTGTCAAGCAGGGCTTTCTCAGCCATGGCTCCTCATCTTTAGAATGCTCATGCATTTCAATTTGTCAGGTACTAAACTTCACTCACACTTTAAATACATTTTGTTCTCTCTAGCATTTAATGGCATCTGATATTATTGTGGATGTCAAATGAATCTGTTTTTTAAAAAAATGTATGGCTTTTATTCTGGTTTAAGGATTATTCTTGTTTATTGTTTTGAAATGACTTCTTGATATCAATCAAACAATCAAATATCCTCTTTATTGCTTTGTAATTGTGCAAATTGCTAAAATTAATATCACAGGTTAATATAGTTCTTTCTTTGAAAAAATTATTTTACAACATTGGCTGTGAACAAAAGAGCCCCTCTGGATGAATATAAACATAAGAGGCAGTCAGACCATTGGCTCATCTAACCCACAACAAGGTTATTCTCATGAGCAGCCTAACCCAGGCTAGGGCAGCCAGGCCTGGGTTAGGCTGCTCGTGTGGACCGCCAGGATATGGGTCAGAGCCAATAGGAGAGAAAAAAGTAAAGCTGCATTGTGTGCATCTTTAATATGACAGGCAGTGCCTAGCACCAAAATCCAGCATGGATGAAATATGGGAGCCAGAGAACTTGGCAATAGAGTGCCTCTCATTAGCAAAGAGTGTGCATGTATATAATGAGAGCGTGACAACTGTAGCAATATCTAGAGAGTGCAGTACGGTCTGTGTGTGCTCTGCCCACACAATGCATTTCACTCTCTCAGACCTCCAACTAATTGTGGGCAGACCACCCAGTGCCAGCAGAAGTGTAACAAGTTTTGCCCACATCATAACATTGTTCCTATGGGCAGCCGTTCACTTATATGACAGCAAGCAAAGGGGTGCACTCAGGGGCGAAATTTACCCCCTATTTCAATGACCCAATTTCTGGAGAATTATGGTTTCCCTTATTTTCAGGAGGAATAACCAACCACTCACACACTGCAAAAGGTAGTGTTGAAACAGACTTTTCCTTTGACAGAGGTAAGTTCCAGTGCTCCAAGCAGGTGTAGAATGGAAAGGTCATCTAAGTAAGAACAGTATCCTTGATATTTAACCATTGTACATCTTATTATTAAAGTGTGTGCCATAAACAATTAATGATTCTAAAACATCTTATTTTAATCCTGTGTATATCTTGTGCTACATGAGTTCTTACTAAGGTTAACAAGATGTTGATGACTTGAATGAATTTCCATCCAAAAAACAGAAAAACCATAACAGAAAAACCCCAATGCAAAAATAAATGACTCTACTAAATTAAAATCTAATTTAAGTTAAATATAATATAGTGAAAAAATGAAGACGTTAATAAAGAAAATAAAAACCCTTGCTCGTTTCTACATGCTTGGCTAAAAGTCTCTTGACACAAATAAAAAGATCCTCCCCAGCATATGGAAGAGTTGCTATGCCCTTCCGGGGATGGTCTGTAGCTATGTTCACCTCAGGCACGCCAAGGAGAGGTGAATTGTCAAATGTAATTTCAATCACTGGGTGGTTTGGTTGAGGCAGATTAGTTGTATGCAATCATGATAGATAGTTTATCCCAGCCCCAAACTGCCGCTTGGGAAATCTTGCACGCAAACGAACAGAAACTCAGTCATTATTAGTGTCAAGAAGGTATATAGAGGCAAAATTTGGTTGGCAGCCAGGCAAAATGAATCAAGGCGAAAAAGTGACCAATTGCATGTTCAAAATGGAAACTGATAGGCACGTTGTAGTTTGGAGAGATTTAAACACCAGAAAATCTTAAATTATTAATTGTTCTGTGATTAATATTTTAGAAGCTTTAAAAAAAAACAACCCCCCCCACTTTTCTCCCTAAAGTCACTGTAAATTACATTAGTGCCCCAATTCTTGAGTCTTTATTGAAATATAGTTATTGTAGCAAGAAAACATATTTTATCAAGAATATAAAGTTAGTACTAACATTTCCCAGTAAAATTCATCTTAGCTTAAGCAGTTTTCAATAAAAAAAGAATTTATTCAAATTATTCTGTTCATCAAATTAAATGGCTATTTAAGCTTGATGAATTGCCTCTTATTAAGTGAGGTCATTCTCTCTATCCTTTCATAATTTCTATTTAATATTTATTTACCTCTCCAAAGCTATCAGAGTGTTATAGCAACAAGATGGTGAAACACCTATGTGAGTAATCACCAGGTTGGTCCATTAGCAAAAAATTACGCCCCCCCCCCCCCCCCCCCGGCAAGCCATCAGGTTTCATAGCCTGAAGTGATATGCTCTGACAAATCTAACAGCTCTTTCTATGTCATTCCTAATGCACTTGTCACTCAGTATTACCCATCCTCATTAATGACAATGGGAAAGTTTATCTTGGTAACACGTTTTAAATCATCCACTCTTTACAATAGGACCATGAAATCTTTTATAAAACATGAGGCGGGAACTACATTGACAACAAAAGCTCTTCCTGGCAGCTTTACTCTTAATTCCTGTTCAAGGAATAATCTGTTTATCATAAAATCATACAGAACAATATATTAAATGAAATTTGAAACAAGAATAGCTAGTGTGATTTTCAAACCTGTAAGCAGTTTTACAACATTGCTACTAGGCTACAAACATTATTTTAAATCAGAATAATTTATATAGCTCCTTACTTTCTATGTAAGTGACAAGAACTGGTAACTATTTTTCAGAAATAGATAAGTAGTTAGAAAATGCTTAGATTAACAAAAAAAGAGAGGGAGAGAGCTTAAAAATCAGTAGTAATTTTGTTTACCCAAGACCAAATAAATCTATTGTAAATTTTCTAATATATCACCAGGGGTTTGAAAATATCTTATAGGGCAATTTTAGGCTTAATATGAACACCAAGGTACCTGATCAAATGGGGATCTCTTATACAGCGTGCACAAAAGACATGGCAGTAAAGGACTGCATCCAGTAACATGACATTGAACACATAACCATTTGCCTTAATCAGCTGGGATTTTTCTATGGCAGTCTGCTCAAGTTTGCAAATGAGACCTCTGTATGTGTGCTCTGTATGAGCGCACACACAATCTCCTTCTGCTTTTGCAGATCTCTAAATCAGATTTTAAGCTTGATAACGCTAGCAGGTTTGTGATTACATTTACACTTTGGCCTATGATGGGTGACTCTGAATGTGAAGCAAAAGAGCTTGAAAAAAGCATGGTGAAAGGAAGTCTGAGTCATTCATACTTAAGCTATGCGCCATGTCCAAAGTCACCCTTAATCCATACTTTAATAAAAAATATAGGAAACAAAAATATATTTCCTATGAATGCTATGCTTTTAGGACATACTATGCCAGAATGATATATTATGAAGCTTATAAGATGAAGATTTGCATTTTAAGAGAACCCAGCATAAGCTGGAACATCAGACTTGGCACATATCTGATTAGAACACATGCTCTGGCAGTGCGGGTGGTTCTGCATGCATTGTTTTCACATGTTAATGTACAATGGAGTTGCCTAGGGTTGTGAGAGGACTAGTATGTGCCCCCCTCATCCTTGAACTCGAATCTAGAACCTTCGATCACCTGCTGTAATGTTTTTAATGACTTTTTTGTGTATAAAATCTCTCATATTTGGGCCAAAGTGGATTCCACTTCAGAATTTACTAGGAAGAATGCAGAGTTTACTAGGGAGGTGACCAGCAACTCCTCTTATGGGATCAGACTGGATCACTTTCAGTTTGTGACTCCTGAAGATTTGGACAAGCTGCTTCGGACTGTATGTCCTGTCACCTGTTCTCTTGACCCTTGCCCAACTTGGCTCATTTTATATGCCAATAGTACTATCAGAGAGGTTCTGGTACATACTACAAATGCTTCTCTAAAGGAGGGCAGGATGCCTCCTTGCCTTAAGGAGGCTATTATTAGACCTTACTTGAAGAAACCTGCACTGGTTACCTCAGAGTTAGCCAATTATAGACCTGTCTCCAATGTTCCATGCTTGGGCAAGGGGATTGCAAGGGTGGTGACCTCTCAGCTCCAGGCAGTATGTGAGAAAAAAGATTATCCAGACCCATTTCAAACTGGCTTTCAGGCGGGCTATGGGGTTTAGACTGCTTTGGTTGGCCTGATGGATGATCTCCAAGTGGGTATTGACTAAGGGAGCATGACTCTGTTGATCCTTTTGGATCTCTCAGTCAGCGTCCTTCTAAAAGGGATTCCCAGATGTTGTTGACTGCAACTCTGAGAATCCCCAGCTGCAATGGCTTTTGTTTGGGAATTATGGGAGTTGTAGTCAACAACATCTGGGAATCCCTGTTAGAGGGAACACTGCTCTTGGTGCCTTTCGATAACATCAACTATGGTATCTTAGGAGAGCTGGTCTTGTGGTAGCAAGCATGACTTGTCCCTTTAGCTAAGCAGGGTCCTCCCTGGTTGCATATGAAAGGGAGACTTGATGTGTGAGGACTGTAAGAGATTCACTTCAGGGGATGGAGCCGCTCTGGGAAGAGCAGAAGGTTTCAAGTTCCCTCCCTGGAAGCATCTCCAAGATAGGGCTGAGAGAGATTCCTGCAACCTTAGAGAAGCTGCTGCCAGTCTGTGAAGACAATACTGGGGTAGATGGACCAATGTTCTGACTCAGTATATGGCAGCTTCCTATGTTCCTATCTTTCTGGGCCGGCTGAGGGAGCTGGTATTGGGTGGCAATACTTTATAGTAGTTCTGTTCCTATCTCTCTGGCAGATTCTAGATAATGTCACTTGGAGACTGTTGCTCTGTGAAGCATGAATTAATTTATGGAGTTCCACAAGGCTTCATACTGTCTCAATGCTTTTTAACATCTACATGAAACCGCTAGGAGAGATCATCAGGATATTTGATGCAGGGTATTCTCAATATGCAGATGACACCTATTTCCCCATATCAGCTTCATCAGATAATGGCATAACTTCCCTAAATGCCTGCCTGGAGATGGTAATGGACTGGATGAGGAATAACAAACTGAAATTGAAGCCAAATAAGACAGAGGTACTGACTGTGGGGGGTCAGAAGGGTCAGAACTAGAGAGATTGTTTAGATCTGCCTCTGGATGGAGTTACACTCCCCCAGAAAGAACAAGTATGTAGCTTAAGAGTACTCCTGGATCCTAAATGCTCTCGGGTTTCTCAGGCTGAGGCAATGGGTGCTTTTTATCAGCTTCAGCTGATACGTCTGTTACACCCATTTCTGGAGGAAAATGACCTTATAACAGTGGTACATCTGCTGGTAAGCTCCAGGCTTGACTACTGTAATGCACTCTGCGTGGGGCTGTCTTTGTACATAGTCCGGAAACTACAGTTAGTGCAGAATGCAGCAGCCAGACTGCTATCTGGGATAACCTGAAGAAACCATAGAACACCAATCTTAAAAGAACCACAATGGCTGCCGATATGTTTCCAAATTAAATACAAAGTGTATTATCTATAAAACTCTTAATGGCTTGGGTCCGGGGTATTTAAGAGAGCACCTCCTTTGTCATGAAACCTCCCTCCTATTAAGATCATCTGGGGAGGTCTGGTTAAGGCTACCACCGGATCATTTGGTAGCTAATTGGGACTGGGCCTTCTCTGTGGCTGCCCCAGGGCTGTGGATTGCACTCCATGTTAAAATCAGCGTTTCTCCATATCAGGCTGTTTTTAAAGAGACCCTTAAGATGCACCTGTTTTATCAGGCTTTAATTAATTTTAATTGGTTTTATATCATAATTGTGTTAATCATTTTATCCTGTTTTTATATTTGTTGTATTTTAATTTATTTACACCACCGAGGGATGCACATGTCAGGCATTATAGAAATTTGCTAAATATAAAACCCAAACAGAAAAATAAAGTAAAATGGAAGAACATTGTAAAGATAAATATCTAAGACTAATATAAGTTAATATTAACTAGCAATATTTGAACACAAGGAAGCTCCTAGTAGGTAGTTAATGAATTTTCTGTCCACATTTAATATTTATGTTGCCTTACTCTCCATTCATTTTTAAAGAGAATTAAAAAGCAGCTATAACAACTTTGCCAATAAAACTATGGGAATGTTATTTTTAGTTCTGATGATGATGCAGACCAAGCGGAAACAGCCCATGGCTATGGCACTGCTGAAGAGAAATTTTGATCAGAAGGAGCTAAGCCACATGCCATTTCAGTATCATTTCCTTATTGTAGCTTTGTTTTATGTTAACACAATCCTATTTTAATAGGAAGCACTAAATACTATAGTGCATTTTGGTAACATCATAGGGTTGGATATTTAAGTTAACAAAAAGTGTAACTCAAACAGTGGTATTTGGTAGGAAAAAGAACATGTGAATTGCTGAACAGTAATTACGTGTGGCTATAATTTACAATAACTGTAGGATAGACTTTAGATGGGCAACAGAGGATCCTGAAAACAAACTGCAAGGCTATTCACACAAGCAGCCCTACCCATGCTTGGGCAGTCCTACCTGGGTAGGGCTGCTCATGTGAAGTGCCAAAATTGCACATGATCCTGATGCTACCTCTCCTGGTAGCCTGAGGTTTTTAAAATCTGGGCTTCTACCTGGGTTAAAGGGCACAAGTATGCTCTTTACCCCAGGTCCAGGGTCATGTGTATGCTTGAGCTGCATAAACACAAGAGCACCCAGCTTGAGTGGGAATCCCAAAATGTGCTGCACTATGTGGGTCGTGCACCTTGGGATTCTTGGAGACCGTGACTCATTTTACTGGCCACCAGAGATCTGCGCTGCTCCAAGCAGCACAGATTGTATGGGTGCGCACCCATGCACTAAAGAAGAGGATACGGATCATCGGGGGGGGGGGCGGGGGGCGGGGAGAGATAGGTTTCATCCCTGCCTTCCCCCTGCACCTGCCCTCCTTTGTTATGGTAGTGGAATGACCTTTACAACTGCTTATCTGATGAAGCCATCACTACACAGAAAAATACTCAACAAATACTCTATGCTTTTTCCTATAGAATTGTGTCATGAGGTTGATGAAATCCTCATGACACAAAACCTCAGTACCTGGAGCATTGCTTTGGTGAGAAGAGTTTATTATTAGACAACTTATTAAAGTCCTAGCAGCTACCACCCAATCTTCAACCTTTCCTTCTTGGAAATGTCACAGTACCTCACATACCTCTAGATGTTAGTAGCTTCTCACTTAGTAGATTTGAGATGGTCTGAGGTTTGCTACTCATATTACCATGGCCGTGTGAAAGTTGCTGCAGCACCATTCCTTCCTTTACCACTATAGTAACACAAGAAGCCCCAGACCATATGGAAGGACCCCATGCTGTGGCTCCTCATTATGCCAGCATTAACCCATTTTCCCAATGACTGAGTCTGGCATGGGGAAGAACTTAAATTCTCCCATATGATCTGGGACTTCTTACTTTACCCTGGCAGCGCAGAAAGGAGTGGCACTGCAACAGCTCCCAAACTGTCACAGTAATGTAAGAAATCATTCATAATCAAGAAATTAATAAAGAAAGAAACGTATATTTAAAGTGTGACAGGAAATTTGTACCCATATTAATTCTACTTCCGCTTTCATCAAACAATAACCATGCTAACCATGAAACATCAAAGTTACAGCTGCACCAAGAGGGTGATCTTTGTTAATCCATTTAACTCCTACCTGGCAAGAATATCACAGAGGATGGTAAATGGTAGGTGCTCATTACCTTTCTGGAATATTTTCTGTGATATTGGTTTTACTTTATTCCACTTCCCGGTTTGCTGCTCCTGACCATATTTATGCCGTGATCTAGAGATGCCATCAGCATGCTGACCACGTCATCAGTGTCTGTCTTTTTTACTTGATCGAGGTTTATATGGAAAACATATGTGTTGTATGTTTTGTTTGTTGCTGTATGAGACTTTTCATAAGGAGCAGAATTTATTTATGTATTTATTTATTAGAAACATTTAATATACCACCCACTCCAAAGACTCTGGGCCGTGCACAAAAACATGCAAACAAGGCAACATTAAAAATTACATTGTAAATTAAAAACTAAAGTAACTAACAAAAAACAAATAGGTAAACTACAGGGCAAAAGCCTGGCGAAAAAGAAAAGACTTCAATACAGATTTGAAGATCAGTTAGGAAGGGGCTAAACAAATCTGGAGGGGAAAAGAGTTCCAAAGAAGTGGGGCAGCAACCAAAAAGGCCCTTTCGAGGGTCCAAGAGCCCTGAACCTCTCGGAAATCAGGGACTGACAAGAGGGCCATCTCAGATGATCTAACTGGACGGGATGTAACTGGATGGGAGAGGCGGGTCTGTAGGTAGACAGGCGCCAAGCCCCGCAAGGCTCTGAAGGTCAGAACCAGGACCTTAAGTTGAACTTGGAAGCGAATAGGCAATCTGTGTAATGACTGCAGGAGAAGTGTTACCCTGTCATATTCTCTGGCACCCATGAGGAGGCGAGCCACAGCATTCTTGACCCGTTGTAGGTTCCCGATCGTCCTCAAAGGTAACCCTAGATAGAAAGCGTTACAATAATCTAAGCGGGAGATAACAAGGGCATGGGTCACTGTCATTAATGCCTGCCGGTCACAATAAGGGCGTAATTGGCGAACCAGATGAAGCTGGGCAAAAGCACTTCTGGCCGCAGCCTCCACCTGCTGTTCAAGCAGGAGGTGAAAGTCCAAAAGGACCCCCAAATCACGAACAAGCTCCTTTGGGGGCAGCAACATCCCATCTAAAACAAGGTTCACATCCAGCTGTTGGCCGGCATGAGGGCTGAATAAAAGTAGTTCAGTCTTAGTGGGATTCATTCTGAACTTGTTTTGATTCATCCAGATCTTAACAGCTTCCAGGCATCGAGTAAGCACAGAAACAGCATCCCCAAAATGGTCTGGGATGGCAATATACAGCTGAGTATCATCAGCGTATTGATGAAATCTCACCCCAAACTGGGAAGTGACCTGACCCAGTGGCTTCATATAGATGTTAAAAAGGACAGGGGCAAGAACTGAACCTGGGGAACTCCATAAAGGAGTGGCCATGGGTCAGAGCACCTGTCCTCAATGCATACCGACTGGACACGCTGCTAAGGTAAGAACGGAACCACTGTAAGACAGTGCCCTCGATACCCAACCTATGCAGGCGGTCGAGAAGGATAGCATGATCGATAGTGTCAAAAGCCGCTGAGAGATCTAAAAGGACCAAGAGAGGGACTCTACCTCATCAAGGTCACGAAGAAGGTAATCTTCCAGAGCGACCAGTGCTGTCTCTGTGCTATGCCGAGGCCTGAAACCCGACTGATAAGAAGATAGCTAGTTTCTTCCAAGACCCTCTCGAGCTGGGCACATACAACCCTCTCTAACATCTTTGCAAAAAAGGGAGGTTGGAGATTAGTCTATAGTTGTCGAGGGCCTTAAGGGTCCAGGGAGGGTTTCTTCAAGTGAGGGCGAACTATCAGCATCAGATTGGCATTTCCATTTACATGCACTATGCTTCTTTAATTAAAATTGTCACTATTTTTCACAGTATAATTTGAGGAAAAAATTGCAACAGGCTGAAACAAATCAGAAAGAGTTATGCAAACTGTGGCGAGCTTTACATGCATAATTGGACACAACATAGGTGACAGGGATAGTTCAGACCCTGGGAAATCCTGACCCAGCATATCAATGACAGAGGACCACATTTCTCTGAGATTTCCTCTTGTCAGTAAAAAAAATGCTGTGCTAGATGGACAACTCGTCTGATGCAGCATGACAATTGTATGTTCTTAATGGGAGCATCTTCTGACAAGCAGATATTCTGATAAAATGCCACAGACTACAGAAGGCATCCCAAAATGCAATGAAGAACAATGCTGTAGAGGTGAGAAGTGAAATTATCAGGAATGATGGTTAGATAAGTGAGGGATAGTTTCAGTGTTTCTTCTGGAATCCTAGGAATCAACATTTTTTGACTCTCAACATTCTTGACTGATAAAGTTATTCAACTATGTTCTATAATTTGAATCAAACCACAAAGGGAAAAACTTGAGGAAAAAGAAAATCTGGGGTGATCATCCTCAAGTATTTCAAACTTGTTGCTCTTTAACTGATATTCTCCAACTGTCTGATTCTAAGTGTGTAGCACATGGCATATTAAATAGCACATTAGTGAAACTTTACAAGCATGACTGTATTCTGGCACTGTAGGAATGCAATAATGGTGCTGCTGGAAGGGATGCAGTTGTAAATATTTAGGACTAGGGTGTAAAGCAATTAACATCCACTCAATTTTTAAAAGGTATACATACAAACTGAATCTAAGTATAAGGAGACTGCAGAGAATTTGAGAAAATGAAGGCGGAGGGGAAATGGAAATATGAGAACAGAAAACAAAGGAACAAAACAATTAAGAAAGAGGAGGGGGGGAAGAAAAGAGTTGGTAAATAAAAGACTGCCAACACTGTGAGACTCACTGACAAGACAGGAAGGGTGGGATGTGAAAGAGTGGCAGAAGTAAAAATTTCAAGAGAGTTACATTCATCTTTCAGTAGGGGCAAGACACTAAGATCATCAGAAACACTAAGATGATGAAGTGTTGTTTTGTTAATGGAATAGCAGAAACTAAGAATCATTAATAACAACTAATAACCTAGTAGAAACTAAGAAGGCAGCAAAGCACCTACTTCAAGTAAGCCTAACTAGGATTACATGTAAAGATGGATAGGAATGGTCTGGAAACCTCACATATAAGGTTAAAAACTGGCTGTTTTCTGCCTGTAGCCTACAAACTTGCATTCATTGGCGCAGCTGCTACTTTATCACAGAATGTTAGCAAAAATTGTAATTGCTGCTGAAAAGAACATTTCACAGGATGTTGGAGTTCTGCAAGGGAAGGAAAAGGTCAGTTTCAGAGGGGGAAACTCTTTTCATGGTGTCTAGGAGAACTGTTATGTATACGGTGGGAAGTAAGCCCCTATAAGGACAAAGACACAGAGCTAAAAAGCTGAATTTAATGAATGTTCATAGCCAGGATATTTGAACTAACGAGAAACAATCGAGAGGGAACTGAGAAGCAGTAATCTGAAAGCAGGATGGGTGGTGGAGACGAGTGTTCTCTCTAATTTTTTTATGTGTGTGTGGAATGTGTTTTGCTCTGGGCGGCAGGATCAAGGCAGTGTGTGTGCAGGTATATTCAGAGTGGGACTTTCTGATTTAACCTTCTGATTTAAATTGACAGAGAGGACATCAAAAAGCTTGTGAGCATGTGCACATGCACACGCCTTAGAGGGAACACTGGTGGAGACAGATGCCTGAAAATCAAGAGACATATGAGGGCTGAGGAATTTAGTTCCTCCCCACCCCCTGCAAAAAAAAAAAAGCTGAGGAAAAATCTTACACAGACTAAGTGATTGGATGGTTTTGCTGATGGCAGGAATAGTGTAGACAGAGCAATGAGATTTGGAAAATGGAAATCTGCTCATGGGAGGCCCAAATGGCAGGGGCTGTTTTTCACATATTAAGGGTTTTCACACAACAGGGAGATGGTGAGGTAGGGTGGGCAGGGGGAAGGGCGCATTAAACTTACCTTTCCCCCAGACGATCCTTCAGTGTTGGTGGGAAGTGTGGACTGCGCTCCCACACAATCTGTGCTGTTGCATGAAATCATGTAACATGATTTCCCAAGGCTCATCATCCCAGCCTCCACATATTGCACAATGCACCGAATAACAAGTGAGGTGTGCTGGGGGAAGCACCCGCCTTTGTGTCTGCTCAGGCTGCAAGCAGTCCCAGCAGTCAAACGATCCCAGCACCAGGGTTAAGGATGTGCTCACACCCTTAACCCAGTCTGTGGTAAAAAGCTGGGTCAGGAAGGTGGGCAGCACTGGGATTTGCAGGGATTCTGGGTACTTCACATGCACAGCCTAACCCAGGCTAACCTGGGTTATGCTGCACGTGTGAATATCCTTATTGAATTTACACAGCAATCTTTGGCGGCAAATCTCAACCTAATATTCACATGTATATATAGTATTTTTATTAATTCTAATTAATTCTAATCTAATCTAATTTAATTCTAATCACTTAAGAGTCCAATCCTATACATATTTACTAAGAAGTGAGTCTAATTAAGTGTGTGCAGGACTACAGCCTTAAACATATTGCTTCAACAAGACCACTTTGGTCTGCAGCTTCATTTTGGTACAGTGCTGTTGAATCTGAAATTCTAGCTATCATGTTGACTCAATTTCTGCTATCTGAAAAAACAATGCTGTGTCTTCCACTTTTTTTTCTTTTGGGAAAAAACCGGCATTTTAATATGCCATATGTAGAAGATTAAAGACTTTGTCTCAGAGCAAGCTCAAGTGAGGGAAAAGAAATGCTGAATCATCCCTGCTGAACTGCTTGGCTGGGCTTCTCCTAAAACTATCCTGTATTACTGGTAGGCTCAAAATGCTGCCAACACCACCCCTCTTATCAACAGAGCTTGAACCTCCCTGGGCTTGGGGTGGAATCCCAGGGAGAATCCTCTTTATTTTGCTCTTGGGAAAGTACAAAAATCTTCCACATGCAAACCTGCACATGGTGAGAAAACTGATAGGTTCTTACCGTTTGAGGACGTGATTGCACCAGAGGAATCCTCTCCCTGCCTTTTCCTGAGTTAAAAAACCAACTCGGAAAGGCTTGTAAAAAGCAAAGAACAAAACAGTTTTATTTAGTTACTACAGACTGTTTCCATCTGAGGCTTTCTCAGCTTTTATATACAGTTAAAAATACTTAGTAAGTTACAAAAACAGGTTGTCTTTAGGCACACTTAAATGTTTATAGAATCTTTTTCAACGCCATAGGTAGGATGGGCGTAGGCTAGTGTTTCTTATTTTAATTACATTACAGGTAAACCATAATAGACCAGTATCAGGAATATGAAAGAACATGCACACAAAGCAGCAGAAATTCGAATGCAAAATCTGACTAACAAACTGTTCCCTATGCTGAATTCCCTTTTCCTTGAACTCACCCAGTTCCTGAGGAGAATCAAGATTTCTGCAATCCTTTCTTTTAAGGTTCTACAGAGTTATTCCATGAGAGAAACCTCCATGCTAGCTTCGACCATGAGGGAGCAAAACTTCATTGCCCCTCACTAAGCCTTTCCGCACCCACTTCTCTAAAAAAAAGACCGCCCTTCTTGTTCCCAGATTTCCCAGCAACTGCTCTCTATGTCCCTCCCACCTGGTGTATGGATTGGTCAGGGGAGTCCAAAAGACAAAAGGATCTTTTCACTCTCCTCTTTATAGTATAGGGAATTGAGATTTTAAACTTCATGATGTACATTCCTCCCCCAATCTCCTCGCTCCCAGGATACACTCTATAAAACTGGTCGGTAGGGGTGTGCACAAATAGGATTTGTGACTTGATTCAACCTTGGATCACAAAAATTAGAATTGATTTGTCAAACCAGGCAGCCATTGCCAGCCGGTCTGACAAATCGAATTAAAGAATTGCATAACCCCACACACAATAGGAACATAGGAAGCTGCCATATACTGAGTCAGACCATTGGTCTATCTAGCCCAGTATTGTCTTCACAGACTGGCAGCGGCTTCTTCACGGTTGCAGGCAGGAATCTCTCTCAGCCCTATCTATGCTGCCAGGGAGGGAACTTGGAACCTTCTGCTCTTCCCAGAGTGGCTCCATCCCCTGAGGGGAATCTCTTACAGTGCTCACACATCAAGTCTCCCATTCATATGCAACCAGAACAGACCCTGCTTAGCTAAGGGGACATGTCTTGCTTGCTACAATAAGACCAGCCATAGGGAATAATGGGGATCTCGAATCACCCCATTCTTCCCCATGGGTAGCTCATACAGACACTGAAATGGGTGGTAGGGCATGATGGGTGCTACCTACTACCCAACCCACAAAAGAAATGGGCAAGTGGGTGATTAAAATAAAATAAAATTCAACCCTCCCCAAACCCCCATAAGATCCTGGGGCGGGGTGTTGGTTGAAAATAATAATTAAAAATTGCCCGCTTGCCCATTCCTTTTGTAGTTTGGGTGCAGGGTTGCCAACATTCAGTTGCTCCAATACGGGACACAAGTCAAGTGGGGGGCCATCATTTCTGCACATGCTCTTGCTCCTGCTTCAACTCCCATGGCACTTCTTAGCCCCATTCACCTCCCTTGCATTGTCTTCCCTGATGCAATGCACCCTACATACACTTTCACTCACTATGTCCCTGGATGGGGCTGATGCTGCAAAAGCAGTCTCCTGGAGACTGGGATTTGGGGGGATGGGAGGAGAATCTTTCAGTGCACAGCTCCTCCCAAGCCTCTCTAGGAACCTCCACTCTCTTTGTCTCATTCCTTCCTTTGCCTTCATTCCTTCTGATTCCTCCAGCCTTGCCCCTCCAAAGCGACACCTCGGCGCTGGCTCAATGCTTCTGCAGAACACGGGGATGAATTTTGCTGCATTTTGCTGAATTTTGATGCAGAGGAGCCCCAAGCAAAAGGGCAGCAGCAGCCCTAAAAAATGAAAGATGCCACCCAAGCAACCCCCCCTTGATCCCCTTTCCAATTCTGGTTTTGTATCCCATTTACACAGCACACCTGCACAGAAGAATCTCTCAGTGGGCTCCTTGAACTGAAATGTATGGGCATCGGAAGCCCATTTCCTGGCATGCTGCCTCCTTCCTGACATGGGAAGGTCTTTCCCTGACACATTGCCTGCCAGACACCCTTTCCATTTATCCTGAAGCTCGCTGTTGCTGCTGCTACTCTCCCGGACAAACCAGCAAGGTGGGGATTTTGCAACCCTGCCTTGAAAAACAACTCTGCAGAACAGAAGCAGCACACACAGTCCCTCCCAACAAAGAACACCACATTTTGCCAAACAACAGTCCAAAGATGGCCAAAAACACACACAACAACACTGACCCAAAATCCACTGCCAGCCACAGTGCCTGTGCTGCAGTAACATCATTGGCACAAGTTTCTTTCACAAGCCTGAGACGGCTGCTGGATCCAGCAGGATTCCAAAAAGCCTTGGAGGGTTTTGATGTTGGTCCTGCCAGTGATTCTGTCGATGCCCTGGTGGGAACCTAGAATAGGGAACTCACCAGGGCTGTAGACACAATCGCTCCTAAGCGTCCCTTCCGATCTGCTTTAAAAGTGGCCTCTTGGTGTACAGAGGAGTTGCAGGGTCTGAAACAGCAAGGTAGGCGATTGGAGCACAAGTGGAGGAGAACTCAGCTTGAATGTGACAGGGCACAGCATAGAGCCCATTTGAAAGTTTACGTGGAGGCGATGCATGCGGCAAATAACCAATTCTGATCTGCGTGCATTGCTTCTGCAGGTTCGCGTCCAGCATTGCCGTCCTGGAGTGTAAGGAGTTTGATTCAGGCTCCTTCCAATTCAAACCAATCCCGGGGACTTTGTTCTGCTGTGATGCTTTTAATGGGTTCTTTGCAGACAAAATCGCTTGCATTCGGGTCGACTTGGACTCCACTGTTTCTGCAGAGTCTATGAAGGTGGTGTCCAGCAATCCCTCTTGCAGTATTAGATTGGATCAGTTTCAATCAGTTGGTGTGGCCACATCTGGATTACTGCATATAGCTTTGGTCACTGTATCTTAAGAAGGATATTGTAGAACTGGAAAAGGTGCAGAAGAGGGCAACCAAAATGATCAGGGGCCTGGAGCACCTTCCTTATGAGGCTTCCTTCTGAAGGAAGTCTTCTTCCCTTTTATAGCTTCCCTCACTCTACTTGCTAGCCACACTGGCATCCTCCTGAACTTGGTGGTACCTTTCCTCCTTCTTGATATACATTCTAACTGTGCTTCTAATACTGTGATTTTAAATAAGTTCCATGCTTTCTGGAGTGATTTGACCCTCCTGACTTTCCCTTACAACTACCTTCTTACCAATCCCCTCTTTTTTGAGAAGTTTCCTCAAGAAGTTTCCTGCTTTCACCTCCTTAGGTAAGTATACTGAGAAGGAGGCTTTAGAGATCAATTATTCTAAGACCAAGATAATGGTGTTTTCACAGCACCCCTAAATCTTTAAATGGACAATAAATGGGCATAGTATTGAACAGGTTAAGGTTTTTAAGTATTTGGGCATAGTATTCCACCAAACTAGAACACGTAAAGCCCATCTTGATTATATTTCCCAAGGTGCTGAACTGACGGCAAATGTGATTAAGTCCTTCTGTTACTCTAGGGGTGCCTTTTTCATATCAGCGGCTATAAAATTGTTGAAGGCCAAGATATATCCCCAAATTATTTATGGGGTGCAGATCAGTCCTGTGGAAAAATTCTCTCAGCTTGAAACAGTACAAACTAAATTCCTGAGGACTATTTTTCAGGTACCCAGTGGTGCAGCAAATGCCATCCTTCATAGGGAAGCAGGGGTCACCTTTCTGAAAGCAAAAGCATGGTTTTGCATAATTAAATTTTGGTTAAGCCTGGTCTTCTTTCTGGTTGGTCTTGCTCCTTTAGTGTTATCAGACAGTTTCATTTCCAAATGGAAATCAGCTCTAAAATTAAAATTGCATTACTTGGGCACATCTCAAGAAGATCTTATTGGGTAAGGATTAGAGCAGGCGCTTTGCTTTGTGAAGCAACAGCTCTGACCCTAACCACCCAAGAGATGGTTTAGATCTGCCTGTTCTGGATGGGGTTACACTCCACCTGGAAGATCAAGTACGTAGCTTGGGAGTGTTTATGGACCCAAAGCTCTCCCTGGTTTCTCAGGTTGAGGCAGTGGCCAGGAGCACTTTTTATCAGCTTTAGCTGATATGGCAGCCATGTCCATTTCTAGAGGTAAATGACCTTAAAACAGTGGTACATATGCTGGTAACCTCCAGGCTTGACTATTGTAATGCACTCTACATGGGGCTGCCTTTGTACCTAGTACAGAAACTACAACTGGTACAGAATGCGGCAGCCAGATTGGTCTCTGGGACAATACGGAGGTATCATATAACACTGTTTTTCAAAGAACTGCACAGTCTGGCAATATGTTTCTGGGTGAAATACAAAGTGCTGGTTATTACCTATAAATCTTTTAATGGCTTGGGTCCAGGCTATTTAAGAAAGTGCCTCCTTTGTCATGAACTCTGCTGCCTATTATGATTTTCTGGAGAGATCTGGTTACGGTTGCCTCCAGCTCGTTTGGTGGCGACACAAGTCCAGGTTTTCTCTGTGGCTGCCCCAGGGCTTTGGAATATGTTCCCTGCTGAAATAAGAGCATCTCCTTCTCTGTTTTCAGGAAGACCCTTAAGACTCTCCTGTTCTCACAAGCTTTTAATTACAATTTTAATAATTTGTTTTAATCACCATTTTATACAATTTTTTTGGTGTCTCATGTATTTTAATCTGTGTTGACTTTTAAATATTTTAAATTTTGTTTTCCTAGAGATTTATATATCAGGCAGTATAAAAATATAATAAACAAACAAACAAACAAATAAATAAGCTGTGAAACAGATGACCAGGTGAGCTGCATGTCTGCTCAGTTCGGTGTCTAGGTGCAGAGTTCTCAGGGTCCCTGCTTCTTAACTAAAAATCGTCTCCTGATTAAGTTTAGCACACACATAATCCTCTGTCCTCCTCCCCTACAGGTTACCCAGTCTGCTTTCCCCAGTCAGGCTAGCAACTTTTCCTCTTGGCTCAAGGGCTAAGGACAGGACAGCCAGCTAGCTACCAAGCCAGCCTCTTTGTATGCTGGTGCAGCAGTGCATGCATGGTCTCCCACACACTTGCTGTTCTCTATGACTGCAAACATTTTATACTGCTTTTCAACAGAAGTTTTCACAGTGGTTTTCAAAGAAAAATAAATAATAAGATGCTCTCCAGTCCCCAAAGGGCTCACAATCCAAAAAGGTAACACCAGCATCAGTCATTGAAGGGATGTTGTGATGGGGTTGGATAGGGCCAGTTGCTTTCCCTATGAGAAATAGAAAATATTCACCACTTTATAAAGCTGCCTTTTTACTCAGGTATCAGGGGTATCTGCTAACTGAGTAAAGTTAGTTAGCTTACTGCTAACTTCTTACAGCTGCCACATTAAGGAAGCAAGCTGCACCTGCTGGGCCTACCTATCTGTGCTCCTGAATCACATGACTCTGCAACCTGCCACTGAAGCAGAAATGCCACTCTGACTTCCACACTGGATGGATGGTCAGTAGGATGCTGGAAGGGAACGGAGACAAAGGGAGAGAAGCTGCTCATGAGAGCAAAGTGTTTTGGGTGAACAAAATGTTCCAGCTCTTCTCCTGAACTTTGGACACCATACCACATGAAAAAATTAATTTTGTCCCCCAAAGAGTCAATTGTCCTTTATAAACAACCTCTATAATAAAGCGCCTGGGTGTGCACCCGTGTCTCTTTCATGCCCAGAACGGCCGAGGGAGAAACGGCCGCGGGCACCAGGCGGCCATGTTGGCTGGATGGCCGGCCCGGCCGCGGGAAGGCCAGAGGCGGTGGCCGCGGGGAGGCCACAGGCAGCGGCGGGCGGCACTCCTGGCGGCGGCGGCGGAATTCTCCGCCCGGCCGGGAGGCCAGAGGCGTCGGCGGCAGTCTTGGCGTCGGCATCGGCGGCACTCTCCGCCCGGCCGGGAGGCCAGAGGCCCGGCCGCCCACAGCGTCGGCGGCACTCTTTTAGCGCCCGTTAATGTGCTGTTGTCTGCACCGTCGGCGGGCTTGGCGTCGGCGTCTGCATCTCTGGCTCTCGCCGCCTGCGCGCTCTCCCAGTAGCTCGCCGCCGAACGGCTGTTAAACCAACCACGCAGGGAAGCGGCCCGCTCCCTCCCCGGCGCTGCCTCTAATCTGCCCTCACCAGTCCGGCTCTCGCCCGGCTCTTCGCTCCTGCATCATCCTTTATCTGCTGCTGCTGCTGCTACTGCTCCTCAGGTTCCCCCCCCCAACTCTGGCAGCAAATAAAGTGTCTTCATGAACCCCAAGGATGTCCGGGAAGCACTATAAAGCCCCTGAAGTCAGCTGTTGCATCAAGTATTTCATATTTGGCTTCAATGTCATTTTCTGGGTAGGTGGAATGAGTTGTTTGATGTGTATCGCGCTTTGTGTGTACGGGTATATTATGGATGTGATTTTGTGTGTGGGGGGGCTGGGGGGAGGGGGAAGGGCAAGAGGGAGTGGGGCAGGGGGAAGAGGGAAGGGCAAGAGGGAGTGGGGCGGGGGAGGGGCAAGAGGGAGTGGGGCAGGAGGAGGGGAAAGGATGAGAGGGGGAGGGGAAAGGGGGAGGAAGGGCAAGAGGGAGTGGGGCAAAGGGAGGGGGAAGGGAAGGGCAAGAGGGAGTGGGGAGGGCAGGAGGGACTGGGGCAGGAGGCTGACAGGGAGGGGAGGGTGAGAGAGAGGGGTGGGAGGGGGAGGGTGGGGAAGAGAGTGGGGTGGGAGGGAGGGGAAGAGAGGCAAGAGTGTGGGGCAGAAGGGAGGGAGGGAGGGAGGGGCAGGAGAGAGAAGGGAATAGCCAGCCCCAAAGTACGAGCCCGTTAATATAACGGGCTAAAGAGGAGTGGGACAGGGGGAGGGGCAAGAGGGGGAGGGGCAATTGGGAGTGGGGGAGGGGAAAGGGCAAGAGGGAGTGGGGCAGGGGGGAGGGGGAAAGGCAAGAGGGAGTGGGGCAGGGGGGAGGGGGAAGGGCAAGAGGGAGTGGGGAAGGGCAAGAGGGGGAGGGGGGAGGGCAAGAGGGGGAGGGGCAGGGGGAAGGGAAGGGCAAGAGGGAGTGGGGCGGGGGGAGGGCAGGAGGGACTGGGGCAGGAGGCTGACAGGGAGGGGAGGGTGAGAGAAAGGGGTGGGAGGGTGAGGGAGGGCAAGAGAGTGGGGTGGGAGGGAGGGGAAGAGAGGCAAGAGTGTGGGGCAGAAGGGAGGGAGGGAGAGTGGGGCAGTACTATCAGAAAAGGGCCCCCACTCTCGGCCAGAGGAGGCGATGGGCCCAGCCGGGTGGAGGAGGACGCGGTATGGCCGAGGCTGCGGCGGAGCCGCGGCCTCGGCCAGAGGAGGCGGAGTTAGCTGGCCCCAAAGGTCTACTAGCGCCCGTTATTTTAACGGGCTTAAAGTTACTAGTACTCTATAAAAGTCCCCAGTTGGCAACTCTAGGTTTAGATCAGTATGTGTGTTTGAAAACTCCAAATACCATATTTTAAAGTAGTTCTATTTAATTCCAAAAACTGTATTCTTGAGCATTAAAACATTATGCTGCCTTTACTGATAATATGCTGTCACACACAATCGTTTAAACAAATAGGTTTTTTCATAACCTGAATCTCCTAATATAACTGAACTGGATAGTCACCCTCTTTATTGGTTCAGTAAATACAAAGTAAACTGACCTATTTATGTATAAATTGAACAAAGGCATACCAGCTGTTTCACTGATGCTTAAACATAGATTTTGTAAGTATATAGTGCAATATGAGCAAATGACCTCTGCTGCACTAGTGATTTTGTAACACATTCTTCTAATGCAATACTAAAGCCATCCTCCAGAAAATAAATATGAAAACTTTAAAATGTAAGTTACTGCAAAAGGGCCTTTAGAAATTATTTTATGTACAACTTTATGGAATTCAGTTAAGAATTTACAGTTTCAAAACAAATTAATACTATTACAAAGCAACACTAACAGCCTTGCATATGTAACCTCACATTTTAAATGTTTTAGTCTTGGTGTTATTTTCTTTGCTTTGGCAAGATTCACATGAAACTATGAGAATTTGTCTCAGAGGATCATGGACTCATGTGCCTCTCTCTTTTCCTCTTGTGTTCAAGAAGATAAGTGAAAGCTTTTCCTCCCAGTTTGAACTAATGGCACAGTGGGGAAGTAACTTGCCTAGGGAGCAGAGGTTGCTGGTTCGAATCCCAGTATGTTTCCTAGACTATGGGAAACACCGATATCAGGCAACAGTGATATAGGAAGGTGCTGAAAGGCATCATCTCATACTGTGCAGGAGATGGCAATCACGAAGCCTTCCTGTATTCTACCAAAGAAAACCGCATGTCTCTGTGGTCACCAGGAATCGACACTGACCCGACGGCACAACTTTACCTTTACCTTACAGTTCCACATTACATATGAACTCAGGAACCACAGTGAGTTAAAACAAATCAGGATCAAACAGCAGTTTCAGATCTCATTTATTATTTTAAAATGGCTTGAACTAAAGCACAGCTCTCTAAGTTAATATGTTAACTGGCTCTATCCACCCCCAGCACAGTACCTCCAGTGACTGTTGCTGGTGTCTATCTTATTTTTCTTTTTAGATTGTGAGCTCTTTGGGGACAGGGTTCCATCTTATTTATTTATTATTTCTCTGTGTAAACCACCCTGAGCCATTTTTAGAAGGGCGGTATAAAAATTGAATTAATAACAACAACAACAACAACAACAACAACAGCAACAACAGGCTAGCAGACCAGAGAAGATTCATAACAAGAAATGAAATGTTCACAGAAGTTGAGCTGGAAGAACTACAAAGAGCAACACAGGCTCAGGATATGGAAGAAGAATTACCACCAACTGAAGAAGTTGCTCAGGCGCAGGTGGAGGAGGTGTTGGAAATAGAGGGTGTCATTGTCGCTGAACTGTTTCAAAATCAAAACCAGGCAACCTCCCCTTTGCCTTCACCTCAAAACCTAAATGCCGTTTAACAAAAAAGCAACAAAAACTAAAGCAAAAAATAACTGAGCACATGAACCAAACAACTACCAGGGTTCAACTTCCAGCCAAAAAACAGTTGCCAAACAACTTGCTCAGGCATTAAAAGATGTCAATGCTGCACTTGCAGAAATAACAACCAAGAATTTGCAAGAAGCAAACCAACTAATGTACAGTGCAGCAACAACAACAACACAAGAGCTCAGATATAAGATCAGTGGACCTGTAAAAAAAGAAAGTAGTACATCACCTAAATGAGTTGGGTTGAGTTGGAAGCCTACTCTGGGAAGAGCAGACACATCTGGGAAGCTGAGAAGCTGAGCAAGCCCTTCTAAACATCTAGCCTTTTCCACTTCAAACAAACTAAGAGGGGAGTTTTGCAGGGGCTGTTTCTCTCTAAGGGGAAGGTCTTAGTCTCTCTATCTCTCTCTGTGTTACTTGTTAGGGTTAAGATAGCACAGGGCTAGGAGTTCTTAGGGTTACCTAAAGGCAGTGTTTACTTAGTAGTGGGGGTGGAGTCAGCTAGGGCTGGGAGGGGCCCCACATTCCTTTTCTTTGACTCCCATCCATTGTGACAGTTGGAATCCTACTCTACATATGAGGTGTAGGCCCGAGAGCATAGCGAACAGAGCATAGTGAACAGGGATAGCAAACAGGACGTAGGAGTTTTGCAGGAGTTTAGCGGGAAGTGTGCGGGGGAGCATGGAACAAGCCCCCGCGATCACAAGGATCACAAGGAGCCTGGTGGAGAAGAGAACGTAAGTACATATCCCTCCCTCATATCCCTCTTATGCTTGGGAAAGGCTGTTTGGACAGTTAAATAGCTGACCATTACAGCTGAGACCTATCCTAATAAACTATCTAATAAACGGACAATAAGCTCCCTAAAGCTCCTGAGTCAAGGCTCAAGGTTGACTCAGCCTTCCATCCTTCCGAGGTCGGTAAAATGAGTACCCAAAATGTTGGGGGTAATATGCTAAATCATTGTAAACTGCTTAGAGAGCTCCGGCTATAAAGCGGTATATAAATGTAAGTGCTATTGCTATTGCTATTGCTATTGCTAAATACTGTAAAGAGCCAACTAAAACAGTATGAAGATAGAAGGTCAGCAGGGTAAGGGGCACTTCCCAGTGTATTGCACAGAGTGCCACATGTACGACTATTTGCCCCATGGGCAGAAGTCATGGGTGTGTGCTCGGTGCAAGGAGCTCCTGGCTCTCAGGGAACAAATCCGTTCCCTCAAGACCAAGGTGGCGGATCTGGAGAAGCTCAGGGAGACAGAGAGGCACGTGGATGAGACCTTCAGGGATGTGATAGAGGCATCCCACTCCAGGGCTGGTAGCTCCTCTGCTGCCAGGGAGAATGAAGGTCTTGGGCGAGGAGGACATCGGTCTGAGGAAGAGGGAAATGCTCCTTTAGAAGGGACCCCTTCCATGGATGATGAGCCCATATCCTCTCTCACAGGGGATACTCCTCTGGGGGGTGGGGGCCTCCTTGTAGTTGGTGATTCGATCATTAGGGGGATAGAGAGATGGGTTTGTGACCCGCGTGTTGACCGCACGGTGACTTGCCTGCCTGGTGCGAAGGTTGCGGACATTACACAGCGTCTAGACAGGCTCCTAGGCAGTGCTGGGGAGGAGACAGCTGTCGTGGTGCATGTTGGCACCAACAATGTGGGGAAATGCAGTCGGGAGGTCCTGGAAGCCAAATTTAGGCTGATAGGTAGCATTTTGAAATCCAGGACCCCCAAGGTAGCATTCTCAGAAATGCTACCTGTTCCACACGCAAGTACAGTGAGACAGGCAGAGCTGAGGGGTTTCAATGCGTGGATGAGACAGTGGTGCCGGGAGGAGGGGTTTAGATTTGTTAGGTACTGGGACACATTTTGGGGCAAGCAAGGCCTGTACAAAAGGGATGGGCTGCACTTGAACCAAGATGGAACCCGACTGCTGGTGCTTAAAATCAAAAAGGTTGCAGAGCAGCTTTTAAAATGACACTTGGGGAACAGCCGATGGGAGCTGGGCAGTATCCCGTTTTGCAAAAGCCATCCTTTAAAGTGTGAGGCTGCAAAGAATTCAAATAAAACAGATGGGGACGGAGCAGAACTGCATAAACAGCAGACGGGAGGCTGTGCCAGCAGGTCAAAGAGTCAAAAGAATAGCATACATCAGGGGAGAGATTCAGTGTATAGGTGCTTGTATGCCAATGCCAGAAGCCTCTGAGCCAAGATGGGTGAGCTGGAGTGCTTGGTTGCTAATGCAGAAATAGACATAGTGGGCATAACAGAAACATGGTGGAACAGTGAGAACCGGTGGGACACTGTTATTCCTGGGTATAAACTCTATAGGAAGGACAGGGAGGGGCGCCTTGGAGGAGGGGTAGCACTGTATGTTAGAGAAGGGATAGAATCTAACAAGCTAGAAAACCTAAGTGGACTGGAGTCCTCCACAGAAACCCCGTGGATGACTATACAAGGCCGGAAAGGAATCGTGCTACTGGGGACGTGCTATCGTCCTCTGGATCAAAATGTTGACAGTGACTGGGAGATGCAGGAGGAAATCAGGGAGGCGTCAAAGAGAGGCAGGGATGTAATTATGGGTGATTTCAACTACCCACACATAGACTGGGTAAATTCACATTCAAGTCAGGACAAAGAGGTCAAATTTCTAGATACGCTAAATGACTGTGCCTTAGAACAGTTGGTCATGGAACCAACCAGAGAGAAGGCGACCTTGGATCTAATTCTGAGTGACACCCAGGACCTGGTGCGTGATGTCAGTGTCATCGACCCTTTAGGGAACAGTGACCACAGTGCCATCAAATTCAGCATACATGGGGGAGAGAATCATCAAGGATGTCAAACACAGACATTTTAAATTTCAAAAGAGGAAACTTCTCCAAAATGAGGAGTATGGTGAAAAGAAAGCTGAGGGGGGAAATCAGGAGAGTCACTTCTCTCCAGAGTGCATGGAGTTTACTCAAAACCATAATACTAGAAGCCCAGTTAGATTGTATACCCAAAAGGAGGAAAGGTACCACTAAGTCCAGGAGGATGCCAGCATGGCTAACGGGTACCGTCAAGGAAGCCATAAAAGGGAAGAAGACTTCCTTCCAAAATTGGAAGGCCTGTCCAAACGAAGAGAACAGAAAGGAACACAAACTCTGGCAAAAGAAATGCAAGGTGACAATAAGGGAGGCAAAAAGAGAGTTTGAGGAACATTTCGCCAGAAAGTATCAAGGGGAATAACAAAAACTTCTTTAAGTACATCAAAAGCAGGAAACCTGCCAGGGAGGCGGTTGGGCCATTAGACAATGAGGGAGTGAAAGGGATTATTAAGGAGGATATGGAGGTTGCAGAGAAGCTGAATGAGTTCTTTGCGTCTGTCTTCACGGCAGAGGATACTGAGCATATACCTGTTCCTGAACCAGGCTTTTTAGGGATGGAGGCTAGAGAGCTGAGTCTGATAGCAGTAATAAGGGATGATGTTCTAAACTGTCTGGAAAAACGGAAAGCTAACAAATCACCAGGGCCGGATGGCATCCATCCAAGAGTCCTCAAAGAACTCAAATGTGAAATTGCCGACCTCCTTGCTAAAATATTTAACTTATCCCTGAAATCGGGCTCTGTACCAGAGGACTGGAGAGTAGCAAATGTAACACCGTTTTTCAAAAAGGGATCCAGGGGCGATCCGGGAAATTACAGGCCGGTTAGCCTAACGTCCGTTCCGGGCAAATTGATGGAAAGCATCCTCAAGGATAAAATTGTAAAGCACACAGAAGAACAGGCCCTGCTGGGAGTGAGCCAGCATGGCTTCCACAAAGGTAAATCTTGCCTCACCAACCTTTTGGACTTCTTTGAGAGTGTCAACAAGTATGTGGATAAAGGTGATCCAGTTGACATAGTCTACCTGGACTTCCAAAAAGCTTTTGACAAAGTTCCTCATCAAAGACTCCTGAGGAAACTTAGCTGTCATGGGATAAAGGGACAAGTACATGTGTAGATTGCTAACTGGTTGAAAGACAGGAAACAGAGGGTAGGTATCAATGGAGAGTTTTCACAATGGAGGGAAGTAAGAAGTGGGGTCCCCCAGGGATCTGTACTGGGACCAGTGCTTTTTAATTTATTCATAAATGATCAAGAATCAGGGGTAAGCAGCGATGTGGCCAAATTTGCAGATGATACCAAAGTCTTCTGGGTAGTGAAATCCAAAACGGATTGTGAGCAGCTCCAAAAGGATCTCTCCAAACTGGGGGAGTGGGCGACAAAATGGCAAATGCGGTTCAATGTTAGCAGGTGTAAAGTGATGCACATTGGGACGAAAAACCCCAACTTCAAGTATAAGCTGATGGGATCCGAACTGTCGGTGACGGACCAGGAGAGGGATCTTGGGGTTGTGGTTGACAGCTCGTTGAAAGTGTCGACTCAATGTGCGGCAGCTGTGAAAAAGGCAAATTCCATGCTAGGGATCATTAGAAAGGGGATTGAAAATAAAATGGCTAACATTATAATGCCCTTATACAAAACTATGGTGCGACCACACTTGGAGTACTGCGTACAATTCTGGTCACCACATCTTAAAAAGGACATTGTTGAACTGGAGAAGGTACAGAAGAGGGCAACCAAGATGATCAGGGGCCTAGAGCACCTTTCTTATGAGGCAAGACTAGAACACCTGGGGCTTTTTAGTTTGTAAAAAAGACGACTGCGGGGAGACATGATAGAGGTCTATAAAATCATGCATGGCGTGGAGTAAGTGGAGAGAGAGAGATTCTTTTCCCTCTCACACAACACTAGAACCAGGGGTCACTCCATGAAATTGATTGCCAGGAGGTCGAGGACAAACAAACGGAAGTACTTTTTCACACAATGCGTGATCCACTTGTGGAACTCTCTGCCACAGGATGTGGTGACAGCCAACAAGCTGGATGGCTTTAAGAGGGGTTTGGATGACTTCATGGAGGAGAGGTCTATCAATGGCTACTAGTCGGAGGGCTGTGGGCCACCTCCAGCCTCGGGGGTGGGGTGCCTCTGAGTACCAGTTGCAGGGGAGTAATGGCAGGAGAGAGGGCACGCCCTCAACTCCTGCCTGAGGCTTCCAGCGGCATCTGGTGGGCCACTGTGAGAAACAGGATGCTGGACTAGATGGGCCTTAGGCCTGATCCAGCAGGTCTGTTCTTATGTTCTTAAATGGAAGATTAGATTAGAAAATAAAATCACCAGGCTTAGATCAGATGCTAGTAAATTGAAAGATATTAAAGACAAGAAGCTGAAGAATGAAAACACCAAACAATATCTGATCCAAAAATACCATCTAGATTCAAGGAAAATTAGAGAAGTCCTGGAAATAATAAAGCAGCAAATTATTATTATTTTCATTATTTTACACAGTCAGACAGGTGTTATTGACTGGTTTGTTTCATCCAGACATCTAGTCCTTCCCAAGGACCTGGGACGCCAGAATTTTATTGTCAATGTTGTTGCTGTTGTTATAGATATCGTCGCAGAATATAGGCTGTTCCCAGTAAAGCTGCTTTTTGTAATTGGCTGATGGTGATTTCTGTGGCCCTTATGGTGTTGAGGTGCTCTTCAAGGTCTTTTGGAACTGCACCCAGGGGGCCAATTACCACTGGGATTATTTGGGTCTTTTTCTGCCACAATTTCAATTTGTAGATCTTTGTATTTGGTGATTTTTTCTATTTCTTTTTCTTCTATTCTGCTATCCCCTGGTATTGCTATGTTGATTATTTTGACTTGTTTTAATTCCTTCCCGACTCTAGTTATATCTGGTGTATTGTGTGGCAGATGTTTGTCTATTTGTAATCAAAAGTCCCATAATATTTTTACATCTTCATTTTCTACAACTTTTTCAATTGTATGGTCCCACCAATTCTTGGCTACAGGTAGCTTGTATTTTTTGCAGATGTTCCAGTGTATCATCCCTGCTACTTTGTCATGCCTTTGTTTGTAGTCAGTCTGTGCGATCTTTTTACAACAGCTGATTAGGTGGTCCACAGTTTCATCTGCTTCTTTACAAAGGTGGCACTTGCTGTTTGTTGTTGACTTTTCGACTTTTGCTCTTATTGCATTTGTTCTTAGTGCCTGTTCTTGTGCAGCCTGTATTAAACCCTCTGTTTCTTTCTTCAAGTTGCCATTCTTAACCATTGCCAGGTCTTGGTGATGTCTGATTTTCCACTTATATTGTGCAAATATTGACCATGATTACGGACCATTTCCCGTAAGACCAGGAAAATCATGACCATCAATCATGCTCTGCACCCCCGAAGTGATTTAGATAGGCTATACCTCCCTCGCAGCTCAGGTGGAAGAGGAATGCTGCAAGAGGCCTGGAAGAATATATCAAGGACAGTGAAGAAGATGCACTTCAAATGGTCAAGAACGAGAAACTATTCAACACCAATGAAACAAAGCAGGCCTACAAGAAAGAACAAGTCAAGAACCAAGCAGAAAAATGGAAAAATAAGCCACTGCATGGTCAATCTTTGCACAATATACCTGGAAAATCAAACATCTCCAAGACCTGGCAGTGGCTTAAGAATGGCACTTGAAGAGAGAAAGAGAGGGTTTAATACGAGCTGCATAAGAACAGGCACTAAGAACAAAGGCAATGAGAGGAAAAGTAGAAAAGTCAATAACAAACAGCAAGTGCCACCTTTGTAAAGAAGCAGATGAAACAGTGGACCACCCAATCAGCTGTTTTAAAAAGATCGCACAGACTGACTACAAACAAAGGCATGACAAGGTAGCAGCAATGATACACTGGAACATCTGCAAAAAATACATGCTACCAGTAGCCAAAAATTGGTGGCACCATAACTATGAAAAAGTTGTAGAAAATGAAGATGGACAAATATTATGGGACTTTTGATTACAAATACACAAACATCTGCCACACAATACACCAGATATAACTGTAGTCACGAAGAAAGAAAAACAAGTTACAATAATCGATACAGCAATACCAGGTGATAGCAGAATAAAGAAAAAGAAATAGAAAAAATAACAAAATACAAAGATCTACAAATCAGAATTGAAATGCTGTGGGAGAAGAAGACCAAAATAATCCCAATAGTAATTGGCACCCTAGGAGCAATTTCAAAACACCTTGAAGAGCACCTCAGCACTATAGGGGTCACAGAAATCACCATCAGTCAATTACAAAAAGCAACTTTACTGGGAACAGCCTATATTCTGTGACGATATCTATAATAATAACAGCAACAGCACTGAGCCATCCCAGGTCCTTGGGAAGGACTCGATGTCTGGATAAAACAAACCAGTCAATAACACCTGTGTAAACAAGAAATAACAATAATAAATAATAATAAACATGGAACTGTATTTTAGTTCAAACTGAAAGCTAAGCTTTCACTGTCATCTTGCATGTAAGAATGAAATGAAGAGCCCATGGCTTTCTGAGGTTTGTTCTCATAATAGGAAACCATGGTTTTCTGTTATGTTTCAACCAGTTCTATGCTAAAGTAACCCACATATCTACTGCCCACGAGCCAGCTATGTTCAGGCAAGAACATATTACAAATGGGCCATTTACTCCCTTTATTGGCAGAGCCAACTATTGTCCCTTTGTCACATTCCAAGCTTTATAAATGCCTCCAACTTTCAATCTTGTTCTGCAGTCATGGAATGTTACAACCATTATTCTGTGTTATTCCAGATAGGGCTGCTTGCCCTTAATTTGGAGAAGCAAGACTGATGGTGTGTTTCACATTAAGACTTTCAGTTCGCAAATATAAATTTCAATTAATGTTGATACCATAGTTTTCAAATTCAATGCCTTGATAGTGTAGTATTCCTAACGTTTCTACACATCATCAATATTCAGAAGGAGAAAAAAAGGAACTGCATTTCACATATTATAGTCAAAGCAATGATAGTTTAAAACTAATAATTCAAAACTTTGGATAAGATGTACTGTCAGTATTTAAAAACCATTTATTTATTCAAAATTTCTGAAAGAATGTATTTCATTTTTGACAGGCAGTCTTTTACAATACAATACAATCAAACCTTTCATATTTTGAGCCTTTTTCCTGGAAGGCTCATGCCAAAATGATTTAGTTTGATTTTCTTTAACAATGGTAGGTTGGCTTGACAGCGTCTGACAAAACAATTCAGTGAAGTACACCATACCAGGTAAAAAGAACCTGAACTGGCTAGTAGATGAAATAATGCAGAATGGAAAATGCAGTTATGACAGAATTAATCTGTAGAGACTTCTATTGCTTAAGAAAGTTTACACTTAATTTCTGTTTAAATAGATTTCAGAGCCATATCATTCCTACATGTCTTTATCTGCAATCAATGAAAAGATCTTGACAACAGTGTGAGTGTGTGCGTGTGTTTAAGCAAGATGATTATGACTTGGACCATTACATACATTCATTGCAGTTTATTGACATCTTTTAGTTTGGAACTTTTATTAGAAGTATGTTGACTGAATCCAATTTAAACTAATAGGAGTATCTCACAACTAAATGTCTTTTGGCTTGGACCCTTAATCCTTTTTCAAGTCAAAGAAATGGTTTCTTTGATCTGGTGTCTTCCAGCCCTTGAGCTGAAGTGGAAACTCAGGATGTCATGTTCATATAAGGATGTGTTTCTTGTTATAGAACAAGGAAACATCCAATGTGGCCTTTATGTTTCAGGTGAGCCTCAAAGCTCTTTCATTTCCTACAGGCAAAAGCAGCAGCAAGATGTTACACACTAAATGTTAACACCTTCAGAGCTATCCACACTTTTTTTTTTTTAGTCCTCAAATATATGGGTCTCCCTATTTAGCATGAAGCCCAGACCCCTTTTCTTTCTGTAGTTGTTTCTTAACTGTACAGTCTATAATACTTTTCTCCCTGCAGAGGTTTTATGACTGGCTTACCAGGATTTCCACCATTCTCATAGTGCTAAATTATGTACCTGTGAAAAGCAAGTCCATCTGCCAGAAGGCTTTATCAGACCAGGGAATTGAGACCCCCTGCCACACACAACGTGCCTGGAGCTTCTGCTACAAAATGGGAGCTTGGGGGCACTTGAGACAGACCAAGTCCCGTCCCCCCCACCTTTGAATGATGTTACAGTTCCCAAGAAATTAAAAATAAAGCAGAACCACCCTTTGCATGCTGGTGTGTGTATTTTGGAGAGTTCCCAAGCCATCCCTGACCACACAAGTGCTACCGTATTTCTTTATAAGAAATGCCATTACACTGAATTCAGAAATCTGTAACCCAACTGCTAAAGTTCCAGACACAAAAATGATTTTGCAAAATGGCTTTTATTGCAAGAAAGGAGAATTATAACTCGGGGAAAAAATAAACCAAATAAAGCTTTGGAAATACCACCAGAAAACGGACAGTTTTACAATAAAGTTATCTTAATAAGGCAAAATCCCAGTCTGAGGTACAGAGAAAGTCCAGTGATGCTTTAAGACTGCCTTCAATAGAACTTGAGCACTTAACTTTTTCTGTGTTGCACTTAGGGACTCATTCAGCACATCTTGTAGGCAGTGATGTGCAAGTTTTTATTTTTGTTAAGATCTACCAAACCAGGAAGTTGGTTCACAACTTTAATTAAATATTTTCTAGAAATATTATAACTGAAACAGTACTAACAGTATGCTCAGTATACATATACACAAACACACACCACAGTATAATCTAAACTTTACTTAAATCAGTTACAAAAACTTTATTGAAAGGCACTGACATAGAGAAAACAATCATTTTTCAGGAAAATATGCAATATAATCAGAGTATATCTTCTGAGAGGAGTTGTTCCAGGAAAAGAGGTGAGAAAAATATATCTTTGTGCTTGTGTGTGCACATACAGTTTGTACAGCAGTTTGTCAGTGAATCTGGCACCCTCACCAGAGGGGATCAGGAAGTTACAATGAAATCAGAGAGGCTGCTATTTCAGCCCCACGCTGGCACATAATTACTGAAGCCCTATTAACACCCATGCTAACTTGGCAAAGAGGCACCTTTTAATGTGGTGATTCTCTTCATTTAGCGGGGGGGGGGGCAGAGTAAATGGCCCTATCCACCCCCAGCACTATACCTCCAGAGACTGTTCCTGGTGTCTGTCTTATGTTTCTTTTAGATTGTGAGCCCTTCAGGGACAGGGATCCATCTTTCTTATCTATCTATCTATCTATCTGTGCAAACCACCCTGAGCCATTTTTTGAAGGGCGGTATAGAAATTGAATAAATGATAATGATGATATATGTTCATGTAACGAGTGCATGGTGTACACAGGTACAGATCTGTACTCATGTACATTTATTCATACATCATGTTGAATGCAGGTTACAGTAGTACACTTTCTATCTGTGCCATGCATTTGAGGGACCTGTACCCTTTAAAATGAACACAGGTATAGCCATTCAAAAATACGTATGTGTACAGACACCTGTCAACATAAATGTCTAAATAGGGCTTGAGTGGGTAGTAGTGCCCAGTATGGGCTGCTGATACCATAGCCAATGCTGGGATTTGCTACACACTCAACAACCAGGAAACTGCTTAGGTCTGAAGCAGCATCCCCTTTATCTCCAGAGCAATCTCCTGACACCTCCAACAAGGTTTTGGGTCTCCCTTTCCCATGCAGCAGCTGAAGCAATTAGTAAACCAATGCATGAGTCACTACTGACTCAGTATAAGGAAAGATAACCTAATCATGTAGAATGATGACAAATTTGCATTTATGATACCAACAAACTTAGCTGTTTTAGCCTAATTAAAAGGAAAAAGACACTGTCATACTGCAAAGAGATCCATCCATCAAAGAGAGAAGCATGTGCACTGCTTCAATGCACCCTACAGCCTGCCTGTGCTGTAGTGGGTCTGTGCCCACTAAGCAGTGCATCAACACAGTTGTAATGCCACTCTCATTGTGAATAAAGGGAGTCACACGGCAACTGCGGCACAATGCTTAGTAGGCATGAAGCAGCCTCATCTCAGCAAGCAGTATAAGTGGGCTGTAAAATGCATTTCAGCAGCACAGCACACACACCTCTCTCTTAGATGGATGGAACTCTGTACAGTATGCCAGTCAGCCATAATAGTAACCAATGGGATCAGTGAAAAGTGGCAGAGGTCTGATTTAGTATTAGGGATTACAAGCACTGGTCACCTTGTTACATGAAAAGAGCTGTAGGTTCTTAAGGAATGGGAAAGTAGCAGGGCGTAATGAGGCTGGAGTGGGCCCTAAGACAAAAGTGAAGATGAGCCCATGTCCCCACACCCAACTTCTTCTCCACCCCTCTATGTCTGCTGTAGTGTAAGGACTTGGTGAAAAACAAAACATTCTCAGCACACCCTTTTTCTCACTCCTATGCAAATAATATCACACACTTCCCATGCGTTCAGACACTGATACACACACACACACACACACACACACACACACACACACACACACACACACACACTCTCTCTCTCTCTCTCCTCTGGCTCAGAAATATCTTTATAAATATATATACCAGCTACCTACATATATACCTCCTGGAGAAGGCTTGTCTTTTTTGAAGCCAAAATAAGCGATCAAGAGCCAACAGTGTGCCATTGAGTCTGGAAGGTTGGTGGAGGAGAGTGAAGAGTGAGCTGTCTCCCAGACAGTGGGCCTCCCTCACTCAGGGGCCCAGATACATTTGTTCCCCCCTTGTTCAATTATAGCTGCACCCCTGGAAAGTATGACATATGAAATAACTACCTTTTACAAAAAGAAATCCACTTAATTGCAGCATTCACATAGTTGCACACAAAAGGTGTGATCCATAAAACAAATGTATCACAGAAACATGACACTAGCACAAGCAGTCCCCAGATATGCAGTTCAAATCACAACATGCCAAAGACCCAGATTCATAAATCATAGCCAGTGTCAAGATGACAAATGACCGAAGAGTGATCCTGTAAGAGGTGGACCAAACGCCAGTCCAGCATGGGCCAGAAATACCAATCATTCCTGGGGCTGACTCTTGTGGCTAGTGATTGGGAGGGATCCAGATCCTTTGCATAGTGCAGCACAACCAGTGAAAGTTCCTTCCATCATGAACTGGAGAGGTGCACTCATGCAAGAAGCCCTTGCATGAGCAGAACTCACCTTCTTGTGAATGGAAGAAGCCAGCAATGCTGCATGCATGTAAAGTATGGATACTGCTCAATGATTCCTTGTGTCCTTGACCCTCTATAGTAGCTGTATTTGGTTCCCTCCCATCTCTGTGTACAAAGCATCACAGGTTTACAGCTTCTGGGTAGAATATAATGTGTGCAGACTGGTGACTGCAGGACTCTTGTACAGTTGTTCCTGAAAATGGTTCAAGTGAGAATCCACTTGCCCTCCTGTGGGCACCAGGGTCTTGACACAAGCTCCTACAGGCTACAAGCTAGTAGCGGAGACTGCTCCAAACTCAGAACTTTTCAGGATGTATGATAATTGAGGAAGGACCACCTTTACAATAAAAATGACATTTCAAGGCAAAGATCAGCTAACCTCAGTTCACCATGCGTGCAACGTAATGCATAGTTTGGCCTGTAATTTGTCCAGTTTTCTTCAGTCTGATGGTAGGCCCACTTCCTTGGCATGGGAAGACAATGTCTACATCCCTTCTTTTCATGTGTTAACTTCTTGCATGCTTGAGTTGTTGGGGAAATGAATCAAATAGAGAGAAATTTAACTTAAGCATGAAGCCTGTGTGTATGAACGTGTGTGAGAAAAAGAGTTCCTGACTTTTTAAAATTTCAGGGGAGCCTAGAGGCCATGAGGAACCTTTGAAACCCAGCAGAAACAAAAGGGGGTGGGGAAAGGATATAGCACCAATATACGTTAAAAGGGGGGGGGGCAAAGGAGGGTGAAATCAAGGTGCTACAACACTGATGTATTAGATTACTTCAATAATAATGTCTGTCATATGTTGAGTTTTCACTATTCTTCAGAGGAAATTATATCCTCTGGTATTTTTCTCAGGATATTCCAAACCTCAGTAGGATTAATTGGTTCAGGTTGATTGCAGATAAAGCATTTTTGTTGGTGTAAAAAAATAAACCAGTTTTTAGCACCTTATGTTTGACCATTCTTTTAAAAAGCCCTAAAAGCCTCCCTGGAAGAGCAGTCCTCCTAATAAAGCATGATGAGGCACTCACCTCAGGTGGTGGATTATTGGGGGTGGCAACTGTCATCTTCTGACTGCCAGCTGCCTCGCCATCCTCACTCTCATCACCACCCTCCTTCTTGCCACTGTCCTTGCCATGTTATGCTGCACATCTTGGTGTGGCATATTGAAATGAGAACGATGAAGCGGAAGAGGATGGAAGTGGCCCTAGATCATCTGCTGGGGAGATGCTCTAGGCTACTATTTTCATGTTCTTTACACTTCCTCCTTCAGTCATTCTCCTTTGAATATGGCACACTACAATGAAGAGGAAGGATAGTTGGAGCTGCTTGTGCTGCACAGGGGCTGAGAGTGGGCATGTATGTGGCAAGAACAGTGGTTCTGGCAGAGGAGGGCATCAGATAGGGTGTGGTAGGATCTGGCACCCCATTTCAGGTGGCCAAAGATCTTGAGATCCTGCTGCTCCCAGGACCTCACACTGTATATTGTTTTATCTTGTGATGCAGTGTGAAGTGATGCCCTACATCAGTCTTTGGACATAGCAAGGCAGGGACTCCTTCTCAAGCCTATCTGGAAAAGCATTGTTGTTAACTATTACAATAAGCTACAGAAGCCTAGGCAGCGGTTATACCAATGATTGATACATTCTGTTATGGATAATGAATATACCTTTAGGATTCAATAGATGAAGATCAAATTTGCTGCATGGTATATGATTGCATGGTATATGATTGGTGCTCCACCCCAGGTAACCCTGTTTTTATACCTGTGCTAAAAGTGAGGTAGGAAGATGCGTGTGTGCCTCCTACCTCATGTGAGTGCTTGTGAGTGCTTGGGCTGCCGGCAGCCATCTAGATAATAGAGCTGGGGGTGGGGGGAGCGACCCAGCAGCTGGAATTTCCCCAATGGACTGTGCTGCTTGTGTGGTGCATTGTGGAATTCCTGGCAGTCAGGCTTCCTTCCCCTGCCTCTGGATCATCACACTGCTCATGTGGGCATGTGGGTGGCAGAGCCCTGTTTGGGCACAGGATCATGTGGGGGAAGGCAGGCAGACTTCTGCCTTCCCCCCAGTCCTCCCGAGCCCCCATGGTCATGTGAATTACCTTCCTATTTCTTGAAGTAGATTAACATTGATAAACATACATTTAAAAAGGAGTTAAGTGTACACCTTTCCTAAATGCCTTTCTTTTCACCTTTCCTAGTGACACCTCAGGGAATACCCAACACTGTTCTTTAATAATAGGCATTTTATAGAATGAACACCACAGCTCATTATTCTTATACTATTGGGTTCTCAAAATATATGTTATTTACTGCACAACTGCATGTGTGCAGTGCTACTTCCATTGGAAACAACTGAAGTAGTGCAATGCAAGTGGTCTCTGTGCTGTTTGGGGTAGTTGTACAAGTGCACTCTGGCACAACACTGCTGGAGCTACTTTTTATATGTGCAGCAGCCCCAGCAGGTTAGAAATGCCATTGTTGCATTACACAGCATGTTGGCCAGGATATTTCACATTAACCCCTTTGAGAAACATATTTTTAGTGAAAAGGAAAACAAGAAAGTATTTTTTAAAAAGTAATATATCTAAAACTGCTTACTCATAAGGATAGAACACTACAGAAAATATCTCATACATACTGATATAGAGATTGATAATTGACAGCTTGGAGTAATTCAAGCACAAAAGTCAAAGCAGAAGATCTTTGGGAAACATGTTGTTCCCCACATTCCAGAGACTTAGCATGAATTTACCAGTTAAAATGTCATATAGTACAATCTCTATATAGTTAATGCTTGGAAACAGGAAACCCTTTTCAGACAATCTTTGAGTGTATGCATACTGGTCTCACCCTGATCTACACACATTCAGTTGAAGGTCAGAATAGCAACTCTGTCTGTGTGTGTGTGTGTGTGTGAAACTGGAGGCACTAACCTCTGCTCTAACCATTAGTTGAACACATACATTTACTCAGTTCAAATCTGGACTACATATTTTGTTTCCCCCCTCAAGTAGCATTCTTTCAGAAAAGAGCGCTTTGCTTTACACATGAAAATGTGAACGTTCACTACTGTTGCACTCTTGTCTGTCCATACTATGAATTATAGAGCAGCCCCTTACCAAATATTGCTTTTATATTGTACAGCATACATACATTAGTTTTTTCCTAATTATGTTTTATTAATATTGTATTCTGCCTTTAAAAAAGGAGGGAAAAGGAAGATATAAAGACACTAAAGAGGTAAAATACATCAACAGTCCTCATGTTATTTTTAATGGTGCAGTTGAAGGAACTATCCAGAGGGGCAAGTACTGCACTGAACAGCATATGACAGCATACATTATTTATAATGTGCTTATACCCTCTTTCTACCAAATAGGCACTCAAGGCAGCATACAGTAAAAATTTAAAATAAGTCCAATCACAAGGTAGAATGATGAGATCCTCAAAGTTTCTAATATAGCCATGGCTTTTATTAGTTCCACTATAAACTGGAAAATTAATAAATACAAACCTCTGGAACACAGGAAACTGCCATATACTGAGTCAGTCTATCTAGCTCAGTATTGTCTTCACAGACTGGCAGTGGCTTCTCCAAGGTTGCAGGCAGGAATCTCTCTAACCCCTATCTTGGAGAAGTCAGGGAGGGAACTTGAAACCTTCTGCTCTTCCCAGAGCAGCTTCATCCCCTGAGGGGAATATCTTGCAGTGCTCACACATCAAGTCTCCCATTCATATGCAACCAGGGAAGACCCTGCTTAGCTATGGGGACAAGTCATGCTTGCTACCACAAGACCAGCTCTCCTCTCTGCTTTATAGACCACCAAGGTAAATCATGTAGGGCAGACACAATATCATCACACTTGCCTAAACCATTCAGTAACCATGTTTTTGAAGCCTGATCAGACAGCAATCCATATGAAAGCACCAATGGAAGATGAAAAATTATGAAGGATTATAAAAAATGAGTCTTCTAGTCACCAGGACATGAGTCACTGCTGTAAAGTTAGGGCAAGGCTTAAATAAACTGCTGAATTCATCCTAAGTTATGGATGACACTTGAGTTTTCATGGAAGTGGTGTGGTGAAAGGATACTTCAATTCTTTACCTGGTCTCCTATTTCAACCTCTTAGCATGCAGCACCCAAGACTGGCTTTTCTGTCCTATCTGCATCCTCTGTGTCTTCCTATAGACCAACACTAACTTATACAGCTTGCTTTAATTCAGCTAATGTACTTGTCAATATGTGAAACACTTTAACATATTTGCACACGATAAATGAATTTATTCATTATTTAAAATATGTATCTGTTATTTTCCCTTCATACAATTCCTTGTCACTAACAACAACTTACAATATATAAAATCCAATAGTCATGGTTATTAAAGTTTGAGAGGCAGAATTCTATATGATCAGCATTAGAGAGCAGAAAAGATTAATCAGTATTGAGTCTTTATTCCAACTGTTTTGTCAAACCAGGTAGAGTTGTCCTGCTGGCCAAACTCAGATGGAACATGAGAAACAAATACAAAAGTAAACAGGCCTAAAGCTGCCTAAAGGAAAGTCAGCAAGATGGCAATTTCAATCATTTGGAATAATACTAAAGCAGCCCTAGGCTTTCCTCAGAATGGAAACATGTCACCATTACTGCAACATTTCAACAAATCAGAATGCAGAAGAAAGGAACACTTATGTAATCACATCAGCTGAGCAGCACTTTACTCAGCATTTAAGTGGAAAATAATTATGAGGAAATTCCCTTTATGTGAATAATTTTAAATGAGAATAAATATCCGTAAGGAAAAAATAGTTTTCTTACTGTTCTGTTTAAGATAATACAATAGTATATTACCAAGTTTTCTTTATATTTTTATACAAATAACTTTGAAATTATGGGGGAAATTACATAAAAGAGAAGCATGAGATGTGCCAAACATTTTGTTAACTCAAGGTATACTAAATACAAATGGAATTTCAAGTACTTCTCTGCCAGAAAGTTTTATTAAGATAAACAGCATGTCATATTATTTGACTGAAAAATCAAAAATATTTCAAATATTTGAAGAACTTACCTAATCAGTACATTTTTAGTATGTGTCTAGTCATGTAGCCATCTTTTACTCAATCATCAGAAAATCAAAGGCAAATTGGCATGACTCAACCCAAACTTTAATACCGCATGATTGTGTCGTGTAAGCTTGTTTTGTGTGATGGCTGCTGTGGTTTTAGCAGAGAGATTAACGACCGGACCTAAGCTGGCCTCCAAACCTTGCCCTGCTGATGCCTCAAGCCCTTTGAAGTCTGACCATCATACCTGGCAAAACAACAGTGGGAACTAGGCTGGTGTCAGATCTAATCAAGTTGCCTGCCTCAGCATAGCTAACTATGGGGTACACTAATTGGCCCAATTGCGGATTATACCTTTGCTACAGATTCAAGACAATAATTTAGTCAAATGATGGTTTTTATCTCCTTCTAATTAAGATTCCGAAGTAGGGAGAAATAGGATTAGACAAGTTAACTTCGAAATTGTGAGGCTTTTAAAGTGGCATGCACTAGAGCTTCTCTAATATTTTAAAATATGTACAGTGAAATGAAATATCAAGTATGCATATTGGTATGTACAACCATTCTCTCATTTCCACTAAGAAGTTTAGCAACACCAACAAAAAATAGAATTTAAGACCAAAGCTATAAACATCCTCACCAAAAATACATTACATATGTACGTATGTTATCAAAGGTCACCAACTTTTCAAGTTTTATTTCTTGAGTTCAACATTAACTTCTAAAAGCAGTAAATTGCATAGGATGAGCTGCTTACAAATAATTAAACTCCTGACGACACGACACTTCAGTTGCTTGTTAATAAGTTACACTGCAAAGGACACTGTAATAAAACTGGACAATTGCTATAACACAGTTAGGGAATAAAGGGAACTCATTCAGTGCTTCCATTACAAACGTTGTTACTTGAGAAGTAATAGCCTAGTGCTGATAACATCATTGAGGCAGTTTTGTTCCAAGTCACCTGTGAAACAGGATTTCTAAACTGTTTTTCAAAGAAGTTTGGTTAGTTTTCAACACTATGCCCATATAAATGTACAGCACACTGCTATTTGTCTATAATCTCCAACCGTTGTTTTTAGCATTTTATTGTAGCATGTTTTATATTTATACAATTTTCCAGTCTCTTAAAATGGCACACATTTGTGAAAATCCAGTATGGGTTATAATCCATGCTGCTTGTTTTTTTATCATCTTTATTTCTAATCTGAGTCCTCAAAAATATTTTATTTCCTTTTTCTCACTGAAATTTAAATTGAATATTAGTCTTGTCAGCTAGCTCCATGATCAGGAGAAACAAATCATTGTCCTATGTTATATGAGGAAGGTGATCTTGTAGTTTAGAAATATGAATATTAGTATAGAACAATGCTGTACATTCAAAGAAAACTGACTTGGGTTAGCATTAAGTAGGTTTCTCTCCAGCAAGGATAGAAATAATTTATAAGAGAGTCAGCCTTGAACAATGATGGCTGAATTTATTCAAGTAGGTCATCTATGCATCTCTACAGTTTATTTTTCCAGGGGTTTCTAACGTTGCTAAATCAAATGTCTTTACCCTTAGGCTACAGGAATTCTTTATAGTGGGCCACTGGGTTTGAACTTTACTACAACAGAACATAGTAATCAAAGATATGACAGAAGAAACATCTTCTGATCCAAGTTTCCTTAGGAAATATATTAAAATATTTCAGTTCAACAGTGTAGTAAATGAGAATTTAATACAGAAGGAAAATACTCTGCCTGTGTCAGTAAAAGCAATCACAATTTCTGCATTTTAAACTCTAGCATGAATATTAAAGTCTCTTATTCTAGTAGTGATTCAGAAGATGAATAGTCTTTTGATGAAGTGAAATTATGTTTAAATGGACTACACAAGTACAGTGTTTAGTTCCATTAAGTGGATTTTCTAAGAACTAGAAAAATCCACAAAGGAATCACCATATCTTAAAAGGAAAAAAGTGACACAACAATCTTCATCATGCATTTGGCTTTAAGTGGCTTTGAAGGGAGTGTCTCCAGTTGAGAAACTTCAAGTACTCATGCAGAGATGACCTGGTTGAAAAACTGGCTTCTTGATTAACTATTAACTACATTCAATAGGACTAGATAATTAAGGACATTGATGACCATTATTAGGAGGAGGGCACTTTAATTTGTCACTTGATAGGCTCCTTTCACAGATTTATAGGTTAGTGCAACTTGCAATTGTGGAGAGACAGTGAGAGAGATGGAGAGAGAAAGAAAGAGAATCCTCAAGTTACCTTATCAAGTGGCTAGCTAAAGAGGGCAGCGGGTCAAATAAGGGCCAAAGTGGTCACTTAAGGGTGAAATCCCAAACACCAAAGCAATGCCAAGCCATATTGACCATCATTTGGTGATGAAGTAAAAAATATGCTAATATATTGGTGGCAATTCTTCCTTTTATGGTTTCAAGCAGTTAAGACAAGTGGCCTGCTTAACAGCTTTTCATTTGAAAAGAGATTAAACTAAATGATTTGTCAGGGCTGCTTGGATGTTTTATGTCTTTGTTTAAAAGCTACAGAGACTGTACTGATGACTATCCCATCACCCCAACAGCTATCTCTTGTTTCTCTTCAGCATTTACTTGGTTAATAAATACATCAACTAATTGCTGAGTAGTTCTATATTCATTTGCTCTTTAGCAAGTTTAAAATGAAATAAACTTTTGTATTATTGCTTTCTGTATGGACTGTCTTCATAAAGGTCAGAGGGGGAAAGTTTAAATGTAGTAGAAAATTTACTCAAGAATATGTGTGTAAATGATACTGTGTTTAAAATGACACCGAAGAGCTAAAGGTGATTCCAGTAATGCAAAGAAAATGGTTTCTGTATACTGATCAGGATATTTATCTCTCATAGCACACTCAATTTTAGACAGCATTACACATAAAAAATCCTCAACTGTAGTAATAACACATAGACACCTTCCACTCACTAAATTAAACATGCTTCTGACATCTTTAGAAATATGTGTGCCATGCTTCGTTACTGAAAGTTGTGGCCTACTTTTTATATGTTCATTTAAAAATAAAATGAATTGCTTCTGGATAATCTAATTTTTGTAGTGTAGAAACTGACTGTTTTAATAATAACAACAATATTTTATAAAATCACTCTAAGTATGAAAACCCAACTAAAACACAGTATACCATTAACTGCAAATTAACTGTGCCTAAAAATTAAGACAATATTCCATCCTTGGTACAGAATTGTTCATATATCTATATCTATACCTACGCATATAAATATCTTACCTCAATGGTGAGCAGCTTCCTTTTCAATCTAAAAGCAAGGTCCTTCATGTCTGACACATCACAGATCATGCTATTAAGCCGAGGAATCTGGCGTATGTGAACCAAACCTTGTGAAAAGGAAAAGTAGTGGAGGAAAAAAATTAAGAAAATGCTGATATCCAGATGCGTAAATTAATGTCTTACAGCAGAATTCAGTATATTTACACACACTCATCCTCCCCTTTTAAAACTGGAGCTTACGACCAGGAGCAATGAAGCAAACGGTGCGATTATACTCAAGTAATCAAGCAGAATAAGATAAACAGAAATCCTTGTGCGAGGAAAACTAATTGCACTTTGGTACAGAGGTACAGATGTAAAGAGGGATCTTAATACTTGTCAAAACTACAGCCGGTTTGTGTGTGATTTTCTCTTGTATTTACAGTAAGCAAATATGGCTATCACCTTGCATGCTGCCCACGGCACCACTGAGTGATCTTTATTTTATTAAATGCACCAGTAAGCAGCCAGCAAGCAAGGCTCATGGGTTACTGATAACCAGTGAAGCTCTAATGAAAAGTATTTCGTTTCGCACCTTGATAATGACTTTTAAAAACTCTGATGGGAACCAGAACTGTAGAATACGTTGCCTGATAAATGTTAACCACTACATAAACAACACAAATTATTCTCTGCATGCAAGACTTCCATTGAGCTTGCTGGAATTTTGTAACAATGCTAGGAACACTGCAAGCTCTGCATTCTGTCAGTTGAGTCTCAAGCTGATTCCTTCTGACAAGGACGCTGGATGGTTTCTGTGCTGCTTAATATAGTTTCTGAACAACCTAAGGGTCATTTTCCACAACAGAAAATGAGAAATATTTTACAAGATGTCACAATTAAAGCTTACATTAGCTGTTCCACAAATCCAAGGAATAATGATTCCAAAGCTAAGGAATGAAGGTGGGAATACTAGACAATTCGAACTGCATTGTTGTGAAGCAGTCCTAGTTCAAAAAAATGGGCACTCTTTTCAAATGTTAAGTAATACCCAACTGAATTGTATGGAGACATTAGGGAAATTATATACACAGTGTTACATAAAACCAGAACTTTTAAATGAAGTAAACAACTACATTATCTAAAAATATATATTATTGTATTTCTCCTAAATTACCGTCAGTATTTTTTAAATAAAAACCTGTAATATATAGGTCATATATTATTCCATTTACACAATCTTAAAAATGCTGGCCCATGAACCAGCTAAAGTTAATCATAATGGATTCCCTTAGAAACATATGTCTTATTGTTTCCAATTTAGTTAGACAAGTAACTTTAGTGGAGTCAGTCATTATTTGGAAGTAGGTCACTGTTTCAATGAAACTTATTTCTGTGTAATAGCTGCAATCTGAAGAAGCTGTGTGTGTTTGGGGGGAGGACACACCATTTCATCTGTTTTCTCTGCTACAGCTGTGACTCAAAAAGGCAAGCCAGTTTAAAAAGCAGCTTGTCTTTTCTGAGTGGGGTTTAACTTGGAGAAAACTATTACTTACATAACCAGCTATCTGGGTTAGGTGGCATAAAAATCAACAAACAAACTTTATTTGTTAGCTGCCCCATAACAAGTTGTTATCTGGGCCACTCACAACAACAATATACATCAATCAATCTTCGAATCACAACTAGTGTATTTAGAATTGGCATATAAGAACAACATAAACATAATAAATTCAACATAAAACACATTTCATAATTACTGCTTACATTTACTTCAAATGACTCTATTAGACACACAGAACAGCATCGATTAAATCATTTATATTTGTTTATTTAATAAATTTGTATACTGCCCACTACCGAAGTCTCTAGGTGGTTTGCAGCATAAACTCAACCAAGAATAAAATCAACCAAGAATTTAACAGTTAAAACTGACTAAAACTGACTAATTTTAACTGACTAAGTCATTACTAAGTCTCATTGAAATTAATGGGTCTTTAGGTTAGTTATGGCTAACTGGTCTCATAGATTTTAATAGTGCTTAGTCATGACCATCTAGTCTGTATGCTGCCCAGTCTGTATTTTCTGGTACTTGATCATGGGAAATCACTGTCTCTAATTTGCCTTTTGAGGAGATTAAAGAATGCTTTTTAGAGTGTTGTTGGAGTGCATGATCACCTATCAATTAGTAAACGTTGTTGAATCTGCTCGAGTTGCAGCTATTCTATAATAAGTACAAACAAGAGCCATTTTGAGATTAAACATACTTAAGTTTTTTAAAAGGGAAACCGTTATACTCAGTTTACCTATACACAGTGCTTCAGAAGCTAGTGCAGGACAGTGTAAATGTATGAAGCAGTTTGGGAAGGGTCTTCAGCAAGATGTAATTGTGTGTGTAGGATGTGTGTGTGCATTAAAGCAGTCAGCTTTGGTGTGAGAATAAAGAGCATTGCAAATCTATAAACTTATTTTCTATAGAAGAATACTGGAGGATATACATTTCTTATTAAATAGGTCAAAAGCATCCAATCACAGAAATGTATTAAATTATAAAACTGCTAATGCAAAAGTGTAAAATGTATGACCTCCCTTTTTAGTGAGTAATATATTTTCTGATAAAGAATGGTTCAATTACAACTTTTTTCACTCTCCAAAACAAATTTTAAACAATGCAAGAACTTGTATGGTGGGGGAGCGGGGAGTTATTTGCTAGGATAGAGAAACAAGAACACAATTTTATAAAAATCATAACACAAACATTATGAAAGATAATGCATTGCCCTAAATACTTCCACCACCATTTAAAAGAGATCCATCATATTATATTGCCAGTACCTAGCTGATTAAAAATCAGGCAATTATTTTTCCAGTAGCATTTGTTCTTCCTTCATTTTTTAAATGTCATTTCTGATTTCAGGAAATTATTTCAGGAGAGTATCTTCTGATTTAACACACAACAGTTTTAACCATGTCAAAACTAAAGAAGTTCCACTGCAGCAGCCAAGCTGCATTTTCTCATCTAAAGTAGAATGTTTCCACATTCTTACAACGTTTACAGCAGGATTCAAATAAGTAGCTCAGTCTTTGGAATGGAGGTTTCCATGGAACTACAGTAGTGCTACAATAATTATAGTAGTAATTTATGCACACTCAAAGCTCTACTCTGGATTAGCTAAAACTGTTTGTCATGCAGAGCTTAGTCTCTTAATATCTTTTAAACTTCCACAAATTGGGTTGCAAGAGCCTTAAAAATATATGTGCCAAAACAATCCACATAAAAACATGGTTAGGCATTCTTGATAACACAGTTAAGTTTCTACAGCAAAAGTGCTTTCATATACATTTTAAACTCTAGTGTAGCTTACCCATTTTAAAAGCTTGTTACAATTAGAAATCAAACAAATTAATTAGTAACCTTTAGATAGAACGTTATTTTTTTGTTTGCTGTATTGTTTAGCTGTCTGTTCACTGAAATACATAAACTGTTCTTCATGTTCTCTATTTAGAACCTGACAGATCAAAACTATTGATTTCATGACAATTTCAGCTCACTGGCCAGACGATTGCCAAGCCTCCTCTGCATGTGAATTCCCCACAGCCTGCCTGTTGAGATGTACATCTGATTGAGCCATGCCTCAGTAATACAGCTTGACAACACGCAAGGAGTTGCCATGTTTCCTTTGCAGCCTTAATGCACTTTAGTGAAAAATTGCCTAAATCAAGATTGGTTAGCAAGGTGAACCATTTGAGAGGTATATTCAAAAATGAAATCAAATGCTCCTTTATGGCGGATATTCCAATTGGAGGGTAAACTGCTAAGTGCCCTAGAAGCACTCAGGGCAGACTTTTGCATTGCTAAGGATGGAACTTACCATGGTAATCCTTGTATAATGGATTGGTTTCTCTCTCAGAGCCGATAAATGATTCAAGACCAACAACCGTATCTGACAAGTTTGTAACACGTTCCATAATTGCCTTATTCTGTAAAACATGGAAACAAAATGCACAACCTACGTGATGAAAAAGGTAATTAAGGTTCACAGAGTAGGCCTTTGTCTTCTCAATGACAAATTGAAGTAAAAATAAGTCATCAATACCTAGAAATTATTAAAAATGTGTGTGGTAATCTACATCTAAGGGAAACTATACCCCCTCTAGCCTAAAAAAGACATTGTGACATTTTTCATATAATGTTTATTATTACAATTATAATACAATAACATTTGAAGGATACAAAACGTACATATCTATAATGCCTGATTCAGTGAAAGTTACGCACTTTCAAGCCCCATAGAATTCAATATGAGAGTTGAATGCATATATGTATAAAATAGAAAAATAAGTTTTGTAATATTATCCTAAACACACAAAACCTCATTCTAATATTCAGTCATGTTTTAAATATTATTTAAAGATACAAAGGCCAAAACAGACAACAATGCTGTTTAAATTCCCTATTTTGTATATGGTTAGTAGCATATATTTGCCCCAATAGAGCAAGGGCAATGTGAGCAGAAAAAGGTTTCTGTACATTGATCTCTCTTAATCTTGTGCAAATACGCAAATACATGTATCTTGTGCAAATACACAAAATGATGCTGCTGGGAAGAGGAATATCTGTAATGAATATTCTGACAGCACTAATCTTCTGGGGAAGAAACCATGGCAGGGGGATGGGAACAGACTAAATCCAGGTACTTCCTCCCCCCACCACAACAGGTGATTGGACCAATCCTGTATTTAGCATGAGGGAAGGGGCAGGGATTCAATCTCAATGCTTAATTTAGTGTGTTTACTCTATTGTCCTATTTAGAAAGTTCCCACATGAATGTTTAAGCAAAGCTGACAACATAAATTGAATGATACAGTTTGAAGGATCAAAATGCTCCTGGGTTCAAGTTATGACCACTCACATATCAGCAACCCACAGAACCTAACCACAACTACATACAGAGAATAGAAGAATCAAGTTGCAACTGTGTGCTGTTGAAGCATATCAGACTTGAAAATTCTTTTCTAATGCCAAAGGTGGTAGTTAGACCATCATCAACCCCAAATAACCTACTGGGATGACATCCTGACGAATAAAGCATATGTGAGGAGGTTCTGGGAGCCCACACACAACTCCACCAGTCCTATGCACATGCCGTTACACCAGAGCGCTAAGACTTCCAAGCACTGCTCAAGCTCAAGAAGTGCTCTGTAAGACCAGAAACACATTGCTGACACTCAGTGACATGTTTCTGATCTTGCAGAGTGCTTCCAAAGCATGACTAAGACCTGGAAGTCTTAGCTTCTTGGCTTAGCAGTGTGTGGTGTGTAGGAGGATTGAGGGAATTGTATGTGGGCTCCCAGAGCATCCCTGCAGAGCCCCCATGCACGTATGTGTTTTTAGGATGTCAGCCACTGATTTTACTGGCACCTGTTCCCGTTTACTCTACTCAGTATTCTGTTCTTAATACTCTGTCTCTAGCAGTAGTAGCCCTTGATGTCCCACAGAAAGAGAAAGGCATGAGGGCTGGGGCACAGGACACAAGACCCAGAATAAAATTTTTTCCTGCCTACAGTGGGCTACAGCTGATGCAACAAATTCACATAATAATGATACCCTTCAAAAATGTATCTAGCTCGATCTTGGACAGTTAGGTTCCGAATTCGAACCGAACCGGGCAAACCGGTTTTGTGCACATCCCTAATGAGTACCTCCGTCTTATCTGGATTCAGTTTCAGTTTGTTATCCTTCATCCAGCCCATCACTGACTCCAGGCAGGCATTTAGGGCGGTTATGCCCTCTCCCGATGATGCTGACATGGAGAAATAGATTTGGGTGTCATCAGCATACTGATAGCACCCTGCACCAAATCTCCTGATGATCTCTCCCAGTGTTTTCATGTAGATGTTAAACAACATCGGAGACAATATGGAGCCCTGAGGCACGCCATACAAGAGTTCAGATTTTGAAGAACAGCAGTCTTATAGCTTTGGTATGTCTGAACTCACCCAAATCAGGTTGCTACACTGGTTGCCAACTTCTGCCTGACTCTGCACACTCTGAAGATGTTATTCCAAAACTGGATGTTGCTAATAGAAGCTATTTTCTGCAAGTTAAACATGCAGCCATTCATTGTTGTAAGATCTACTGTCACGACCTCTACTGCATCCCCTCTCTGATATATTTACAGAATGCAATTGTTAATTACAGGGTCCCAATTTTGTAAAGCCAAAAAAAGTATTTTTAAGACACTGTTCATAAGATATGTTCTCCATTCTGACAGTCATTTAAGCTGCCATTATTTGTGCCATTTGAATTCATCTGAACAAGAATCAGACACAACATTCTAAAAGTGGTCTTATCTGTCTCTAATCCTATCAGAAATAAATCAAAGACCTACATTTGCTAGACCTTATTTGTAGGTTATAATGTTGAGATATCTTTTTTCTAATTTCCTGCTAATGAGACTGTTGTTACAAGGCAAAGACCTGGTCCTATCTTCCTGGCTGGTCTTCAGTGCCCCTTTTAAAGACCACCATGCCCCACCCCCCATACACAACCAAGCCTCAGACTGGAGGATTAGGTCTCCTCCTCCTCCTGGTGCCTTTGTCTTTCAGGTTTGCTTATCTATGGGAGCCAAGGCTGTCACCTCCCCAGCATGGCCCTGTGCTGCCCTAAATAACCCTATGCACAATCTTGTAAGTGATTGCAAGATTATCTCTTTCTATCAAGATAATGCATTGGTCAATCAGCCAAATGTGATCCTGCCTTCCCATGCCTGTGTCTGAATCAGGCATGCCAGGTTCCCCACTGTCACTGGGTGACAGATGCTCTTGACTCTTCCAGCCAACCAGATCCAGTACCAGGTTACCATTGCTGATGGGTGCAAAACTGGGCATCTTCCTAGAGCGGGTAGGTTCCTTGCCACATTGTGACAACCACAACAGAGATCCAGACAATAATACTGGGTGGTTTCACACAATACGACTGCAAGTAAAGTGCCACCAAGCAACAGTTCCCGGTGAGCATGTGCGCTGGTCTTGTGGTAGCAAGCATGACTTGACCCCATAGCTAAGCAGGGTCTGCCCTGGTTGCATATGAATGGGAGACTTGATGTGTGAGCACTGCAAGATCTTCCCCTCAGGGGATGAAGCCGCTCTGGGAAGAGCAGGTGGTTTCAAGTTCCCTCCATGGCTTCTCCAAGATAGGGCTGAGAGAGATTCCTGCCTGCAACCTTGGAGAAGCCACTGCCAGTCTGTGAAGACAATACTGAGCTAGATAGACCAATGGTCTGACTCAGTATATGGCAGTTTCCTATGTTCCTACTGGCGCTTGTTAAACAGCTTTTGGGTTGGTTGAAACCACCAATGTCAGGTGGCCGAGCAACACTTCCCTCCCCACTCAACATCTGTAATTTAACATCTGTAAAAAGATTTGAAGTTGGGTGGCAGATGTTGGGTGGTGGAGGAAAATGCTGCTTGGCCACCTGACTTTGGTGGGTTTAGATAACATGAAAGCAGTTGTAACCTATTGTAAATGAGGATGACAGAGAATACAATGTACTCACCAGAATAACTGACTTTTTGAGAAATGATTATGAGTGCAATAATGTTAATACTTACACAATATACAAGCACTTACTCACTTATTACAGCTTAATCTCCGAAGTGTAGCTGAATCAAAAGTGTAATTACTTAGGAAACATACCTAAACTATTTCCATTTGTTATTCAGTACAACTACTTAAATATGACCTTCAAATAGTTTTATTGAAACACTATGTATTTTTTTCTAAAAATTTAGGTCACAATCCATTCCTTCCCCCACACACCTGAGTGTACACACAGGAAGAGATTCCAGGAGGGTCAAAAGGAATCCTTTCACTCCCTCACTTCTGATAGCCCTTAGCCAGGCAACAAAAGTCTAAAAACAACAATACACATCTCAAACATAATTACAATAAATCAAAACAGCAGCAAATAAAAGTAGAAGCCCAGCAAAGCAACAATCAGCAAGAGCATACAAATGTAAATTAGAGTAATCCCCAAAGCCTTCTAGAAAGTACTACTTTTGTGAAGCACCAAAAGATCAACAAGGAGGAAGGAGCAAGGTGGACCTCCCAAGTAGGGATCTGCACAAAACCGGTTTTGCCAGTTAGGCTCAATTGGATTCAAGCCGACTAGGCCTGGTTTTGGCCCGGTCGAGCCAGACCGGGTTTGAGTTTGAACCGAGCTGGTATACTGGTAAGAGGGAATCCAGTGAGGATTCCCCTTTACAAGTACAGGAGCAGGGGGGCTGTCCTAAGTACAGAATATTAGTATAGTATAGAGGAAGTATAGTGCAGGGGGGCTGTCATAAGTACAGAGGTCCTAAGTATTCAAAAGACAGAAAATAAGCTTCAGGTAGAGCAATCTTTACCTTTAAATAATTAAATACAAATAGGCAAGCAATTTTGGTTTAGGCATTAGCCCTCTTCACTAATGTAATTATTTTAGGTTCTTGTTTACAATTTGTTTGGCCCTTTAGAAATTTGGAGTAGAATTTGGTAAGTAAAATTTAGCAACATATTATCAGCTTCTACTTATAGCCCTGTGCGGTCATAATGCAGGAATCCAGAAAATTCTTAGTACAATCTAGACGGAGCACATTAATAGCTTACTCAGACAGACACCTGTGTTTTGCCACAAAAGTCCACAAATAGAGTGTATCTAAAACAGTGTAGAAGTATGAATGACATCTGTATGGACTGGTATTTCTTACCCTAAGGAACACAGGCCCTCTCATTTGAGTTAATTTCTATATAGAAGCCACATGTGACTACCAACAATAACCTAGCTGGGGAAAGTCTAGGGGCTTAATCAAATAAAGTGGGGAGTAGTAGTGAGGGGCTATACTGCTTAGTCAAAAGCATGAGTGACTAACTTATGACAAGAATTCAACAAGTGTATACCAGCCAGAAGGAATTAAAGCAGAGGTCTTTCCTAGCCCTCCTACCTAAGATTCTTTAGTTGGAGATGATGAGGATTGAACCTGGGACATTCTGAATGCATCACATGTGCTCCGTGGTAGCATGTACAGTAGTTCTGTCTCACACTTTGAAACTGACTAGTCATACACATCTTAAAAAGTGTGGCCACCATTGACCTGGAGCTTGCTGAAATTGGGGGCCTAAATCATAATATTTGGCAAATCAGAGCAAGTCAGGCAAGGTAACTACTTTATAAATATTGAGTAGGGGTACATTCTTGATTGAGGCCTGTGAATAACCACATACCTTTTGTGAAATGATATATTGTGGTAGGAAACACAGAGGCAATGCAGGGCCATATAATGCCATGACATACCCATTTATTTGGGGGTTTAGTTAACATTTTCCTACCTATAGCCAATTAACAGAAGGAATACATTTAGGGATTTTTAAAACATTTTTGTTTGGAAGCACTACCTCTCTAAAATCCTGTGTGCCTTTCTAACATCCAGTGTGGGCAAGGTGGTCAGATGGAAAAAGGAGTTAGAGAAAGGTGAGATATAAACACAACAGTCTTGGGGAAACAGGATAGATGAGATGTCAGGAAAACTCTGTGTGAAAGATGGTGGAAGGAGACTGAATGATCAATACAACTTTACCCCCTTTTATAACAGAAGATATGATGAGAGAAAGCTTTTCCAAAACTACAGGTTAGTGGGGCATTTGCGGGAAGTCTGAAAGCAATGTAACACCAATGAATTAATCTAGGTCCAAGAAAGGAAAAATAAGATGGCATGGAGGTTAGATTCTGGTTAGAAATAAAGAACTAGCGTCAGTGCAGGAAGAACAAAAGAAAAGTTATAAAGTTTGAAATCTGTTCAGAGGCAGGTATACATATATGCTCCAACATTTCACAGATTAAAATAGAGACACTCCTGTGCAAAAGTATCTGGATGGGAACAAGGGAAGAATCCAGCCAACCAGAGAAATGATCTACAGTCAGGCTTGAGGCCCATACTTCTACTGAAGAGCACATATAATGTGCCTTTATTTTGCCACTCAGTAATCATATCCAGTTAGGAATTAATTTATCTGCCAACAAAGGTGCACTTAGGTAATTTTGGAGCCTGGACCTAAAGGCCTTTGGAGCGCCCCCACCCGCCACTGGAGCCCCCCGCAGCAAGTTAAGCATCATCCCCCTACACATACAACCCCCCCCCCATTGACAAACACTGTATTTTTTAACACTTTGGTTCTTGAGGGCACAAACAGAAACTGAACTCACAAGAAAGTAAGAATATAAGAAAGGTATATTTATGCAAATATGCATTAGCAGAAACATTTCAACACTCAACTTAACATATTCCCATCCCTCATATTTCTTTCCCCACTCCTCCCTCTGTCTCTAAAGCACCTGGCACAGGTCATAATCATACTTGGCCACTCGGCACCATGTGGGCCAGCAGTGACCACACCACCCAGGACAGACTAAAGAGAATTTGGGGGACCCCGGGGTGTGTGTGGAGGCCCTGGACTTTGGCCCTACGTCTAGGAGTAAGAGCACCACTTTCTGCCAAGGCTTATCAATGTTCAGCCCCAAAATCAATTTTTAATGCTAGGAATCATATATGCAGAAAAGTACTACTTCTTTGCTATCTTACTGGGAAAGTTCTTGAGAGGAGAGCGGGTCTTGTAGTAGCAAGCATGACTTGTCACCTTAGCTATGAAGGATCTGCCCTGGTTGCATATAAATGGGAGACTTGATGTGTGAGCACTGTAAGATATTCCCCTCAGGGGATGGAGCCACTCTGGGAAGAGCAGAAGGTTCCAAGTTCCCTCCCTGACTTCTCCAAGATAGGATAAGATTTATTTTTTTTTTTAAAGGACAAGATTCTTTTATTGAACCAACAAACTACCAAAGCATACAGTACGTTACCAAAGCACAATTATATACAAAGTGGTTGTTTGTACACCATATATCTACAAAGATTTACACACAAGGATTTGGTAACCTACAGGGTTATAAAGTATATGCAGGCAGTACTGTAACTCGGGGTGGGCGGATTTCAAGGCACATCAGGTAATTGGGGTGGGTGGGTGTTTACGTCCAATGTCCATTTCCACAATTTGTCCCATTGCTGTTTAGAAGAGATACACTTGTCTTTTTGCACATAACCATACAAACTTTCCCAGAAGAGATTTACTGTCTCATCCATGTGAGCCTCTTGGTCGCGTCATCCCTCCCTATTTCTATGCAGGAGCATTACTTAAATGACATACAGGTTTACCAACCTGATTACAAGAAGGGGAACATTCCAATTCTCTTGTATAAGGGCTGAGAGAGATTCCTGCCTGCAACCTTGGAGAAGCCACTGCCAGTCTGTGTAGACAATACTGAGCTAGATGGACCTATGGTCTGACTCAATATATGGCAGATTCCTATGTTCCTAAGTCAATCTAAGTGCCTCCTGGCCACTTAAAATTAAATAATAGCACTTACAAGGTGATTGCATATCTTTCATACAAATAAGCCTCAACATTTCTCCTTTTAGAAATTAAGCACTGTCCCTAACCTCCCTTAACAACAAAGGGTACAACCAGAACACTTAAAAGCTGTTCCTCTCCATTTAAGCTCCATTACCAGAGGCAAAATACATGTTATTTTGAGCACATGATTGGGACCTGCATGCTTGTTTTTCAATTCTGTGAATAGGAGCCAGATTGAGGTCCTTGTGGACTGGGACCTTGATGGGTGGGGGGAGAATTTAACCCCTAGTCCCCTCCACAGTCCTGATTAGGCCTCCCTGCAATTATCTTCTGAGGAGGGGGGATGCATTCCCTGGTACCAAAGGCAGCTTCCACACCAGGAAAATAGGAGCTGTGGAGAGATGGATGAGGATTAGATCAATGGAAGGGATACAGGGTTAAACCTAAGCTGCGGCGGCTGCTACTATTTGTATACGGCTTTTCAACAAGAAAAAGTTCTCAAAGCGGTTTACATAGAAAAAGAAGATTAAGATGGGCCCCCAAATGGCTCACAGTCTAAAAAGAAACACATGGTAGACACCAGCAACAACCACTGGAGAGATGTTGTGCTGGGGTTGAATAGGACTATTTATGGAATAAAAAACAAGCCCATGAGCCCTAATCACTTGCATAAAGTAACATCTAGTTTCTTTAAGTAATGTTTCTTTGAGTAGTTTCTTTAAGTAATACAGTACATAGTAACATTTATTCCTGCCCCCCTCTCACTTCACTTCCAATGAAGTGTATCACAAAAACATGTATGAGTCTACAGACATCTATAAATTCATACAACATAATTTCCGAACAGGGCTAGTATGTCTGGCTAAGAAGGAATCTAGATGCCACTCTGATAGACGCCAGCAGCCAAACAGAGACTTCAGAACTTATATTTGTATTCAAGTAGCTGGAAAACCTAAGAGAGAAGATTATGTTAAAAAAAAACAAAAAACAGTGATCATGCAGTGAGGATTATGTAAAAAATTATGTGGCTTTCACAGATGTGAAAGACACATTTTCTATACTTATGGGCCACTTTTTAGAAATCTGGAAGAAATCATTCTAGAGCTGTCACTGCCTATAGTATGCACATTAATTTCTTGTGTCCCTTCAGAGTCTCTGGTCAAATTGGTTTTACAGAGGTTTGTAGTCCTCTGTGATTCAAGGTGTGATCAAAACTTCTGCAATAGACATATGCATATTTTAGCGTGACAGTAATGGGCACCTATTGAATAAGTAACACCTTTTAAATTCCCTGCAGTTTGCATGAATCACTTTTGAAACTGTCTTTAAACAACATGGGTATAGTGGAGAAGGGCATAAACCAGAGTTTCTTAACCTTGGGCCCCCAGATGTTGTTGGACTGCAACTCCCATCATCCCCAGACATGGCCTTTGTGGCTGAGGATGATGGGAGTTGTAGAACATCTGAGGGCCTAAGGTTAAGAAACCCTGGCATAAACCATTGAATGGGTTCCCACCATATTTTAAACAAATCTGCTCTGGTTTTTGGTTTGGGTGTTTTTTTTTTTGAATGCTGCTGTTTTATTGTATTTTTAAAAGGGAAAGTCTAATTGCAGTCATTTTCCTATTTTCCTTCCTAATGTATTCCAATGGCAAATGAGGGTACTGGTGAGTTCTTATCTCACTTGCTCTCATCTTACATATGGACCTATCCCACATAGGAACTCTGAGGGCTGATGACTGTGGCATGAGAAATAACCACATCAATCCTTGCCCACACAGCACTCCCTTACAAACATTACCAGGACTGTGTGGGACCAGACCACACCATTGTGGCTTCCATACTACAAAGGTAACATTTGAATCAGTCATCTAGCAAGGATGTGTCAAGGAACAACAGAGCCATAAGTTTACCTTGCAAGTTTAACTCTCTTTTGTTCTTGCTCATTTTGTGAAGATATATACTAGGTTGAAACCTTCAGATTCTTTGGAATCTTGAAACACAATAAAGTTGTTCACACAGCCTCTTACCTGGGTGGATGGGGAGGCAGGCTCCTATCTGTCTCCCCGCAGATGACCGAAGGAGACAAATAAAGCTGCCAATCACATGCCCACACGCAGACCAGGAGGAGGAAAGCACTCTCTGGGTCCTCCAAGGGTCCAGAATGCAGCACATGCATAGTGGAGCAGCTGCTTTAGGTACAGAAGCTGTTCCACTCTGTGCAGCTGCTTGTTCCTCCCGGCTCAGTGCCGGCAATGGCGACTGGCCAGGGGAAAGCCCAGTTACCTGGGGGAGATTATTCACATGATCACCTACTGAGGTGAAACAAATCACAGGTTTGTTTTAACTCGTTAAAACCCTGGGTACAAAAAGCAGCCAACTGCTCCCAGTGCTCCAGACAACATGAACTATCTGTTGTAACCCAGGCAGCTCATGTTGTGAGAACAGCACTAATGAGTGAAATCCCCTTTTGTAATGGAGTACTCCTGCTAACTGGGCAAAGAGATACATTTTAAAGTGTTGGCGCTCTTATATATAGTAAAAGGAGAGCAATACCGCCCCCACCCCATGCATCAGCCCAGTATAACATCTCTTTAGTGGTTCTTACTGGTATCCCTTTTTGCTTGTATTTATTATTTAGATTGTGAATTCTTTTGGGATAGGGAACCATTTTCTTCTACTTTTTGTTCTGTGAACTGCTTTGAGAACTTTTTGTTGAAAAGTGGTATACAAATATTTTTAATAATCATAATAGTAGTAATATTTATTAATGTGTCAATTTCAATAATGTGACAATTTTCTGATCTGTTTTTTTCTTGTGGAACTGGGAGAAAGACAAAATTCCCGAATCTGATGAAGATTTTGGACAACATGGGCATTGGGTTCCAACTTCTTTCCAACTCAACAGTTTTTAAAAATAACAACCTATCTAGAATGTACTTGTCTGATTGTTGTGTATCAAGCTCAAAAAGGAGAAAGTTGGATTAGGAAAATGAGAGTATTGTTAGAAAAAGAGATTCACAATCCAGCTCTATTGCTTCAGTTACATGGTTAGAGATGAACGAGGAGGAAGGTTTTCATCTTCCCAGAAGACCTTATTATTTTATTTTAATATATTTGGCTATTCCAAAATAGTACAAACCATTGTAAGAAGAAAGTATCTAACTTGGGCTAGGAGAACCCAGTTCATAGTCCTGATCAGACTTGAAGCTCACTGGGTGACTTTTGACCAATCATTCTTTCTTTCAACCTAACATCTCTTGTGAGGATAACATGGGAAATAGCCCATGTATGCTGCCTTGAGCTTTTTGGAAGAAGAGCATGATATAAAAGAATGATAAATATAAATAGCAAAATAAAAACCATGAAATCTGGTTTGCATATTTTAAAGAGTAGTTTAATCTGCATTTCAATTTCCAGTGATTCTGCAATCACATAAAGAAGATTTTGGAAGACCAATATTCATATTCCATGAAATGAGAACTTCTACAAGCTCCATAGAAGTTGTACTGTAGTGACATGAAGCTAGAGATGAGTGAAATAATAGTAATCCTGTATCATTTGGATTTGGCATAACATTCTTCTGTAGAGGCAATTTTTCAATAATAGGTTTAAAATAGTGGCAAACATATTGATCCTTGGGGTAAAAAAAACCCACAAGTAAATGCAACATACTACCTATTCAGAAATTCAGAAGTACTAAAACGGGTTAAAATCCTTTTGTTATGTTAGAAATAAAGAAAAATGCACATAACATTCAAGCTATTTTGCCTGAAGTCATGCAGGCAGTAAAATATTTGGAACAAAACTTTGGTTTCCTGACTCCATGTGTGCTGTCTTCTTAAATTATCTTTATGTCATATGATTTGAGTATTGTGCAGAAAACTCAGCAACTGACCAGCACATATTGTACCAGGCACTATAAAAACATATGTCATAATGAGATCTAAGTGAGAAAACATGAGGCACATCTCAATAGGAGTTTTATCTTCATGAGCTCTAGACTGCAAGACTACGCAACCATAGCATTTTAAAACATACATGTTTATATTTGACTGTATCAATCTTAAATAGCACAATTGTTTCAGATATGTTGGAGCTTTTTGCAAACTGATTGATCTTTCGTTTCAAGAGAATGAGATAAAGAAATGGAGGAATCCAGAAGAACTAACTCTCACACAGATCTCATTCCGGATGGATGCCTAGATGGTGATATAAGGGTGGTGATTCACCACTGGGTGAATTTATTTTAACTGTTTAAAAAGTAGCTCTACAAATAAATAAATAAATAAATAAATTTGTATACCAACATGATCAGAAATTGGTCTAATACATGTTATTACTATCTGTCTGTCTGCCACACCAATCCTAAACACTCACATCACATGAATTACTAATGGCTTCAAGTGAGCTTTCTTGCACGTAAGAATCTTTACAACTTGTGTTTAATTTACCCTACAGATCAGAGCTGGCCCTATGATGAAGCAGGGTGAAGTGAGCTGCTTCAGGCCTTGGACTGTGGGCCACTTCTCAAAGTGGCACAACAGCTTACCCAGCACTGCAGGATAGATGGTCTGCAGAGGAAGGCAAGCAAAATGGCACCGTGCTGTTTTCCCTCTTCCCTTCCTAACAGGAAAGGAAGGAAGTGGGACAGATCTGACAGGAACTGGGATGTGATTTTAATAGAAAAAAGCAAGGGGAGGTAAGGAGAAACCATTTGGTGCTCTACAACAGGCAGAAAACTGAACTGGTGATGTGATTTTAATACAAAAAAGAAAAAGAAAAGGGAAAGGGATGCCATTTAGTACTCTACAACAGACAGCAAAATGCAATGGACTGGAACTGTTTTAGACACTGTCAGTGTCCAAGAAATGTAGCCTATTCTTAACAGGTCAAGAAAAAAGAAACTGCTTAGTCAGTGACTTTTTATGTATTTCAAAGATACATAAAATACATGTAGTATAAAATACATTTTAATATATTTCAAAGATAAATATCATAATACAGACAGTATTTAAATAATCTGAAACCAAGTATGACATTTTTCTAACTCATTTAAAGTGTAAGAAATGCACTACATTTTGAAGTTGCTATGTTTTTCTGCTGCTTCCTTAAAAGGGATTTAAGTCATTCATACAGGACCAAACACATACTTGCCTACATAAGCAATCACCAACAAGTGAATATCAAACAGAGCATCCATCTGATGTTTGTAATCATGTGGTAGGTTAAAGATACTGAATTTTAGAATCAGTTTACACTAATCCCTTATTGAGTATAAAATTATAGCCTGTCATCAGGAACAGGCTGGCAAAGCTAGGTCCAGATGGGAGACTGGCTGGGAAAAAAGATGAAATAGGTGGGAAAATGATGGGAATCTGACAGAAGACATGACTGCTCCCTCTGCTGGCAAGGTCCTCATCTGTTTTAATTTTTAACTAATGACTAGTTTTTCTTTAAATATTTATGATGCAGTCAATAAATAATGCAAAGTGTTCCTTCTTCGGTCTGTTGCTGTGCGTTTCCACATTTTTGAACTCATGATGCCCTATTTTACTAGAATAATTTTTAAGAACTGAAAGGGCTGAAGCATGTATTGGACTGGTATCTTTTTATATCACTTAAAAATAGGAAATGAAGGGTTTTTAAAAAAATTACTTGTACAGATCTGAGAAATTTATACGTATGAAAAGTTGAAAATACATTATCGTAATGGGATACATATGAAATGTACTATAAAGTATATGCTGTAGAAATATATCTGAATTAGCTATCAAGCCAACACAGCATGCTTTTTTCACTACCATTGGGGGTGGGGTGGGGGATAGATATTGAAGCTATAAGCTAATAGAAAGATTTCCCAAAAAAGTGTATTATTTGATCCATAACACAAGTTAATATGTTCAGGTAAGACCACTTAATAAACATCTATTGCAGGATTTTGGACTCCAACCAGAAGCTTCCAGAACAGGAGGAATCAGGTTTTTCACCTACTGTTCTCATCTGAATTCTGGCTAAAAAGCTATTCCAGCTCCCAGCTTTCCAGAAGGCTCCATCCCAGGAATCGTCGCCTGCCATTTGGTTTGCTGATTTTAATCTCTCAGGACTTTCTTACAGTGGCTCCACTATGCTGAACTGGCACTTGCTTCAAGAAGTGAGTTATTATTAAACTTGTAGGTCAATTGTGGCACTAAAAACTCTTTGGAAGCTTTCAGCCACAGTGTACAATTTGCTGGTCTAATTAAATATTAATTCTAAGTGTTACATTTTGTGGCTAAGAGCTTTTATTTTCCATCATCAGTCTGGAACAGAAAGAGGTTACAAGGCTAATTTAATCTTTTTCCCCCCCTTCAGCATTAAAGCTTAACTACACAGGGCACAAAAACATCATTAAAGATGCAGCATTCCTTTATATTGCAATTATCATGTAATTAATAGAACAGACCTAAAATACAGAGATCAGCAGTTAGGCTTTCAGAAAATAAGTAAATATAAGATTCTGTAAAGTTTAAAAAAGGAGTACATCACAGAAAATGTGACAATTAGGATTATATATTAAATATATTCTAAATGATTTTTATTTTACCTACAGGGTAGAAGTTGGATTTGAGTATCACTGTCCAATATTTTGAAAAGGCTTTTAAATTTTATTCACAAAAGCAGTAAAATGACATTCTGAAATATACATTGTACAAACATTTTGCTATTATAAAAATAAAATCTTATTTATTGTCTTATTGACTCTTGCTTCTTTTTCTATCATTGTCCAAATGGGCTCAATACATGAGCTCCCTGCCTTCTGCCCTAGTAACAATTGTGTCCATGCCTGGACACTAGACATCATATTAACTACTTAGTTCAGCAGCCAAGACATCCCATATGCCCAAACAGATGAGTACTCCTCATACTGTGAGTTTAAATTATGTCAATCTAACAATTTAAATCAGTGCTGCAATCTTCATGTCTTAAGTCTTGCCTCACACTTAAATCAGGTTCTCATAATTCCTTTATATTTTATTTTCAGATTAGACAAAATATATTTGTTCTGTGACTTGTTTGCTTTTTATTAACTGCTAATCACAGAAGCATGGAGTGAAAACTACCCAATAAGTACCACTAACAAAGATGGCAGTTATAGACCTAAAGCAGCTCCAAAGATGCCTTTTCTTGAAAGCCTCCAAGAAGGTTTCTACATATTTTTGAAACAAAGATGGTCTTTTTGACTGCAGCATCAAGGGATGGAACTCCTTACCTCATGAGGCATGTCTAGCCCCTTCCTTGATGATAATTTGGTATTTTCTCTTATTTCACCATGCGCTTGGTTTGAACTGATTGTTTTCCTCCCTACTCTCATGCTTCCTCCTGCGTTGTTCCTTGGTTTTTAGTGCTAGCTGTTTTAGTCTCTGGCTGTATTAGTCGGAAGCTTGTTTTTGAATTTGACTTTATTTGATTGCTATTTTTAATTGTTTTTGTAAGATATCTTTGAGTCCTTCGTAGGGCTGAAATGTGGAACAAAATATGCGTCATAAGTGCTGTACCAATAGACTGCAACACACACACACACACACACACACACACACACACACTAAAATAAGCATATTCTATTATTAAATGACTTCAAAAAATTTGAAATTTCCCCAAATATTTAGCTTAAATGTAACCTGTCTTTGTCAGTTAAATTATCATTTATTTTATCTTTAGTATATAGAGTAAGCAATAAATTTTCCTCCTCTTTCTGATAATCTTTTTATATTTGAAAGCTGTCAAAATATTCCTTCCTTCCTCAGTATTTGCTCCAAGGTAAACATCTCCAGTTTCTAACCTTTCTTATGCTGGATCTCCTAAACCAGGTGTAGGCAACATGTAGCTTTCTAGATGTTTCCAAATTACAACTCTCACCATATCTAGCTGTAATAAATTGTGGCTGGGAGTGATGGGAGTTGTTGTTCAGCAACATCTGGAAAGACGCTCATTGCTTACTAGGGATGTGCACGAAACTGATTTTGTGTTTCATTTTGAGTTCAAAATGAAACAAAATCTTCGAAAAGTTTTATTGAAACAGTAGCCAAACTGGCTATTTCAATGAAATGAACTTGAAAGGTTTTGAGTGTTTCAGCTACAGGGAACAATGGGGAACTTGAAACACCCCATTGTTCCCCATGGGTAGCTGCCCTTGGGCAAGCTGGAAATTTTTAATTTTTAAAAAAACCTTACCAAAAAATCCCCATAGACTCCTATAGGTTTTGGGGGGGGGAAGGTTTGATTTTTTTTGTAATTGCCCACTTGCACATTTCTTTTGTGGGTTGGGTGGTAGGTAGCACCCATCATGTCCTACCACCCAATCCATTTTGGTGTCACTAGAAGTTACCCACGGGGAACAATGGGTTGTTTCAAGTTCCCCATTGTTCCCTATGGCCGAAACAACCTGCCCTCACAGAGTGCACACGACAAGCTTTGCATTGCAATTTGCAATGCATTTTGTGACCCAGCCTTGCAAAACACTACAGATGAGAAGCACATAGTAAAAGGGAATCTGTCCCTTCTGACACAGAACACAGTTTTTTCAAACACAGTCCAAAAGTGGCCAAAAAAGAATCACTGACCCAGAATCCACTGCCAGCCACAGTGCCTGTGCTGCAGTAACATCACTGGCAAAAGTTGCTCTTTCACATACTCCTTACTTCAGCATTGCAACAGCTGCCACAGCACAGCAGCACAATTAGCAGCAGCAAGTATACCCATAAACTCAACAACAGCTACATCTTCAGCCACATTTTGACCGAGTACACCTTGCAATGCAGAAAGCACATTACAGAGCAGACCAGAGCAGTGAATAGAGCACAAGCTAGTCTCAAGGCCAGACATTGCGCTCATGGCACAACAATCAACAAGAAAATATCTCACAAACAGACAGCTGAGCTGCCATTATCCAGTTCTCTCCACAACACTATCTCACAAACAAAACAAACCACAACTCAGGCAGGCATGCACCCAGGTTCTGCCACTGTCAATCTGAGATCCAGCAAAATCTGAGAGTTATAGCAATAGCACAGCAAGCATATTATACTTAGTGCTGAGAAAACCACAACATCAAACCTTCCTTGCTTACATCCTGTCTGCCACAGAGAGATAGTCATGGCCTGATGGACCAACGGTCTGACAAGAAACAAAGTTTCTGTACTCTTACCATAAGAAGAACTCTGCTTTCTTCTCTTCTTCTCAAGCGTACATCCCTGCCTGCCTCTGTCTGGATAACACTATGGCCGCAGATTGGTGCTGGGCACCAGTCCATCATCTCACTATTGGCCATGACAATACACATGGCATGTGGGTGCGTGTATGAATCCGTAGCACTAATGCTACCAGTGGTGGGGTGGCGGCGGCAATGCAGTGGGGTGGTGGCGAACTGCCAGTGGTGGGGTGGTGGTGCCACTGGCAAACTGCCAGTGGTGGGGTGGTGGCGACCATGCAGTGGGGTGGTGGTGGCGGCCATGAGTCACTCACCCACCATGGCCAGCTCACTAGGGGGAGGTTGGCCTTCAGAGAGACCTGCTGCTGCTCCACCAAGTAAGCATCCAAGCATGTGTGATGGGGTGTCACCATGTCTCGAGCCATGGAGAACACCTTCTCACTCTCAATACTAGTTGGCAGGCACAAGAGTGATAATCTTCCCAATGGCCTGGGCAATGAGATGAGGCTCTGGGCAACCACCACTTGCCCACCAACTGCACCCACTGTGCAGGCAACTTCCCCTGCTTGGGAGCAGGAGCAGCTGCCTTGCTGCCACTAGTTGAGGGCACACCATGCCTATTGCTGCCAGCAGGAACAGCCCCTCCGGTGATGCCACCGGAGGTGCAGCAGCATCCCCAACAACGTAAGATGCTTGGGGTCCTTCCTCCTGCTGACCTGTGCCCTAAAGTGGATAAAGACAGCATCGGTTGGGTCACTATGGCAGAGCTTAAGGTGGCCCCACACCATGCTGCCTTCGGTCTGTGATTGTTCAGTGGTGGTGGTACTATTGGGGCTGCTGGTTCCTTCTGGGGGCCTCCACCACCAACACCGTTGGTCTAGGACCAGAAGCATCACCCGCCCTCTGCCTGCCATTCTTCTACTAGCTCTGCCTCTCAACTTCATCCTGGACATCCTGTGTTTTTTGCACACATAGCAGCAACAAGGTACAGCTTGGGGCTACAAAAGAAAAAACAAAAACAAATAGTCAGCACAGCACCTAGTTATTAAAGCTACTGGCAGCTACCTGGCTATAAGCAAGAAGAAGAAATCCACAGAAGAAACAAAATTCAAATTAACACCCAGTTAAAGCCACTGGAGCTGCTTGTGCAATTAAAAAAAATTAGGAAAAGGAGAAGAAAAGCAGTTGCTGGTACGGCAAATTAAAAGGAGTAAAAAGAGATACGGATAAGCCACAGGCACTCTCTTTCGCTCTCTCTCCACTGGTAGAAAACAAAAGGGGTAGTACTCAGCATGATGTGCACACAAATGTAATGAGGAATTGAAAACCCCTGCAATAAGATTCAGATGCTTCAAGACTCGCCCTCCATGCACCCACACTTTTCCTTGGCCTTTGAGGCCCAAATCAAGATGGGGAGGATGGAGTGACTGGCACCAGCAAAGATGCCCCACAGGAATAGGACAATGTGGGGCATCTTTGCTGGTGCCAGTCACTCTATCCTTCCCATCTTGATTTGGGCCTCAAAGACCACGGGAAAGTGTGGGTGCATGGAGGGCGAGTTGTAAGTGAGCACAATTTGTGGCATTGCACTTCATTATTGATCACGTGGCACATCTGTTAAGGCATTAGCCTTTACTCTGGTCTGAAACCAACAGGTAAACTGGTAGGTTTGTGAAAGGAAATTTATCATTACAGTGTTAGTAGTCCAATACCCTCCCCAATGTAATATTTGATTCTAATGAACACTGTATAATATAATGCAGTGAATTTTATTTATTATATTTGTACACCACCCAAAACTCACATCTCTGGGCAGTTTACAAACATAAAATAAATTTAAAGAGAAATTAAAACATTACAACAGTTTAAAACCACAATATTAGTTTAAAAGTTTGGGTGAATAAATGTGTTTTTAAAAGAGTTTTTAAAAAAGCTGTTAGAGATGGGGAGGCTATTATTGCAGCAAAGAACGTATTCCAAAGGCTTGGGGCAGCAACAGAGAAGACCTGTCCCTGGGTAGCCACCAGACAAACTGGTGGCAACTGCAGATAGACCTTGCCAGATGATCTTAATATGTGGTGGGGCTCATAATGAAGATGTCCTCTTAAATACCCCCAGCCTAAGCTGTTTAGGGCTTTATAGGTTATAACCAGCACCTTGTATTTTGCCTGGAAATATATTTGTAGACAATGTAGTTCTTTTAATATAGGAGTAATGTGGTCTCTTCGAGATGACCCAGAGACCAATCTGGCTGCTGTGTTTTGCACCAATTGCAATTTTCCTACCACATACAAAGGCAGCTGCACCCAGAGTGCATTGCAGTAATCAAGTCTGAAGATTACCATCATATACAATTGAGATACACATATCAGGAAGTATATAAATTTGATTAAATAAACAAACACTACTGCTTTAAGGTTGTTTATCACAAGAAATTGATGTAGCTAACGTATTAGCCAAAGCTGACAGAAAGCACTTCTGGCCACTGCCTCAACTTGAGATATCTGAGAGGTCTGGATCCAGAAACACTCCCAGAATGTGTACCTGTTCCTTTGGGGGGAGTGTGACCCAATCCAGTATAGTTGCCACTTTCAGTCAAAAAATCATACCGTTTATTACTCAGGACACGTGAAACAAAGAAGGAACGGTGTTGCTTTCATAGTCAGGAAAGATACAGCAATGACAGTATTTGTGTACAATGAGGTCAGTGACCGACTAATATCAATTAGATTTCATGGACAACCCTTTAACATGACAGTTGTTCAAGCCGATGCCCCAACAACTGATGCAGAAAAAGAGGAAGTTGATGAGTTTTATGCTCAAGTTCAGTTTGAAACTGACAGAACATGCAAGCAAGATGTACTGGTGGTGGTTGGAGACTGGAATGATCTCTTCATTAACACATTCTTCGAACAACCAAAGCAGCACCTATACACATGGACATCGCCAGATGGAGTATACAGAAATCAAATTGATTACATTATTGGTGCAAGGAGGTGGAAGAGCTCAGTTATAACAGCAAAAACGTGGCCGGGGGCCGATTGTGGAACAGATCACGAACTGCTCATGTGCAACCTCCAAGTCAAGCTAAAGTGGAAAAACAAAGCTATCCAGCTTCCACAATATGATCTTGAAAATGTAACCACCATTTCCACGGAGAACATCAGGAACCACTCTGAAGTTCTGAACATCGTTGATAGGGAACCAGAGGAACTGTGGAATGAAATCAAATTAGTTCTTAAGGACGAATGTGAAAAATGACTGCCAAAGTCCAAGAAACAGAAGAAAGCAAAATGCATGTCAGAACAGACGATGAAAATTTCCAAGAAGAGGAAAGAAGTCAAAGTCAAGAAAGATAAAGACTTCACGAAGGAACTTAATAGGGAATTTCAGAAAGCTGTTAGAAGGAGCAGTATTACAATGACATCTGTAAAAACCTTGAGGATGGAAATAGACATGGAAAAACAAGGAAGGTTTTCCAAAAGATCTCTGAACTCAGAAGGAGGTTCCAACCTCAAATTGGTGTGTTAAGGGCTGCCAAAGGACAGATAGTAACTGATTTGAAGAAGATCAAATGGAAGGAGTATACTGAAAATCTGTACACCAGGGACGTCAACATCCAAGATACTCTAGAAGATATTCCCTACTTGCAAGAACCTCTAGTACGGGAAGATGCAGTTAGATCAGCACTCTAGTCATTACCAAGTTGGAAGGCTACAGGAATTGATGGAAGAGCTACAGAAATATGGCAGGCAACAAAGGAAGAATCAATCAAGGCTCTAAGGAAACTATGCCAGCAAATCTGGAGAACGACACAGTGGCCAACAGATTGGAAGAGGTCAGTCTACATAACCATACCAAAGAAAGGAGACTTAACAGATTGTGCAAACCATCACACAATATCCTACATTTCACAAACTGGCAAAATAATGCTCAGGATCATCCAATGCAGATTAGAGCCCTACATGGAAAAGGAAATGCCAGATGTTCAAGTTGGTTTCAGAAAAGGCTGAGGAACAAGAGACATTGTTGCTGATGCACACTGGATAATTGAGAAATCCAAAGTATACAAAAAAGAAGTCAATATGTGTTTTATTGACTACAAAAAAGCCTTCGATTTCATTGACCATGTCAAGTTGTGGAATATCCTTAGGAAAATGGGCATCCCAGAACATCTCATTGTTCTCATGAGAAACCTATAAACAGGACAGGAAGCCACAGTTCAGACACAACATGGTGAAACAGGTTCCAGATCGGCAAAGGAGTAAGACAAGGCTGTATACTTTAGCTGTATTTATTCAATTTATATGCTGAACATATACTGAGAGAAGCTGGATTGGAAGAAGATGTGCATGGTTTTAAAGTTGGAGGAAGAAACGTCAATAACCAGCACTACGCTGATGACACTACTCTGATAGCTGAGAATGTGGATAATCTGCAAGCTCTAGTAATAAAGATCAAGGAGCACAGTGAAAAAATGGGACTACGACTAAATGTAAAAAAGACTAAACTAATGACAATGGGTACACCAACCAGGCTCAGAATTGATAATGAAGACACTGAAGTGGTGGATAGCTTCTGCCTTTTAGGATCGACCATCAATAGTAAAGGATCAAGCAGTCAAGAAATACACCGCAGTCTAGCACTTGGTAGGGTTGCAATGAAGGCCTTGGGAAGGATATTCAGATGAGTCTACACCTACAAAGATTAGAATTGTTTGGACAATGGTTTTTCCCGTGACACTTGATGGATGCGAAAGCTAGACTTTGAAGCAGCAAGATAGAAAAAGTATTGACGTTTTGAACTCTGGTGCTGGAGAAGACTTTTGAGGATACCATGGACAGCTAGGAAAACAAACAAATGGATCATAGAACAAATCAATTCAGAATTTTCACTCGAGGTACAGATGACCAGGCTCAAACTATCATCCTTCAAACACATTATGCAAAAACCCAGGTCCCTTGAGAAGTCCATAATGATGGGAAAAGATGAAGGCAAGAGAAGTAGAGGATGGCCAGCAGCAAGGTGGATGGGCTTGATTCCGACGGCAATGAATGCACCACTGAGAGACCTTAAAGGCCAAGTTGAAGACAGATCATCCTGGAGAGAATCTATTTATGTGGTCACTAGAGTCGGCACAGACTGGATGGTAGTTAATCGATCAATCAATGATATTCCAGAGAATTCCTGCCCTCTGGGGAGAAAGACAAAGGAGGATAGAGTTGGGTAAAGAATATGTAAATATGCCAAAATTGGTGCCAGACAGGTGATGGGCCATACCTGCTGGGACAATCACCCAGATGGAGTAAAAGATGGCTTTTCTTTGGCCCTTGGGAATAAGCAAGCCTGAGAGATGATGGTAAATGGGTTTCTTGGGGAAAGCAGGAAGGAATGCAGAAATGTGTTTAGCAAACAGATAGATGATGGGGATTCGGATTTATCAGTCTTAGGAAGACTAAGGATATTTGATACAGAAAGTCAATTTTGGGACATCATCATGACTCTGCAAAAACATGAGACCTGTTGCTTTTCTGACCTTTCCTTTGCCAACGTGTACACACATCTTTCCCTGGAATTCAAAATGCAAGTCTTCATGCCAGCACCATGTAAAGGGGTGCACAGAGTGGTGTCCAAAATGGCAGTCTTCTGTAACACATGGTAACATGATGGAACTCAATCCAGATAAGACAGAAGTGCTCTGGGTTCGTAGAATTGATCATCTGAGTAAGGAGATAAATCTGGTCTTGCAAGGGGTCATGCTCCCTCTGAAAGACAAAGTCTGTAGCTTGGGGGTGCTTCTGAACCCAATACTGTCCTTGGAGCCGCAGGTAGCGGCGGTTGGTTAAAAAAAAAAAAGCCTTTTACCAACTACCGCTGGTATGCCAGCTGTGACCCTACTTGAAGAAGTCAGACCTGAACTCAGTCACTCATGCATTGGTAACATCCAGATTAGACTACTGCTATACACTCTACATGGGGCTGCACTTGAAGACTATTTGGAAGCTTCAGCTGATTCAGAACGCTGCCGCAAGGATATTAGTGGGAGCAAGTTGCTTCACGAGCATTACACCCATCCTGCGTCAGCTTCATTGGCTACCAGTCCACTTTCAGGCTAGATTCAAGGTGCTGCTATTGACCTTTAAGGCCCTACAAGGCTTGGGGCCGGAGTACCTGTCAGACTGCATTTGCCCATATGAATCTGCCAGGGCCCTCCACTCATCATCTCAGAACCTGCTCATGACCCCACAACTAACAGAGATTTGGTTTCCAGGGACTAGAGACAAGGCCTATCCAGTTGTGGCCCCTCGGCTTTGGAACGTCCTCCTTGAAGAACTTTGCCATGCTCCCTCCCTCAGTGTTTTTAAAATACATCTCAAAACATACCTTTTTAAGTAGGCTTTTTAATGCTCCATTATTGTTTTGTTATATCTGGTAGCTTCTTTAGCTTTTTAAAGTTTTCAGTTTTAATTTGAACCTAATAATTGTGGTTTTTAATCTGACTTATTAAATTTTTTAAATTTTTTTACTTTTGTTGTATCTGTGTATCTTGTTGTGAGCCGCCCCGAGCAGTAGTGCACTGGAGGGGTGGGGTATAAATATTTTAAATAAATAATAAATTTATTGTCCTTTATTAAGCAGAAAGGTCACTTTGGACAGCTTGCTAGATCCTACAGGCAGAACAACTGCACAAGCTCCCTTGAGGTTTGACAGGAGCACACACAACATTAGCGATATGGGAACTGTGAGATACGTTGAGATTTATAAATAAAGGCTAAATTTCACTGAGATTACCCCAGAGGTGTTTTTTTTTTTTTTAAATGAAATAAGTGTAATTAAAGTGGCCTACTCCATTGAAGTCAATGGGACCTTATTGTCAAGTGGTTTTCCTGTCAGCATTTTGACAGTGGGGGAAGAGCAGCAAGGACCGTTTCAACTGAGGTAATTCTGAAGAAGTCTGAGGGAGTCACTCTCTATCTGACAAGTTAGAGAGGATGTGGGAGGGGGGAGAAAAGGTTGCAGCAATCCTGGACAGACTTGCTCAGAAGAAAGCCACCATACAGCTTCTCGCCCGCATTACTGGTCAGGAGCAAAAACTCGGCACCTGGCATTGCCCAACTGTCCATTCCATGTCTCCCCTCTGACCCTTTCTTAAGAGTCCATCTTCCATCACTAAAGAATTAAGTACTGGACTTGTCTCCTCCACTGATGTCAGAGGACTGGCAAAACATGTCAGCATTCTGCCTTCATTATCAAAACAGTCACACTCTGCATAATTTTGCCAGCACTTCTTACTCCTAGACCCTTAATGCGACACAAAAATCTTAACCTTTGAACTGCTGTTCAGAATTTCACCAAACCAACAAAGGATTGCCTTCCCAGTCAAGCCTGACAGAGTACACCAGTCATTTTCACCAAAATTTGAAAGAAATGTATAATAGAATGTTCTAAAGTTTGGAGAAAAAAAGGACCAAAGTGTCAATTTTCAAAACATTTGAACTTGCTTTAGCTCTAGCAAATTTTGTATCATATCTTGAAATTCAACACATTTGTAGATCTCATCAAGTAGATAATACAGACCAAGTTTCAAGTTATTAACTCAACAGCTATATTTACACACGTGGACAAATGTGTTGGTACCCCTCCACGAAAAAAGAAGAACCCTCTGAAGAAGAAGTTATGTCTCTGAAATAACTTGAAACTGGCAAACCTATGGCACCCATCATTGTTTATTCCGCATTTAAGAAAAATCAGACTTTGCTTTAGAGTTTTGATGCAACAGAATATTTAAAATAGTAACACAAATGAAAATGGCATGGACAAAAATGATGGGACCCTTAACCTAATATTTTGTTGCACAACCTTTAGAGCCAATCACTGCAAACAAGTGATTCCTGTAGCTCTCAATGAGACTTCTGCACCTGTCAACAGGTAGTTTGGCCCACTCATCCTGAACAAACTGCTCCAGCTGTGTCAGGTTTGAAGGGTACCTTCTCCAGGCTGCATGTTTCAGTTCTTTCCATAGATGTTCGATAGGATTCAAATCAGGGCTCATAGAAGGCCACTTCAGAATAGTCCAAGGTTTTGTTCTTAGCCATTCTTGGGTGATTTTAGCTGTGTGTTTTGGGTCATTATCCTGTTGGAGGATCCATGACCTGCGACTGAGACAGAGCTTTCTGACACTAGGCAGTATGTTTCACTCCAAAATGTCTTGATAGTCTTGAGATTTCATTGTTCCCTGCACAGACTCAAGACACCCTATGCCAGACGCAGCAAAGCAGCCCCAAAACATAACCGAGCCTCCTCCATGTTTCACAGTAGGTATGGTGTTTTCTTTAAAAGCTTCATTTTTTCATCTGTCGACATAGAGCTGATGTGACTTGCCAAAAAGCTTCAATTTTGTCTCATCTGTCCAAAGGACATTCTCCCAGAAGCATTGTGCCTTGTCAATATGCATTTTAGCAAATTCCAGTCTGGCTTTTTTATGACAAACAAAATGGAATCCTCGTGCATAATGAGGTCCGCCTGTACTGCCAACCAGCGTTTACTTTATCTAGGATGAGAAATCAGCTTCAAAACCTAATTTCAAAAAAACCTAATTTCAAAACCTTGTTGGTAGGAAAACTTTGTTAGCCTAAGTATTATTAGTGTCAGTGCCAATGTAACAGTTAACCATGCTAAGGGTGGCAGAGGAAGTCTGGGAGGAATTTGTTCCTGAGGGTAGAGGAGCTGGGAAAGGGAATATGTGATTTCATAATTAACTTCCAATCTCTTAATCATGGTTACGAGATCTGCATTGTGAGGAGGTATGCCTTGTTTAAGACCACCCAGTTGCTTTGCATTTTTCCTTTGGAAGAGCTCTGAAAATATTCTTCTGTTGTAGTATAGCCTCGGTATAATGAATAACCTTGCTACAAATTATTTCACACAGTATTTATTTATTGTTATGGAAGTATTAGTTCTTCATGCTATTCTTATCTTTACCTCCAAGAATAAAGACAGTTAAAGACAAAGAGTTCACACAGAGCAACTTGCAAGCATATAACCCACCCTATAACTACCTATCAAAGGAAGGATCTAAAATACTCTAATTGGTCTGAGATAGACTTTAGAGGCAAAAATACTCAGCATGAACACAAAAGTCTATAGATGTGAACAGGTTTGTTTCTGATTTTTTTCCTATCATGAAACATAATGTAACATGTACTCACTTCAGTGAATTCCAAGAAGCAAGACATCAATAATTCACCTTCTACATTTTTAAACATATCATATAAAATAATGAAAACACCACATCAGACAGTACCTCACTGGATTCTCAAGAGGAATACCACAACGAGTCTTATTCATACTGACTTTTCATGAATCAATTTCCCTTGGTACATGTTGACTAATGATGTTGGTGGCAATTCTCTTATGAAATATGTCTGCTTTAACAAGTTGGAGCTTTTAATAAAACTAAGCAAATAGTTACCACCATATTTTATCTGCATATGCCAGGGTCCATTTGCTTGCCAACCTAAATGTAGAACTTTCCCCAGCAGATACTTTTCTTATTTACAATACAACAAATATTTATATACCGTTGTTCAACAAAAGTCCCCACCCACCCCCCAAAATGTATGTAATGGCAAGGGTGGCAAGGAGGTATGCCGCCGCCCCGCTGGACCGTTTTAAAAGGCAGTGCCAGAGGGGGACATGCACATCCCTAGTTGGTATAGTTTGGTTCCATGCACATCCCTAGTTTGTTTATGGTGCCAATTTTCCTCACATTTTTTAATCCACTAAAAATCTCAGCAAGAAAGCTGAAAGAAGCAAAGAGTAATAATGTGAGCAGTTGTTATTAAAACTAAACAGTTTTAATAATAATAAAGCCCCCAGCTAACTTGGCATAGAGGCACCTTTTAATGTGGTGATTCTCTTTATTTAGCAAGGGAGAGTAACTGGCCTTATCTACCCACAGCACAGTACCTCCAGTGACTGTTGCTGGTGTCTGTCTTTTAGATTGTGAGCCTGTTGGGAACAGGGATCCATCTTATTTATTTTATTTTTTATTTCTCTGTGTAAACTGCCCTGAGCCATTTTTGGAAGGGTGGTATAGAAATCGAATGAATGAATGAATTAAAAGTCTGACTAGTGCTTAAAACTGAGACACCACACGTTTAGCAGTGCTCTCATCTTGCTATCCTCAACAATTAACTATTAACTTGGAAGGCTCGACACATGCTTTTGGGAGCTCTGTAAGAGGCACGCTCCTTCATGAAGACTGGAACAACTACACAGGATGGCTTTGGGACCCAAGTAAGGTGAGAAAACTTCAGCTGCTTTGCTCCCCCTAATGACAATTTGCTCTACAATTCAAGCAATCTGCTCAATTATTGCTTAACTAAGAAAGGATAGCTGAAGTTTAACAATTTCTAGAAACAATTAGTGTCACCTACTGGGGCAAACATATCAAAATAAATAATTATTTTCTGTCACCTTCTTGTGAGTAGACTTGAAAAAGTGTAATCACAGGAAGATGACATGTAGGTCTTCAATGCTAAATCAGACAAAACATGAGGAATGTCCACCCCACCCCTGCCCCCATACCTTTAAGTAGTAAAATAAACCAGCTGGTAGCAGCAGCAAATAGAGCAGTTATTCTGACTGGATGACAATTTACGCAGACTAACCTGGGCAGTTTTCAAGCACCTGTGCTACTGCAGATATCTAAAACAATGCCTGTGGATTTGCGCAAGAGTGTACTTGTGCCAATACAAAAAATTGTGCAATTGCACTTCTGTGGTACTATGGTCATTGGAAATAATAGCAGTAGTGCAATTTCACAATTTTAGATATTAGCGCAAGAGAACTCTTCTGCAGCAATGCGGGCATTGTTTTAAATGCCTGCAGCAGTGCAGATGATTGAGAACCACACTTCTTGCTCTGTGTGGAATGTCAGCCATTATTTTAAAATGTTTTCATTTATATTAAGCATATCTGTAGCCTTTAGAAATATTTGTTCAATTTGTTAATAATAACATTAGTTTTCAAAATTTGGAATTAAAGGTGTAAATGAGAACTATAGGCCCAATCTAGTTCAGTGCATACCCACAGTTCCACAGGGTTTCAAAAACTGTTGTTTCCCCCATCCACTTTCAGTTGTAAGGGCACAGGCACGCACACAGGTAGCATAAAGGGACACTGTAGGCAACAGGTGGTCAGTGAGCACCTCCCATATCCCCATCCAACACTGCTACTTTGTTCCATGCAAGTTACTCAAGTTCAGGGTAGAAAGGTGTCGTGGATGGAGACATGGGAGGTTCATGCACACCACCAACTGCCTGCAATGCCCATTTAGACTTCCTGCTTGTACTCATACTTGTGGGGTGAACCAAGGCAAACAGTACTCCATTGAGCCTCGTTTACTGTGCCTACTCTCAACTGAATTTAACCCTAGAAATATAAAATGTGTGGAGCCAATGCAATATACCCATTTTAGTTATTTAAAATAATCTTCTCTAGCTAGGTAACAGAAAATATGAGAAAAAGGTTTCCTGATCCAAAAGGGCTTACAATTTTTTTTAACGCACAAATGAGACACCAGCCATAGCCATTAGAAAGATGATATACTGGGTTGAGTAGGGACAGTTGCTCTCCTACTGTTAAATCTGAGAGTTACCACTTTGAAAGTGTTAGAGCTTCAAAGGGAACAACAGACACCTTGAATTGCACTCAGAAACAAACTTGCAGAAGAAACAGCAAAGGAGTGACAGGCTCCACTTGGGGGACCCCAGACAACAGCTTGGTTGCAGTATTCTTCACCAGTTGCCATTTGCAAATTTTATTTTTATTTATTTATTGTTAAATTTATATACCACCTTTCATAAAATAAACAATCCCAAGTCGGTTTACACAAAAAATAAAAGCAAGACTATAAAAAATGACACAATTAAAATATTAAGCTAAAATATAAAACAAATCTGATTAAAAAGATTTAAAAGACAAGCATAAAAACTGTACAAAAACTGTAGAAAAATGGTAGCCTGATATAAATCATTTTGTCGTAGTCTAATCAGGATATGACCATGGCATGGGTGGTCATGGTCAAATCCACTTTCTTCAGGAAGTTTGCAGATAACACACCAATTGAAGTTGTGCAAAGGTACTCCTGGTCACAAATGGTTCTTGAGGCTCCAGGAGTCACCCTCAAGGCTGCACATCTGCTACATTAGAAGGAGTACCTCATCCAGTGAAGGCTGAACAGTCCATACTAAATCAGCTCTCCTACTGACCACAGGCACTTCTGTCTTGTTTGGATTACAGCTTGCTAGGACACGTCCAGTTCCTCACCATCTGCAGACACCAATTCAAAATCTCCACTGTCTTCCTTAGGATTAAATAGCATGGTGAGATAGATCTGGGTGCATATTCATGATACCAAAGCCCAAAAGTCTGTATGAACTCCCACTGAAGCTTCACAAAGACATTCAACAACATGGTGGTCAAGGCAGAACACTGAAATTCCAAAAGCCAAAGACCATGGAGTCAAGCAGTATTCCCCAGTGACACCCCTAGCAGACTCTCCCCTTGATGTAGGACCACAACCAATACAACATATTGGTTTGTTGAGTCTTTGATTGAGAGACACTTTATATTTGCTCTCTATTAATCTTTGGGGACTTACCCATCGCTTATTAGTTCTTCAAAATGACAGCTAGTCATTCTGAAATTTTCCCATTGAACACTTTCAGAATCCCTGGATCTATGTCACCAGGCCTCACTGACCTGAATCAATTCAAGTGGTCAAAATAATCTTTAGCATTCACAATTTTTATTCTGACCTGTGACCTTTCTCTTTCTCCTTGTTTGTGCCTGTGTTGCTAAATATCTCATTATATCTGAGTCAAATCAGATACTGAGTTGATAGGCCTACAAGTTTCCTTTGGAATTTGAGATTAATAAACATCTTTGTACTGTGATATCAGTTTCCTGTGGGCCTTCACATTCTTTTTATCTTGGGTCTTGGATGCAATTTTGTGACCCAGTATAATTTTTTTTGGACCCCCTTTCCCCATTCATTGTTTCATAAGATTAAGTATCTTCCCAAGTGCTGCTAAGAATGCCTTTAAATCTGCAATGCACCACATGTGAACCATATTAATGTTAACAGAGGATAGGAAGTGGAAAGCAATCTAACATATGCTTTATGTAAGATTTACAGAACTGGGAAATGCAAAAACTGATTTAAACATCACTTATGAAAACAGCTTCAGTGTTATACCATTACTATTCAGGTAGATTAACAAGAAGGAAATTGGTAAGATGAGCTTTGGTGATTGACATACCAGCTTTGGAAATCTCAACATCTTTTTGCAGAGAGTTTATCTATCAGAATGTCAAGTATGGCTGAGAAATAGCTGCCTCTCTCTCAGTAATCACCACACATTATATGAACTGTTCATCCTCCTAGGTTCTCTCCCACCCTAAGGGGACTGAAAGTTGGTCTTTCCCCCTAAGACATGATAGCTGTTACTAATTCAGACACGCAAGGAAAACATATTTTCCTTGCATGTCTTGAGAGCCAGCGTGGTGTAGTGGTTAGAGTGCTGGACTAGGACCGAGGAGACTCGAGTTCAAATCCCCATTCAGCCATGAAAATAGCTGGGTGACTCTGGGCCAGTCACTTCTCTCTCAGCCTAAACTACTTGACAGGGTTGTTGTGAAAGAAAAACTCAAGTATGTAGTACACTGCTCTGGGCTCCTTGGAGGAAGAGCAGGATATAAATGTAACAACAACAACAACAACAACAACAACCCCCAGTGAGGCACTACCTTGGCATGGTTGTGGGGCTTGTGTGCTCTGAGAAAGGTGAGAGCTATGCCAGAGGTCCAACCATACTGGACAGGTCTCACCAGAGGAGCTAGACAAAGAGTGCCTCTCCCATCAACAATATGGTGAGACATAACTTTAATAAATCTATACCGGATCGGTCGTCGCCCGGGTCAACAAGGACCGCACCAGGTGCTATAGTCCCTGGACATCTGGTGGCAAGTGGGCAACAGGACTCAGGCTCTTCAGTTGAGCAACCAGGGCTGGAGACTGCAAGGTTACTGGAAGAAACATCACTTAACTGGAAAAAATATACGGAAAATGCCAACAAGGAAATAATGATCTGCTATTACAAGTCTAGTCCAACTAGAAGAGGTTATTTAAAAAGAATGTACCAAATTTGGAAAGAGAAGCATCCAGATACAGAAATAACAGAACAAAGGCTAGCAGACCAGAGAAGATACATAATAAGAAATAAAGCATTCACAGGAGTTGAGCTGGAAGAACTGCAAAGAGTAACACGGGCTCAAGATATGGAAGAAGAATTACCACCAATTGAAGAAGTTGCTCAGGTGGAGGAGGTGTTGGAAATCGAGGATGCCACTGTTACTGAACTGTTTCAAAATCAAAACCAGGCAACCACCCCTTTGCCTTCACCTCAAAAACCCGAATGCCGTTAAACAGAAAAGCAACAAGAACTAAAGCAAAAAATAACTGAGCACATGAACCAAACAACCACCAGGGTTCAACTTCCAGCTCTAAAAACAGTTGCCAAAAAACAACTCGCTCAGGCATTAAAAGATGTCAATGCTGCACTTGCAGAAATAACAACCAAGAATTTGCAAGAAACAAACCAACTAATGTACAGTGCAGCAACAATAACAACACAAGAGCTGGGATATAAGATCAGTGGACCTGTCAAAAAATGAAAGCAGTACATCACCTAAATGGAAGATTAGAAAATAAAATCTCCAGGCTTAGATCAGATGCTAGTAAATTGAAAGATATGAAAGATAAGAAGCTTAAGAATGAAAACACCAAACATTATCTGATCCACAAATACCACCTAGATTCAAGGAAAATTAGAGAAGTCCTGGAAATAATAAAGCAGCAAATAACAGCAGTGTCAAAGAAGATTAGCAGGTATGAAGCCAGAATTACACAACACAGGCAGAATCTCCAATTCCAGTCGAATCAGAGACGTTTCTACCAAAGCATAGAAGGAGAAACTGCAAGAAACCTAGAAACACCAAATAAAGAAGAAACAGTGCAATTCTGGGGGGAATTATGGGACAATCCAATAGATTATAATAAAAAAGCAGGCTGGATGAAAGAGGTCAAAAAATGTAACCAACAAATGCAAGATCTAATAATAACACCAGAATTAATAAGTGAAAGAGCAAAGAAAATTAAAAATTGGACTGCGCCAGGCGACGATGAATTGCATGGCTTTTGGCTTAAACACCTAACAAGCCTTCATAAACAACTATCAAAACAGTTCATCACATTTTGCAAGGAGGTGATATTGAACAATGGCTAACAACTGGGAAAACCCATCTCATCATGAAAGAGCCTGCAAAAGGTGCAGTTCCAAGTAATTATAGACCCATAACCCGCCTGCCAACCATGTTCAAATTATTAACTGGAATAATAGCAGATGAAGTAATGCAACACTTATTAACTAACAAACAGCTTCCAGTTGAACAGAAAGGAAATTGCCCGAACACCAGAGGCACAAAAGACCAGCTGCTGATTGACAAAATGATTTTAGAAAACTGCAAGAGAAGAAAAACCAATCTAAGTGTTGCATGGATTGACTACAAGAAAGCCTTCGATTCATTGCCTCACACATGGATACTAAAATGTTTAGAAACAACTGTTGTCAGCAAAAACATTCAGATATTTATTAAAAAAGCAATGAGCATGTGGAGTACACAGTTAACAATCAATGGCGAGACACTTGGACAGGTTAGCATTAGAAGAGGCATTTTCCAAGGGGACTCACTATCCCCTCTGTTGTTTGTAATCGCCATGACCCCACTTTCAGAAATACTAAACAAAACAGGCCTCGGATACCAAACATCTAAAACATCAAGTAAAATCAACCATCTGCTGTACATGGACGATCTGAAGTTGTATGGAAAGTCCCAGTCAGAAATCGAATCACTGCTAAACACTGTCCGTATATTCAGTAGCGATATAGCAATGGAGTTTGGACTAGACAAGTGTGCTGCATTAGTAATGAACAGAGGGAAAATAACATAAACAGAAGGAATAGAACTGCCCAATGGAAGCAAGATCAAGAACCTGGAAGAGAAAGAACCTTACAAATACTTGGGCATTCTCCAGGCTGATAACATCACACACACTGAAGTTAAAAGAAAAATTGGAAGTGAATACATCAGGAGAGTTAGAAAAATCCTCTAAACTCAATGGCGGGAACACCATACAAGCCATAAACACCTGGGCTATCCCTGTTATCAGATACACTGCAGGAATAATAGACTGGACCCAGGCAGAGCTAGAGACACTGGATCGTAAGACCAGGAAAATCATGACCATCAATCATGCTCTGCACCCCCGCAGTGATGTAGACAGGCTATACCTCCCTCGCAGCTCAGGTGGAAGAGGAATGCTGCAAGTCCATCAAACAGTAGAGGAGGAGAAAAGAGGCCTCGAAGAATATATCAAGGACAGTGAAGAAGATGCACTTAAAATGGTCAATAACGCGAAACTATTCAACACCAATGAAAGAAAGCAGGCTTACAAGAAAGAACAAGTCAAGAACCGAGCAGAAAAATGGAGAAATAAGCCCCTGCATGGTCAATATTTGCACAATATAAGTGGAAAATCAGACATCGCCAAGACCTGGCAATGGCTTAAGAATGGCAACTTGAAGTAAGAAACAGAGGGTTTAATACTGGCTGCGCAAGAACAGGCACTAAGAACAAATGCAATAAGAGCAAAAGTCGAAAAATCCACAAACAAACAGCAAGTGCCGCCTTTGTAAAGAAGCAAATGAAACAGTGGACCTAATCAGCTGCTGTAAAAAGATTGCACAGACTGACTACAAACAAAGGCATGACAAGGTAGCAGGGATGATACACTGGAACATCTGCAAAAAATACAAGCTACCTGTAGCCAAAAATTGGTGGGACCATACAATTGAAAAAGTTGAAGAAAATGAAGATGTAAAAATATTATGGGACTTCTGACTACAAACAGACAAACATCTGCCACACAACACACCAGATATAACTGTAGTTGAGAAGAAAGAAAAACAAGCTAAAATAATCGACATAGCAATACCAGGGGATAGCAGAATAGAAGAAATAGAAAAAAAATCACCAAATACAAAGATCTACAAATTGAAATTGAAAGGCTGTGGCAGAAAAAGACCCAAATAATCCCGTGGTCATTGGCACCCTGGGTGCAGTTCCAAAAGACCTTGAAGAGCACCTCAACACCATAGGGGCCACAGAAATCACCATCAGCCAATTACAAAAAGCAGCTTTACTGGGAACAGCCTATATTCTGCGACGATATCTATAACAACTGACAATCAAATTCAGCCGTCCCAGGTTCTTGGGAAGGACTTGATGTCTGGATAAAACAAACCAGTCAATAACAGCTGTCTGACTGTGTAAACAAGAAATAATAATATTTAGCACAGGCTAAAATGCCTTGAAATGTTCTTGCCATTCATCTATGTATTTCTCCCACATTAACAGAGGTAATTGAGAATTGTTGACGAATTCCCATGATTCTCCCATTATTTTAAACCCCAGGTTCCAGTTTTATGTATAAACAATAGATTTTGACAGAGTTCACATACTGAAAGTACTATAGAAATTACTGCAATAACTCTGCATCTATACAAAATTGTACACTCATTTAGATTATTGCTTATGTGGGGAAACTGATTGCTTACACTTTACAGTTTACTTTTTAACTAATAATTTTTTGAATCTTTCAAAAATTTTTTTTACACAAAATTCTATATACCAGTGTCTCAGTGCCAACTGACATTTCAATGTTTTGTGGTAGCGCAAAAAGCCAATAACAGATCAGTGTTCACAAACTGAGCATTTACCAGTGGTTGTCACCAGTGGTTACCAGTGGTTTTTTATTAGGGCTGTCCAGGAGCCATGTGCCCACAAAATTATTTGGGGTATGTCCCAGATCTTCCCCACCTCACATCTCCCCTAGCTTCCTCCTGCACTTCAAAGATGGTGGCAGAGGAGCTGAACAGTATACCACCACTGCCAGAGCTGTGAAAAGTGAGCAAGGAAGAGGCAGGTGAGCATGCACAACTTCCCAGCTGGCTTTTTGCATGATGGGAAGAGTTGTGCTGTTCAGTTCCATTGTGGCCATCGTAGTGGCAGCAGGAGCACCACCTCTGAGGTGGTGGTGGCAGCAGTAACACCAAAGGCTGCTCCTCCCACAAGGCAGCAGTGGCAACTGGCAGCAGCAGTGCTGAAGGCCGCCCCCACAGGAGCAGCAGGAGCAACAAAGGCTGCCCCACACAGCAGCACAGGAACCCGGGCCCTTGCAGGGAAAATAAGGTAAAAGGTTTTTGCGGTACCTAACAGTGCTGTGACACTCAGCCCAGGCCCCGATCCCTGGGTGTGTAGCATTTACCAAGCCAAAGCAGGTGTCACACAAAGGGAGACAGGTTTATGACACTGTACATTTACTCAAGTACTTTTTAAAAATTTGAACTACTGAATAACTGCTATCATGCCAAACAGAATGCTTAGTTTTTAAAGGTCCATACCTCCTGTTACATGTAAGCCATTTGTTGATTGTCTCTGAAAAATGGGCAGGTGTCTCATTTTAGGTCAAGATTATTAATTTTAGATCTACTTAGATAAGGGGCAGTTTGACAATTCATCATCATTGATGTGCAAAGAGGGAACAACAGGGCTCCATAGGCAACGAGATAAATTTTTGGTCAAAGGCACGTTCAGTGCAAATGTATCATTAAACGAGTCCCAAAGCTATGACAAATAGCCAGCAGGTATGTGTCTGAGAAGAAGAGATGGAGAAAATAGGTTCTGTGCAAGATCTAAAGATATGATATGAAGATCTAAAAATATGATAGATAGATAGATGTGCATAATTGGAGCTTTGCTGTCTGATTTCACTGTAGCAGTTCTCACCCATTGCCAAATAATAAAATTAGATGTGACATTAATAATGTCATTAACTCTGACATGCTTGCATTTTCTTGAGTAAATATTACAAATATGGGTCCTGATCTGAACAGGGACTGTGATGGGGGATGTGTGGAAATGGTATTTAATATGTCCAGCCAATATGTGGCAGTAGTATTTGCTAATAGTGATCCTAATTAGAGGTAGCATCTTTTCCTGCTTCCTTCCTGATCTTCTTATTGAAGTCTCTTTGTCAGCTTTCTCCATCTCCAGGTCTTTTCCCGTCTGCCCTCATCTTCTCTTGGTGAGTTTGGCATTAGAGCATTCATAGGGCACCACTTTTACAAAAGCTCTGTTCAAGCACAGAGTCTCTCCAGTATGCTCCTACACTGACTCACAGGGCACTGGCCAGCATGAGCCCTCGGTATCTGGCCCCTCATCATTGGCCTCTCTATCTTTATGTAATATTTTATATAAAATGTGAGGTAAGTTGTCTTGGTAAGTTTTGCAAGATCTCGGGCCGAAACGAGATATTGACCTGAGATCTTGCAAGCAGCAAGATCACAGCAGATCTCCCGAAGCCTTCACACCAGCCCCCTGGACAGCTACTTCTCTCTGTTCAGGCCAGTTTGGTCCCGGCCGGCCCCCTAATTGGAACGCTATTCCCTGCAACTCAGGAGGGTGACCAGGGCGCACAGCACAATGGGCGGGCTCTTCCTTCTAATGGGGTAAGTCTCCTTGTCTCCTTTTGCCCCACACCCATTATCTCCTGACACTCTTCCCCTAACACAATAAAAGAAACCTTACCTTCTAATGGCTGCCTTCCTCGGAACTCCCATGAAAGGGGATAAGAGGGCTTTAACCTTCCTCTCCTGCTGTTGTCTCAACCCAACCCTGCCCATGAGCACAAGGAAAGAAAAACTTCTATTTCCTCAAATGACAGTTTTCTTGTACAAATAGCATGTGTGGGGGTAGGCTCGTCAGGACCATAGCAGTGGGGTAAGCTTAAATACTCTCTATTCCTTCCCATAATTTGAATTCAGATTAGGCTCCCCTGCACATGCTTTTTACACAAGAAAAAGCAAGCATACCAAGGCTAATGATGTGACCAACATCACATCTAATTTGGTCCCAAGACAAGCCACTGTATTGTTAGCTCTTCAGCAGATGAAACTACACCACCAAAATCAGGAAGCAAACCTCCAGTCACACATTCACCTGCACAAACACACACTTGTACCATTTTCACCTGCATATTAATAATCCCTTCTTCATGGCCTTACTTTTAAATGTGCTGGGAAATAAGGTTAAATCCCAAAACATAAAGCTTTGTAAGTGCCTTCATTATAGACAAAATTGGTCCCCAAAAAGTCGACAAAAGCAACATTTAAATACGTTAACTATCATAGTGTCTACTGCTAACAGTATTTTTCCTTTTTATAAACATTTTTAAACAGCCTTGAATTGTTTCATTTTATTAATAAAAAGTGTTTTTAGACAATAAACTATGATGTGAGGACCCTTAAAGTGATTAAACAATTTGGCCTTGATTATTACAATTCATTCCTAGATCTGCCACTGGTCTTCTAGATCTCAGTTTCTACATTTGTCACTAAGGTGAAGAAATGGAATCTGGAAGTATATGACACTGTCCTGAAAAACCTTTTAAGACAGTTAAAAATTATATAGGAAATATGGTTGTACTATTATATAAATGGCATATAAAGGTTCAAGTTGTAAACATTCATGAAATTCGTGTACTGCTTCAGTTCATTTAAGAACAGTGTGGATTACTATGATTTGGTAGGAAATGCTGAAAGACATTCAGGCTTTAAATAATAAAATTGAATATATTTATGTGAAATAAAAAAAAATCATTTAGAAATAAATTTGCTACTAAAAAAATACAACTACAACAAGATGGAACTTTGAAATCCAACCATTACACCTTGACATATTCTAAGTATCCATCAAGTTTTTTCCTTTATGTACCCAACTACAGTTAGCTATGACAAACAGTGTTTGGTCTAGGTTTACCTGGATAAGATGAGCTGGGATGGTGATAATGCAGGCAGATAAAGACGTTCTGAGAAGGCCACGGAGAGCATAAAGAAATTTTGTGAGGCTATGAATATTTTGTGGATCTTCAGTACAACAAATGTCATCACCCCATAGTACTGAACCAAGGTTCTGAATTCCAATTCTCAAAACATTTCTTTGTTTTTTCTGTAAAATATGAGATTGATAATCAGAGATAACACATGGTAGATAACACATTAAATGAGGGAGAGGGGAATTTCTTCAATTCTGAAGAATTCTTTCTTTGTATAGAGGAGGAGAGAGGGAGGAAGCAGCTAGTGAGCTGGGATGGAAGCCTGAGAGCACAAGGCAGTGGAACTAACTGTCTACTCCTCTTCCCAGTACTAAATGAGAGAATGCCATACAGGCTTCTAAATCATTGCTGAAGCTTCTGGAATTCCCTCTTATTACTGCTGAGAGGGTCCTTCAGCTTGGGGTAGGGAGGAGCACTCTGCTTGAGTAAGGTGCATGGGGGAAGGGGAGGAGTAGAGACGGCATGGCCAACGGGGGAGGTTACAGTCTCGAGCAACTTTGTCTGGGAGGATCTCCCCTCTGATGCTGAAAAAGTTGGCTATCCTGCCCTAAAGGATAAACACTGAAAGAATTGTCACCCAACTGAAAGAATCTTAGCTGATTAATAATGGAAAGTGTTAATTGCTTAAATGTGGAGAGGGAAAGTAAAAACAATAGCTCTAAAGCAAAAAGCATCCTTGGTTTCTTTTCAGATGATGTTCATGTGTTGTAGAAGGCACCATAGTGTAGGAGGCATTCCCTCCTGTAAAAGACAGGAAGGGGAATGCTTCTAGGATGGAATATTATTATCCACAGTCTTTATAAGTAAGGTAAAGTGTGCCATCAAGTCGATTTTGACTCCTGGCACCCACAGAGCCCTGTGGTTTTCTTTGCTCGAATACAGGAGGGGTTTACCATTGGCTCCTCCTGCGCAGTATGAGATTATGCCTTTCAGCATCTTCCTATATTACTGCTGCCCGATATAGTATCACCAGGAATTCGAATCGGCAACCTTCTGATTGTTAAGTGCTGCTCAATTAAGCAGCGACAGTTTTTAAAAAGGTTTTAAATCAATGAATCCAACAGTGCATTCCTACTGGTTTTATTTCTTATTTTATGCATATCTTGAAACAATATGCTATCCAAGCCCAATGATCAGTTAGCAAAAGATTCAACCTTTCTGAGTAAACTGACAAAAGCAAATCAGATAAGGGCACACTATGAAAGCAAGCGTAATTTATCTGCCCACTTATTAAGTTTTACGGATGTTTATGTTCTCTTTTGAAATAGATCTCCTAGGAGAATCCAGGAACATGTCTAATAATTTTAAAATAAAGCTATTCCTCAACAGGCATTATCCAGAGGGAAAGAGGATAAATACCTTTAACTTTGGCTGGAGAGAGATATCCATGTAGAAACTCATCAGATGTCCTGAAGTTCTATAATGGCACTTACGTATTGGCTATCATGGAGACTAATACAGTACCAGCACTGAGAGCAGTGCTGGTGCTGCCGCACCGCAGAGTGACACAGCTCTGCTGTTCACAAGCAGAAGGATTTCTGTCAATCTCTCCTTACGCAGGGAGTGCTCTGAGTAACCCAGAAGTAGATCCTCGAGGTCTGTATGACCCTCCAATACCTAATTCTGGGTCCCACAAAGCACTTCCTGGGGAATGAGAGGTAAGTGAAAATGGACCTCCTGCAAGTGTATGCACTGTTACTCTGGAATGTCCAATGTTATTGGGTGTGCTCTTCTTATTGACATGAGAAGAAAAACTTCCTTTCGGAACCTTCGTTTGAGAATTCTGTGGCTGCAAAGCATATGTGCTTTCTGCTTCTTCAGGGTATATTTTGGTTTACGGATGTGGGGGGGGGGAGTCCCAAACTAATACTTTGGGGCATGCCTTTTGATCCTGCCCAATACCTTCAAATACCCTCCCAATACCCAAATACCCTCCCAATACTTAATGAAAGCTCATGGAGGCTCTGAACCTATCCACACGCTCTGTTAGCAGTCAGCAATATATTAAGGTTCTTTATTTCTGTACAATTTTAAAATGCTTTATTTAAAAAAACCAAAAAAACCTAACCACCTTATGATATGAAAATCGACAATCCATGATCACCCATAAATAGGAGAACTGTACTAAATTGTATTTCTGCCTGGATCCCCTTCTATAGCAGCAGCATGCTTGACCACTCTTGAAAGTTTCAGCTAAAAACAAAGGACAACATTCCAAAGATGGCACTATTCCCAAAAGATGATCATCCCAATCAAGGATGGATGACTACTAAAGTTTGTAGATACCCAGAAAAGCACTGTGTATCCTGCTGCAGCAGAAGTGAATATATTATTGAATGATTGCCAACACTGGCAGCACATAACACCTGAATATGGCTTTTAGCTATATTTATTTGAAATAAAACACATGAGAACTATTACTAGCAATCAAGTGTTTGGTTCACCTTCCTTTTAAAAAGAAAAGAAAAAGGAGAAAGTTATTGTTAATGCCTTAAAAATGCCTTTATCCACTTGTGGTTGTATCATAGAAAATATATTGGGGACATACTTAAGTGCTAGTTGTATTCCTTTACCAGTGTCCAGGGGAAATATATATTGTAAACTCTTTTGCAGTAGCAGGTTATTTGTTGTTTGCTCCCAAGGTTTTCATGTCACTTTGGTGCAGTTGCTTCATATATTCTATGCAATTTTCTGCTTCCAAAGGACCTGTCATCATGGTGGAAGAACAGCTCAGCATACTGTACTGGGGGAACTGTTATGACATGCCTGTTGCTATGGTAACCATCACAGAGGTGTCTGTCAGGGACCAATTTACTTCTCCAGAAGGGCATTGCTACTACTAAAGAGAAAACATGCTTGCTCATAAAACTCAGCAGAGACTAAAAATGAAATTAACTAGGAGAATTCTGCTTAAATAAACATTCATTAAAATTATGTTTGAATGCAAAAACAATGAGGAAAATCTGCATTTAAGTAGTTAAGTTAGCAGAGGTTCAACTGCTAAGACTTTTATTTCTATTCAGTAATTCAAAAACCTTCTGTTTAAGACAAGAGTTAAGATGCTCTAAATTTTCACCCGTGCTCTAAAAAGAATGTAAATTGCAAGTTAAGGTGCCCATCTTAACTTCTGTACCATATAAGCAGCAAAGACTTTGTACAGTCTGGTATATGATGATGCCTTTACAAAGGAGGCCCCATGTACCCACACTTTGCCTTGATCAGAGATTTATCAGGCAGAAATTCATCAGGGGCATAGCTAGGAAGAGATTGGGGAAATTGCAGCTGTCAAATGTCTGCCTGGATGCATCCCTCCCCAGCCCAATGTCCAACTGAAAGATCAAGGCAAAGTGTGGGTACATGCATGGCTCCAGATTTTGCACCTGGGCTGCCTGCAACCTAACTATGCCACTTAACCTGTCCAGGGCTACCCAATGAGCTTCATGACAATGATGCCAGACACACACACACACAGTCACAGACACACGCACACCTACCTCTCACCTTTTCTGGCGCATGTCTCACCTCAGCCTGGGCCCCAGCAAGCCAGCATTCGCTGCCAGGTGCCATGCCCCGAGCTTTCAGATGGCTTGCTGAGGCAAGGTGTGCACCATAACGGGTGAGGGGCATGTGCCGGAATGGAGTGGTGGGCAGGAGCAGTGGGCAGGAGCGGCAGCAGTGGCCAGCGGCAAGCAGGAATATTGGCCATTGTCTGCACATGCACAGACACAATCTGAGAGCTGGGAGTGGGGCAGCTGGAGGAGCAGAGTGGTGAGGAGAAGGTGGCCACAGCTACACTGGGCCAGCACTGGAGTGCGTTGTTGCAGCCCTGAGGGGATTGAGTCTCAGTCGGGCCAGAGGTTTTCTTGTATGCTGTTTCTAAGCATTGGTGCAGCTTAAAGGTAAAAGTTAAACACTATAATTAAAATATGTACTTTTAACAAAAAATGTTGCTTATGCCGAGGTGCCAGGTGCCTATTCTCCAACTGTGGATACATTAAAAAAAAAGGTTGCTCACCTGTAACTGATGGTCTGGTACTGATCTGTTGACATCAGTTACTAATGGGTTCTGCACCTGTGCCCAAATCCCTCAGTGTGGAGTACTACAGCCCCTCGTGGTGCTTTCGCCTCGCCCTACGTGACTGATATTTAAGGCGGGAGGAACACCACTCTCTCAGTTCCTGGATGATCGCCGGAGCAGGCAACCATATTTGCAGTATCACAGGTGAGTTCTTTATATTAGACTTGAACTACAGCAGTGGGGAGGTCCGGGTGGGTTTAATGGATGTCAATGGAACCAGATCATCAGTTACAGGTGAGCAACCTGTTTATCTGGATCATGATCTGTTGAGCTCCATTAGTAATGGGTGTTTAGCTAGCTTTGTAGGAGTGGGGAGCAGTAGTTATTGCAACACCCTTTTTAGGACCTCTCTCCCAAACTTTGCCTCCACTGCAGATATCAAGTCTATAGCATAATGTCTTATAAAGGGCATTTCTGATGATCAGGTTGCCGCTTTACAGATAACTTTGAAGGATATGCTAGATAAGTGGGTCGCTGAGGGGTCTCTTAAACTCAATAGAGATCCCCCAGTCCTTTAGATGTCAGTGTAGAAGCATAGACAACTTCCCAAGCCCTTTGTGCTGCCCTTGAGATCACTGGGAGGATCGGTGCTGAAAGGAACTTGGCCATAAAATTATAGACCGGATCATCGATAGTCACAGTCTGTGTCTTTAAATCTAGGCCCAAGGCCTCCGCTATTTTCTTGACTTGAACATGGTAAGCCTTCATTTCCTCTTTAGGTGAGATGTGAGAAGGCATTGCCACATCCGGAGAAGGGTCAGGAAGGACATCTACCGTGTCAGGGTCGGATTCAAAGTCCGAGGAGCCGTGAGGAAAGAGAGCACCAGTGACTAAGGAGTTGGTGATGCAGATGGCACTGGGTCACATGTTGGAGGTGGCATAATCTGTTTTAATGGACTTTTGTTTTGCTTTTTTTCTGAGTTTGCATTGTAGATGTAACCTTTTCAGGTTGCTTTGGAAAGGAGGGACATGTTTGAGTGGATGCTGCAGGGGTTGAAGTATTTTTCCCTTGAAAGGTGGCCGTTGCATCTCTTGCCTCCAAAGTGCACATCAGCATACTCTGGGTAAGGGCAGTTGTCAAAGGATTTTGTTTGCAAAACCCTGTATACCTCCATGACCTGTCTTCTTGGTAGTTATATGCCAGGCAAATAGAGTCCCGAGTTCTCTGAAGGAGCATTTTGAGGGGTTGGCTGATGTTGGAAACATCAGGCATGTCAACTTGTAGTTGTAGCCAAATGGGTTGCTATCAGTGCATAGCAGACTGGTGGTCTAGTATGAGCAGCCAGCAGCGCCTTCTGGAGGCGTAGTCATTAAGTGATCTTGATCTTGAGGGACCTCTGCAAGTGTCTGGAACTCTCTAAATGTCAAGGTAGATGGTGTACTGTTATTGGAATCCAGTACTGACAGGAGAGTCAGAGCCGTTGAGGGATCTAGTCCTGAACCTGTACCCCCCAGGGCCGCCTCTCAATCATCGTCTTCAATTTTGAAGGAGACAGGATCTTGACGCCTTGGATTAACACGCCTCAATTCTGTAAGTATCAGGATGCTGAGAGTGGATATCGGAGGTTGATGATATTCTGTTGACGGAGAAGCTATGGGCATTGACGCTGGTGATATCGATGTTGATTCTAGTAACGGCTTCAGCACTAGTGAATAAGTAGCCCTCAGTAACAACAGTGTTGGCATCAGCATCAACAGAGGTTGCTCCACTAGTTGCTTTGAAGTCGAAGACAGTTGGGTTGCGCTTGATGTCAACTGCAGGGTAGCACTTGATGTCAAGAGGTCTTTCGGCATTGACAACAGCTCCAGTGCAGATGGGCGATTTTGTTGAAGGGATTTTTGAAGTCCTAGGTTTGGAGCCCTCTAATACCCTCAGTGTCGAAGGATTTGATAATGAGATAATAACAACATCCTGAAAGCTTGTTTGAGACAGTGTAGTCTTCAAGATCGAGGTCTTCCTCTTCTTTTCAGGTGGCTCAGGTGCCACTTCTGCGGAATGCTTGTCCTTCAGCCTCTTAGGAGGCTTTGGTGATTTAAAAGCTCTGGCCAAGGATTTAGACTGTGTTTGTGCAGTCCTTGGGTCAGATGGTTGTCCTGAAGGGCCTGCCCCCCCTTAGGTGTTGAAGGAGTCGAGGGGCTCAATACATTGGCATACAGTGCGGCCCTTAGTCTGAGCTCCCTGTTGTGTCTCATCTGCTTCAAGAATGACATGCAGACCTTACAGGTTGTGGTGTTTTGCCCTTCTCCTAGGTATTGCAGACAGAGATCACGCCCATCTTGTGATGGAAGCTTAGCTCTACACTTAGAGCAATGTTTGAAAGTCTTCCCCCGCTCAATCTTTTTTCCTTTAACACTAGGGCTATCCAGGATCGAAGTTAGTTGATGGTCTGAAATTCATTAGCCAAAAATTCAATCTGTTCCCCCCTCCCTGAACTCACACACTGAAAGGAACCAAGATGAGGAGCCAGAGCAACCGAGTAACCGATCGCTACGGAGGCAGAAAAGGAACTGAGGGAATGCTGTTCCTCCCATCTTAAATATCAGCCACATGGTCACATGGGGCAGAGCGGAAGCGCCACGAGGAGCTGTGGTACTCCACACTGAGGGAGTTCCACGCAGGTGCACAACCCATTACTACAATCTAAAAACTTTTAGACTGAGAGCCCTTTAGGGACAGGGAGCCATTTTATTTATTTATATATATCTATGTAAACCACTTTGGGAACTTTTGTTGAAAAACGGCATATAAACATTTGTCATATTCATATTCATAATGGAGCTCAATAGATCACAATCCAGATCTGTGAGTGCTGAAACAGCGGATAATGAGGTTTTCCTGTATTCACTGTACAACACTTTAAGAAATCCAGAGGCACCCAGTGATGGGAGAGATTCCCCTCTCCCTCCATCATGCTCTGAACTGAGCTTGAAAGAAAGGTCTACTTCCCAAAACGCATAAAATAGCTTGCTTTATCAAATCTAATTCCAAGCCTGTTGTGGGCCATGTCACATCCCAATGAGTCCTGGGCATGTGATATGGTCCAAACCATCTATCAGTTTCCCCAAATTAGCATTCCACTTCCTTTCACCTGCCTGTCTCCAACTCAAGCTCTCCCTTACCCCCCCTGCCCATAGCTTTGTTGCTGCTCCAGCCGAAGTGCCAAGGAGATCTCTTTTCCCCTCCCATCTGATGCTTGGCATGCTTCTAAGGCTTTGCATCAGTTGCAAGGGTTATGCCATGGAAAAACTACATTTCCCAGTGCTCTTTGCATCTGGCATGCAGCCACAGGATCACGTCAGGCATAGGAGAAGGGAGTGGTGAGACAGCATGTGAGGGTGAGAAGAAGCTTGGTGACAGGTGAATGCATGGGACACAGGGATATTTTTGTTCTCCAGATTTTAATCAAAACTAGAAAACAGCCCTCCTGAAGTGTTAAAAATGAAAAGAAAGAGGATGTACATAGAGTGTCCTGAGAGTCTTCTCAGAAGCCCTGCCCTGGTGTTGCCATACTCAACCCCGCCCCGCCCCCCGCATGCAGTGTTCTTGCTAATTTTTTAAATCTGTGTGAGGAATGAGTTTTGTTCTGGGTGGTGGTATCAGGGCAGTATGTGCATAGATATATTCAGAGTGGGACCTTCTTGATTCAATCTGAACGAGATCTAAAATTAACTGAGCGGACATCAAAAAACTTGTGTGCATGCATATGTTCACGTGCCTTAGGGGGAACATTGCTCATCCTCCCAGTATCCATGATTATTTGGCTCTGAAGAGACAAATACTGTAAGTGTAAAGGAGATGGTTTCTGTGGGAAGGTGCCCCAGTCTTCCAATCACTGAAACAATCTCCTTCTCACTTACAGTGTTTGCCTTTTCAGACAAGTGTCTGAACATAGGGTTCAGAACATGGACATAGGGTTGAGACTGTTTGAGTGTGGCAGCACCAGGGCAGGCCTTTGGGGTACACTCTTGGGACACTGTATGCAAGTACAGCATCCCTTTTTTGCTTTAACACCTCAAAGTGGTTAAATATTTTGAGGCAGTGATGCCTTGTATTAAGGCAAGCCCATCTGGATTTATGTTTGGATTCATATTTTTGGATCCACCACTAGAGGATCCACCTTTCAAAAATTATAAAACCTTTACTTAGATGCTTGTAAAAGATGCAAAATGTGCTTATTACCTGAGGAATGAAGCCATCAAATCCTTCTTGGGAAATGACCGTCTGAATAGAATGAAGCAATCTGGTATAACCATAGGCCATATTACTAAAGAGAGGGATTAAGAATATTTGATTTAATAAATACATTCTAATCACTTCCAAACACACACACTTACTTACAGGTGAAAGAGATGACAGATCCCCCCAAATATCCAAAAACCGAAATCCTCTTTGAACAAGTTAGCCATGTTAACATTTACATATGTTCAATAAAGCTTCTTTACATTAATTAATGTACTCTGATATCATGTGACAAAATGTGAAATCAGGAGATCTAACCAGAACTCCTTCAACTGTTACATATTTGCTAAAGAACACACTTATGTGTAAGAGAAAGCATAAAACCCATGTGCGGATTGTCACACCGACACTTAACACATCTGGATGCATCAGAGGGAGAGGTAGGACAGCAAGACCCACCCCATCAGCCTGAGATGAACTACCCTCTGACTCCCCTCCCACTACATTCAAAGTTCTTACCTTGAAACTACCATGTCACCTAATATTTGTTTACGGTTTCCAACCATGCTGATTTATCTACCATCTCCTGCTACCAGATTCTTTGAAAAAAGTCAACCAACCTCTAACCAAACTTCTGGTTGTGGTGTTACTGTCAGTCCTACATGCTTTAACAGACAATTATTACTTGTTTCAGCTTCAGCAGCTTTAACTCTGGAAATCAGTTCAAGGCTAAAACCTTATTTATTTTAGTTATTGTTAACATCTATATGTTGCAAAATGACTTCGAATGGATTTAAACATTTAATCCTCCAATATTACTAAAATTAAAGCAAATCAAATTAAACAGTAGCAATCAAAATTATAAAAGGATAATATTGCATAACCAGCATATGATATAGCTAGCTCATATTCTCAGATTTTATGATATTTGGACAATTAACAAAATTAAAATATTTATACAGTTAGATGTATAACGTGCATTCGTTTCAACATAATTAAGGAACATAGTATATAGGTTTTAAGTCTAATTTAAGAACTTTGCTGCATTAGTGAAAATGATCATACTCGCATTGCATGATCAGTAACGAGAATAGATTTTTGCATACTCAACAAATGGCTGACCAGAATTGTATGTGAAATTAAAAGCTGTTAAACCATTGCAAGCTAAATCACCCATCTGTTACTTAATATGCAAAATATATGTGCTTGCAGGTGATGATACAAGTAATCTTAAACTACTGAAAAATGGTAACTACAGCAAACATATTTTTCTTAGCAAGATTTGTTATATTTTAAGGCTGCAGATAGCTATGTTGTATTCAGAAGCTTATTTTTCTTACAGATTTGTTACTAAACACTTTAATTCTGCTAATGTGTTTAAACAATGCATTCTCATCTCTTTTTTTTGGTTCAACAATCTAGTAAGAAGGTATCCTAGTTACAACAGTCTCTGACTTCCCTATTGATAGTTTCTAAACATTTAACAAAGGGCAGGTTATCAAAATGCATGACAAATAGGCCTATTATCGGGAAGCAGACTCCATTAGGAAAGACAGTTTAAGCTGTTCTAGCAAGATTTATCAGGACATATATATGCTATGTACATTTCAACCCATCTACTTATTCCTAATGTACACACACCATCAAAACAGCAACTAATACAAGCAAACGTAATATGGTTTCTTGGATATTCTTTCTGGAATAATACTAAAATATCTGTTTTATAAACTATAACCAGGAAACTTGGAGGAAAGCTATAAAGGAATAAAGCTATTAGATATGTAACTTACAGACAGGACACTACTGGTATCTATTCAAGACTATGGCTGTGATCCAAATAATTTGTTTATGCACATTTAAAGAAACTGTGCTTTCTGTGATGGGGCACTCACAGCTTGCCTTAAGCACTGCAATTCCTACAGTGATGAGACAAGCTGCTTTTAAAACTGGCTTGCCTTGTCAGTGTTGGAAGTTGTGGTGGCAAAAGCAAAAGCAAAAACATGGTTGCAGATATGGTTCCTTACATGCACATAAACAGTTAAATTCAACTGTTTTCTATAAAGTTGGATTATACTGGTTAATAGCAAGCCATGCCTATGGAACTATTTGTGTATGGTTTGCTATGGGATGTCTGCATGATTACCCTGCTTCTGTCTGAGGTGATTCTATCTACATTGCTTTTCTAATAATCTATAGGGATATGCATTGAATCAGGGCAGTTATTGGAACTGATTTGAACTGAGCCATATTGGACAATTTTTAATTGGATTGGATAGGAGCATAAGAAGCTGCCTTATACAGAGTCAGACCATTGGTCCATCTAGCTCAATATTGCCTACACAGACCAGCAGCGGCTTCTCCAAGGTTGTAGGCAGGAGTCTCTCTCAGCCCTATCTTGGAGATGCCAGGGAGGGAACTTGGAACTTTAAGTATGCAGGTGCTCTTCCCAGAGTAGCCCCATCCCCTAAGGGGAATATCTTAAGGTGCTCACATGTAGTATCCCATTCAAATACAACCAGGGCAGACCTTGCTTAGCAAATGGGACAATTCATGCTTGCTGCCACCAGACCAGCTCTCCTCCTGATCCCAATAAAAGAATGTCCAGTTGGATCCAATACAAGGGTATCCAATACACCCTCTATCATATCCAATTGGATTGCTGAGTCTCTCTATCCTACCTTCTCTGAGGGAGGGTATCTTGCATGGTGTGGAGAAAGTGGATAGAGGTTAAATCTTCTCCCTCTCACATAACACTAGAACCAGGGCTCATCCCATTAAATTGATTGCCAGGATGCTGGACTAGATGGGCCTTGGGCTTGATCCAGCAGGGCTGTTCTTATATCCATACAAAAGTTCTCGCTTTGCAGAGCAGCAGTCTCCAAGCAACACCTTCTGAAGTCTGCCTGAGAAGTATGACCGGAACCACTTCAAAGGAGTACCCCCTACACCCAAAAGGATACCATGGTGTCATCTATCCCAGTTAAAGATGGCAGATGCACAAACATTTAAGGCACTAGAACACTAACTTGTGGACCACCTAACCAATTTGAACCAAATTTGGTACAGCTATAGGGACACATAGGGGCACCTCAAGGGCATAGTTTGTAATGATGTCATCCACCCTGATTCAAGATGGCAGATGCGTGCCTGAGAGGTATGAGCTGAACCATTACAAAACAATATCCCCTATACAAAAAAATCCGCGCAGGCAATACAAAAGGATACCATGGTCAATGGTACTGAAAGCCGCCGAGAAATCCAAAAGGACCAATAGAGTCACACTCCCCCTGGAGATCATCCAGCAGGCCGACCAAAGCAGTCTCTACCCCATAACCTGCACAAAAGCCAGTTCGAAATGCATATACATAATCGGTTTCATCCAAGGCTGCCTGAAATTGAGAGGCCACCACCATCTCAGTCACCTTGCCCAACCAGGGGAGATTGGAGACAGGCCTAATAATTGTCTAACTCTGATGGATCCAATGTAGGCTTCTTTAAAAGAGGTCTAATAATTGTCTCCTTTCAACAAGGAGGCATCCTACCCTCATAAGAACATAAGAACAGCCCCACTGGTTGATAAGACTTCTCCTCCATGAAGTTATCCAAACGCCTCTTAAAGCCATCCAGGTTGATGGCTGTCACCACATCTTGTGGCAGAGAATTCCCTCTCATACAACACTAGAACCAGGGGTCACTCCATGAAATTGATTGCCAGGAGGTCTAGGACTAACAAAGGGAAGTACTTTTTCACACAACGCGTGATCCACTTGTGGAACTCTCTGCCACAGGATGTGGTGACAGCCAACAAGCTGGATGGCTTTAAGAGGGGTTTGGATGACTTCATGGAGAAGAGGTCTATCAATGGCTACTAGTCGGAGGGCTGTGGGCCATCTCCAGCCTCAAAGGCAGGATGCCTCTGAGTACCAGTTGCAGGGGAGTAATGGCAGGAGAGAGGGCACGTCCTCAATTCCTGTCTGTGGCTTCCAGCAGCATCTGGTGGGCCACTGTGCAAAACAGGATGCTAGACTAGATGGGCCTTGGGCCTGATCCAGCAGGGCTGTTCTTATGTTCTTATGAATTCTACAAGTTGATGATGTGTTGTGTGAAAAAGTATATCTGTTTGTTGGTCCTACATTTCCTGGCAATCAATTTCATGAGATGACCCCTGGTTCTAGTGTTATGTGAGAGGGAGAAGAATTTCTCTTATCCACTTTCTCCACACCATGCATGATTTTATAGACCTCTATCATGTCTCCCCAGAGTGATCTTTTTTCTAAACTAAAAAGCCCCAGGTGTTGTAGACTTGCCTCATAAGAAAGGTGCTCTAGGCCCCTGATAATTTTGGTTGCCCTCTTCTGCACCTTTTCCAGTTCTACAATATCCTTCTTAAGATATGGTGACCAAAACTGTACATAGTACTCCAGATGTGGCCACACCATAGTTTTGTATAAGGGCATTATAATATTAGCTGTTTTATTTTCAATCCCCTTTCTAATGATCCCTAGCATGGAATTGGCCTTTTTCACAGCTGCCGCACAATGAGTCCACAATTTCAACGAGCTGTCCACCACGACCCCAAGATCCCTCTCCTGGTCAGTCACCGACAGCTCGGATCCCTACAGAGTATACTTGAAGTTGGGGTTTTTCCTCTCAGTGTGCATCACTTTACACTTGCCAACACTGAACCACATTTGCCATTTTGTCACCCACTCACCCAGCCTGGAGAGATCCTTTTGGAGCTCTCACACTCAGTTGTGGATTTTACTACCCAAAAGAGATTGATATCATCTGTAAATTTGGCCACCTCGCTGCTTACCCCCTACTTCTAGATCATTTATGAATAAATTAAAAAACACCGGTCCCAGTACAGATCCCTGGGGGACCCCACTTCTTACTTCCCTCCATTGTGAAAACTCTCCATTGATACCTACCCTCTGTTTCCTGTCCTTCAACCAGTTAGCAATCCACACATGTACTTGTCCCCATATTTCATGACTGTTAAGTTTCCTCAGGAGTCTTTGATGAGGAACTTTGTCAAAAGCTTTTTGGAAGTCCAGGTATACTATATGTCAATGGGATCACCTTGATACACACACTTCTTGACACTCTCAAAGAAATCCAAAAGGTTGGTCAGGCAAGATTTACCTTTGCAGAAGCCATGCTGGTTCACTCCCAGCAGGGCCTGTTCTTCTATGTGCTTTACAATTTTATCCTTGAGGATGCTTTCCATCAAGTTGCCTGGAACAGACGTTAAGCTAACCGGCCTGTAATTTCCTGGTTCGCCCCTGGATCCCTTTTTGAAAATCGGTGTTGCATTTGCTACTTTCCAGTCCTAACCCTAACTCTAGGGTTACAAAATCTGTGTTACATTTTTTATTTCCAGTCCAGTATGGTGTCCCTCAGGGCTCCATTTTGTCTCTTTTTAACATCTACATGAAACCTCTGGGAGAGATAATCTGGGTACTTGGTGCAGGGTGTTATTAGTATGCTGATGACACTCAAATCTACTTCTCCATGTCAGCTTCATCTGTTATAAGGATACATAGGGAAACTCAACAGTGTAGTTTGTGATGGTGTCATCCATCCCAGTTAAAGATGGCAGATGAGTGAACATTTCAGGCACAAGGATAAGGCTGTATCACACCGACCTCACGAACACAGCATTAATAGTTTGATGTAAACCAGGGAAGAGGCTTGTTATTTTGAAAGGCATTTCGGTTTCTACACATGGAAGGTCTTCCTGACCCATGAGATAAGTTTTGAGCTTGCCCATATTCTCTATCCCAGAAGTTCTCAACGTTGGGTCTCAGGATGTTAGTGGACTTCAACTCCCATAATCCCCTGCCCCAGTGGCCTTTGGTTGGGGATTATGGGAGTTGAAGTCCAATAACATCTGGGGACCCAACGCTGAGAATCTCTGCTCTGTCCCATACAGCTTTTTCAAACCATTTCACTCCATTGTCCTTCAAGATTGCACACGCCCATGATTGAATCATACAGCATGCATTTTTTTTGTTAATCATGGATGTCATGACCTGCAACAAGAAGCATGCATCTGCCTGTGTTTGTACCAAAAACACGCATCTGCCGGTGTTTGGACAGAAGCCATGTTTTTGCCCCTTTGTATTCCAAGGCCCATTCATTGGTGTGCTCCTTTATGGACCCACCATCTGCATGTGCTTTTGCTCTGGCAACTCCATCTACCATAGCCATCGCTCCAGCTTCACTTCTAGCTCCTGGTTTGGACCTATCTCTTGCTTCAAACCACAAATCATGCTTGGCTGCCTTAGAGAACCGACTTCTCCTGGATTTTCTCTGGAACCAGCCGCTCTTCCAAACCAGGAGCTAGAAGTGAAGCTGGAGCGATGGCTATGGTAGATGGAGTTGCCAGAGCAAAAGCACATGCAGATGGTGGATCCAAAAAGGAGCACACCAATGAATGGGCCTTGGGAGTGACACGCTTGCCTCTTCTCTACCCTGTCTTTCTGCCTGACCCCTGAGAAGTAGGACCCCAGCATTCCCCATCCTGCTAGGGTGACAGACACCCTGACGGAATTGCAAGAAGGTATTAATAATGATCTTTCTCTTTCCCCTCTCTCCTACGTGTAAACTCTGTACTCCAGGTCCTCTATTTGGCAAGCCTTAAGCTAACTGCAATTTGGACATTCAAGCTAAAATGCCTCCTTGTGAGTCTCTGATTTACATCGCTAGTTAGAGTTTTATTGCCTTACAACAATTATCTAACTCTTTTTCATTTTCATTTCATTTCCCTTATTCCAATAACCCTTAATAAATCTGATTGTGGCATATTCCTATTTCAAGCCTTTATTTCCACACCAAAGCTTTGCACAAACTGATACAGTAATGGAGTGTTCAGTCTCACTAATTCCCCACACAAGCCCCAAAGTAGTCTCAGGACATTCTGCCAGAGTTCCAGGATATTCCATATTCCATTTAACAACTTTGAATGAGCTGTCCACCACAACCCCAAGATCTCTTTCCGGGTCAGTCATTGACAGCTCACACCTATCAACATATATGTGAAGTTGGATCCCCCTTGGGTCCCTTTTTGAAAATCAGTGTTACATTGTCTACTTTCCAGTCCTCTGGTACAGAGACTGTTTGGAAGGAAATTGGCAATGTCACATTTGAATTATTTATTTATTTATTTATTTATTTATTTATTTCATGCATTTTTATACCGCCCTAACCCAAGGTCTAAGGGCGGTGTACAACAAATAAAAACAAAACATTAACATCAATTAAATATTAAAAATAGCTTAAAACAAATCAATAAATAATCCAGAAGTTAAAAAATTACAAAGTTAAAAAGCTAAAAGGCCTGGGTAAAAAGATAAGTCTTCAGAGACTTTTAAAAAGCTGCTAGAGATGGGGAGACTCTTATTCCCACGGGAAGCGTGTTCCAAAGTCTTGGGGTGACAACAGAGAAGGCCCGTCCCTGGGTGGCCACCAGACGACATGAAGGTAGCCACAGACAAGCCTCCCCTGATGTACGCAGTGGATGATGGGGATCATACAGAAGAATACGCTCTCTTAAATACTGTGGGCCTAAGCTGTTTAGGGCTTTATAGGTTATAACTAGCACTTTGTATTTTGCCTGGAAACTTATTGGCAGCCAGTGCAACTCCTGTAATATAGGAGTAATATAGTCTCTTCAAGATGACCCAGAGACCAACCTGGCTGCTGCATTTTGTACTAATTGCAGTTTCCGGACTATGTACAAAGGCAGCCCCACATAGAGCACATTGCAGTAATCAAGTCTGGAAGTTACCAACAAGTGTATTATTGTTTTGAGATCATGTACCTCAAGAAATGGACGCAGCTGCGTATCAACCGAAGCTGATAGAAAGTGCTTCTGGCTACTGCCTCAACCTGGGGAACCAGGGAAAGGTGTGGATCCAGAAGCACTCCCAAACTGCATACCTGTTCCTTCTGAGGAAGTGTGACCCCATCTAGAACAGGTAGATCAATATCGCTTCCCGAGTGATGACCCCGCACAATAAGTACCTCCGTCTTGTCTGGATTCAGTCTCAGTTTGTTATCCCTCATCCAGCCCATTACTGCTTCCAAGCAGGCATTCAGGGAGGATATGCCTTCTCCTGACGATGTTGACATGGAGAAATAGATTCGGGTGTCATCAGCATACTGATAACACCCAGCACCAAATCTCCGGATGATCTCTCCCAATGGTTTCATGTAGATATTAAAAAGCATTGGAGACAGTATGGAGCCCTGAGGGACCCCATATAAAAGCTCAGATTTTGAAGAGCAGCGGTCTCCAAGCGACACCATCTGGGATCTGCCAGAAAGGTAGGAGCGGAACCACTGCAAAGCAGTGCCTCCCACCTCCAACTCCCTCAGACGTTCCAGAAGGATACTATGGTCGATAGTATTGAAAGCCGCCGAGTCACACTTCCTCTGTCAAGTCCCAATTGGAGATCATCCATCAGGCTGACCAAGGCAGTCTCCACCCCATAGACCATCCGAAATGCGTCTAGATAATCAGTTTGAAATGCGTCTAGATAATCAGTTTCCTCCAAGACCGCCTGGAGCTGGGAGGCCACCATCCCCTCAATCACCTTGCCCAACCATGGGAGGTTGGAGACAGGCCTGTAGCTACTAAACTCCGAGGGGTCCAAGGCAGGCTTCTTAAGAATAGGTCTAATAATTACCTCCTTTAAACAAGGAGGCATCCTGCCCTCTCTCAGAGAAGTATTTATAATTGCCACCAGGCTCTCCACAACAACCCCCTTGCCAAATAGTATAAGCCACGTTGGGCAAGGATCAAGTAGACAGGTGGTAGGATGCACCGTTCCGAGCAGCTTGTCCACATCCTCAGGAGTCACAAACTGAAATTGATCCAGTCTAACCACACGAGGAGTTGCTGGATACTGCATCTGACACTGCATCTGCATCCGACACTGCGATAACTGTGGAGTCTAAATCTAGATCTAGAACGACCTGAATATGAGAGACTTTGTCCACAAAAAACGCATTAAAAGCGTCGCAGTGAGCAGCTGATGGTTCCAAATTTAAAACATCCCTTCAGAAAAACCTCTGAGGTGTGAATTCTCATTCAATGATAGCAAATGAGATTTTTTTCAATTAAAGAACTCTCATGACCCCACTTACACTTTTTCACACTCTCATTTACTATGAATATCAATCTAGCACACTGCACCTTATGAAGAAAAACCTCAGAAATTCAACAAAATCCAGCCCTCTGCCCAATCACTCTGAAATTGGGGACGGGTGGTAGCCTCCACCCATTAGACACTATCTACCAGCCCACCCCACTCTTTTGGGGCAGATCCACTTTCTGCCCCCAATCTGCCCCAAAGACACCAAAACTTCAAAAATCCCCAAAAATCAGCCCTCTGCCCAATCCCCCTGAAATTGGGGTGGTAGCCTCCACCCATTAGGCACTACCACCCCACCCCACCCTTTTGGGGCAGATACACCTTCTGCCCCCAAACTGCCCCAAAGACACAAAAACTTCAAAAATTCCCAAAAAATCAGCCCTTTGTCCAATCCCCCTTAAATTGGGGTGGTAGCCTCCACCCATTAGGCACTACCACCCCACCCCACTATTCTGCCCCAGGCCCCAATTTCTGCCCCAATCTGCCCCAAAGACATGAAAACTTCAAAAATTTCCCCAAAATCAGCCCTTTGCCCAATCCCCCTGAAATTGGGGTGGTAGCTTCCACCCATTGGGCACTACCACCCCACCCCAAAATTTTTCCCCTGGGCCCTTTACCCCCCGAATCGATTCGGATTCAGATTCGGATTAAATCCGAATCTGAACCAAATCAAGGGTGATTCGGGTGGCCCATATTCGGGCACAAAACAGAACAGGGGTGATTCGGTTCAGGTCCCGAACTGAATCACCAAAAATCCGAATTGCACACCCCTACAGAACAGTTCAGGCCTCTTTATCATTACTTGAATGTGAATTTGCCCAGTCTATTTGTGGGTAATTGAAGCCACCCATTATTACAGTTCTGTCTCTGTTTGCCACCTCCTTGATTTTCTTCTGCAACTACCAGTAACTGTCAGCGTTTTGATCAGGAGGGTGATAGCACTTTCCTAGTAACATATTTCATTTCAGCCCTTCTGCTGTCACCCACAGTGTTTCTATGATTTGCAGGAGGAGTCCGTACGGTTACCCAAGGGAATTTACTTAGGTTCTCAAACTTTTAACTATAAACTGGCTGAATATTTAGACGAGATCTTGGTACCAAAATTTAGGAGATTTCTGACCCTTGTGCGATTGAATGTTCTCCCTTCGGCAGTACTTGATGGTAAATTCAAACAACTTCCTTTATGATCAGCGCTGTTTCCTCTGCGGCTCAGGGGATATAGAGTCTATCACCCATATTATTCTTTATTGCCAGTTTTATAAGGACACTAGAACCAAATTTATTGCTCCTATTTTAGCCACTTATCCTGGTCACACAGACCAATTTTATTTGGAAATTATGCTGGCCAATTTTAAACCTGTAATTTCAGATAATGTGGCAAAGTTCTGTTTTGTGGTGTCGAAGCTCTGTAAAGACAGTATTAGTAATTTGAACAGTTTGTGATTTTGTAAACTTTTGAAATTTTTGAATATTCTTATTAATGTTATTAATTGTTATTGTTTGCTAATCTGGTCTGTGACCACAATAAACATAAACATACTACTACTACTATGAAGGACTCCAGTCTTAGATTCTGCCCCTTCTTTAACATACAGTGCTACTCCACCCACAATTTGCCCCTCCCTGTCCTTTCTATAGAGTTTATATCAAGGAATAACAGTGTCACACTGGTTTTCACTGTTCCATCATGTTTCTATTATGCTCACTATATCTATGTTTTTAATAGCAACTGAGAATTCCAGTTCGCCCACCTTAGCTCGGAGGCTTCTGGCATTGGCATATAAGCACCTATATGCTGAATCTCTTACCTGGTGTGTGCTATCTTTCTTATGGCCATTTCATATTTTTGACCAGCTATCACATCCTTCTATCTGCTCTTTACCTGGTTCTACTCTGTCCCCTTCTGGTCTGCAAACCCTTCATGGGAAAGACTATTTTCAGCAAGTCTGCTGGGTGCTAATTGTTTCCTTAACTACCCCCCTTTCTCATTTTGTATCTTTACTACCCCTCAATAAAATAACTCTTTGTTTTAAAGAGACATGTCTGTGTTCCTTTTCTCTCGCCTATTCTAAGTTCCAGTGTATCCATATTGTGATCAACTTTCCTTGGTACTTTAAGGTTAAACATAGCTGTATATGGCGTGTGACAATTAGAGCCAATTTCCCTCACTTAGAACAAAGCACAGTCACAAAGGACAGTTACTACAATTCTACAGAAAACCTGGTAACAGTACCCACTGGGTTGTATGCAATATTTAGGTTGTCACTCAGCAAGTCACTCAGGTGTTTCTAAAACAAGCTGAAGCAGAAATAATAGTGAGCTCACAAAACAAGGGCCATGGCCACATGCAGCCATACTATGAACCAGAGAGGACCATGTATTTTTGAAGCAGGAAGGAGGTTTTGCTCTGTTGCCCAGGCAAAGGCAAAGGGCCAAGCTACTAGTATTTATACTAGTAATCCAATCCACTATTGACAGTAAAATCAATCACACAATTTCTGTCTATGTAGCTTACTTTCTTCAGTTCCCGCTTTCTTGTTTAAACAACTGAAATCAAACTTACCAAGATTTTATACTGGGACACAAAGTTGTTTCTTCATGAAGGAAAAAACCATGCCACTTGATATTTTGGATTAGTTCTGGAGCCATTGTTTTTGATAAATCAAAGTAGTGTCCAAATTTTGAACATGCTTTTTGGGTTACCTGTGGAAATATTCCAATTGAATTTCATATCAATTGTTTTTCCCATTAAAATACAATTTTAAAATTAAACTTTTTAAGCAGACTATTCACACATACCTACACACAAATTCTACTGAAGTCAGTGAAACATAACACTAAAAAGTGATATATAAATATTCAAAGTCATCAGTGAATTGCACCAATATAAGCAGTCATCAATCTCTCAAACACATTCTTTTCTCTCTCCCCCACTCTCTCTAGATTGGGAATTGGAAGATTTGCAATGTGTGTGCATTCCTAATTTCCGATTATACAAACCCTGAAGTAATCAGCAATCTAGGGTTGGTACTGCACCAATCTGACATTTAACCAGGATCAGCAAGTGTAGATCACATCCCAAATTACTGACCCCAGTTAAAGGTTGGGTTGGCATGGTACCAAACTGACTGCTGAAATTTTCCAGGTTCTTACAACTGGAAATTGGGAATGCACACACCATGTAAATGTCCTGATTTCTGGTCCAGAACTGCTGTGTGAATTGTGAGAGACTGTCCATATAATTGCTGCCAGCTGTGATAGCGCCAATGCCATGTAAGAAGATTCTGAAATATGTATAGAGGTGTCCTTTTCCATTTGAACAAAAGTGAGATGGGAAGCAAGAATAGATTCATATCCCCAATCCAACAAATGTGTGATTGGTAACAACAGCACTAACAGCTAGTATGCAATCAGTAATGATTCCCAGTGCAATTTTGGCAACTATTTATCCAGCTTTAATTGCTGGATGCAGAATAATGTCAATAATGTACTTTTGTGTGTGCATGGTAAGTGGTCTAAAAATGGATGTACATTCAGAAGCCTACATCCTCAAGCAAATAATTTTCACTCCATCACAGTAATAATAAAAAAATGAAAAACATTATGAAGACCTTTATAGTATACTATACAATAACTTCAATTTAAAATTCATTTCACAATGGCTTCTGTATAATATTATTCTCTTTTTAAAAAATGTGATTTTGCTCCTTTTAACTGCCACTGTTGTACATGAGCCAACGAATTAACACATTGATGTTTACATGCATGAAGATATTTACATGCATAGTAAACCATATTTATTTCATACTCATGGAAACTAACGGGAGCGATATTTTACTGAAAGAGAATTTAGTATTGGATGATAAAACTTTAGAAGTATATTAATTTTTATGTACACCAAAAAACCCCAAACAGCTCCCTTCTACTAAAAATCCATGGACAAAATAGAATATTTTGTCTTCCTTCTTAATTCTTGTTGTGTAGATGCCTAAACTTCAGACCCTCCTGGACATTTAACAGAAAATTGATCAGATTTGTGGGTGGCCATTCATACAAAAAGACTGATCTGCTGCATATCAAGTTTTTGAATATCAAAAGTTAAAAACACTTGACATACATCAGAATTTATATCTATTATGCTTTGTATTTTTATTTTAAATAACCAAACATTAAACAGAAAATGATACATAGTTTGAAAAAGCTAAATATTGTTAGGAATTATGAATATAAAAATTTTATTAAGCCAGAAAAATAGAACAAATTCAACATTACTAATAAAAACAGGATTTTCAAATATATTTCTTTATAGCACAAAGTACAAGGCCTTTAGCAAATACTGAAAAAAGCATGACCTGTGCTTTTATTTAAGTTATTATGCATTATGTGGCATAATAAAAACAGAACAAAACCTTACTACCAAATCAAATAAAATGTATGTATTGTTTAAAAATAAATTCTAAATTCCAAGTTATTTAGTTTTGGGGGTTTCAAAGCAATTTAAACAAGAGCTGTTCTTTGCCCTATAATCTATCCTTTATCCGGATTACTGATCAGAATGTTTTTACTGCAATCTCTGCCAGAGCTCATCTTTTTATTGTGTAAGTCCAAGCCCCCTTAATGTTTTAGAAAGGCCTTGACTAACTGAACTTTGATCTGATGTCTTCATTGAGAAAAGCTCCAGGTTGCCCATTTCAGATGCAAATCCTCACTGAGGCCCAAGAGAGTTTAGTAAAGACAGCAAAAGAGAAGAAACAAGAATTTTCCAGGATCCTCTTTGAGAATCCTGGGGAACACTGGTGTCCCTAATCCACACAGTTGTATGGATTAAGGTAGGTGATAACCTTTCTTGATTTGAAAGAATGAACACAGTGCCTACAAACTGGGTGGAGACTAGGATTTGGCCGCAATAAAACACCAGGCAATAAAAGCCTGGCTATGTCAGAAACCTATGAATAGACCTCAATGTACCACATTCCCAGGCCTAGTGGGGAAGCTTGCAAAAAGCCCACCTGAATCAAGTAAGCATGAATAATCTATCTTAGCAGCAGCATGACCACAGAGACAGAACAAGAGGGAGGAAAAATACGTTTCTCTTAAGTATGAAATGATAAATTTATTAGTAGACTGTGGTTTCAAGCCTACCCTTTCCTTGGATCCCTATGAGGTAGCCTGCACAAGGAGAAATAAACTAAATTGTCATGGAGCAGAGTGTGCCTTTATGCTACTGTCTGCTGTTATCGTTTCTAATTGCAATACTAATGTGATAGAAATTCTTAGATTTAGGATGAATCAAGGCAGAAAATTGATTTCATGCTGTGACAGTTAATATATTGCCCTACGAACACAAGCAGTTCATTCATTTAAAGTGTGTGTGTGTGTGTGTGTGTGTGTGTGTGTGTGTGTGTAAACCACACATGCTACACATACTTGCTATAAGTGAACGTACTAGCTGACATCCATTCTAATGAAATGTTTGTATAGTAACACTGTATACACACTACAGTAGAGGGGCAATTTTCATCAATCTCCCCTGCTCTCAAAAGCGAACACGGACTCCCAAAAATATGTTCCTGAGGGCTGCATAATTCACAATTGGCATCAGAGAGAATGGGAGACGAATTAATATTTCCCCTCTTCTGCAGTGCGCCTACATGCACACTTTGATAGTTTGGATGTTGGCCATTGTTATTAGTTTGAACAAATGGTTAGCCAATATAGACAAAACATACATAACTACAAAGGTTTTTGGAATTTTCAGTACAAACAGTGTACCTGTACTAGTAGGGCTGTCAAATACTAGTCTAAACAATGTACTAGTAGGGCTATCAAATTTCAGTCCAAAGATCCTGCATAAACCTTTGTTCAAATGATGAAGTTACTGTGACTCCCTAAAATGTCTCCACCCGTACTTTAATTCAGCCCTAATCTACACGTTGTAGCAACCAGGACTCCAATTTTGTCTAAAACCAGATGAAGGAGGAAAGGAGCACTGGAGGCACCAGATGAGAAGTACAAAGCATAACATATTTTTAGTTTAGCAGTCTTCCTTAACAGATATTTACAGAAATTAAATATTTTTGTTTGGAAATAAAACATCATTGTGGATGTGTGGGGGAATGGGAGAAGAAACTATAAAAGTCATTTTATTTATAGTAAACATAGCCATTTCTAATTAGGATACCATTACCCATGATTTTGCAACTGCTCGTTTCAATTTTCCTGCATGTAGTATCTATAACTAAAAGTCTGGAAATAACAGTTTATAAGCATTTTCATTTTTGCTAAAATGTGTACTTGGCCAGCATAAATTTTTACCATCAATTCTCAGGAAACAAAAAAAAAATTTTTTGTTTGGAAATAAAACTTCCATTTATAGCCAACTATAGCCCTCCAACTAGTAGCTGATGAGAGACCTCTCCTCCATAAAGTTATCCAAACCCCTCTTAAGCCATCCAGGTTGATGGCTGTCACCACATCTTGTGGCAGAGAATTCTACAAGTTGATTATGCGTTGTGTGAAAAAGTACTTCTGTTTGTTGGTCCTAGATTTCCTGAGAATCAAGTTCATGGGAACATCACTGGTTCTAGTGTTATGTGAGAGGGAGAAGATTTTCTCTCTATCCACATTCTCCACACCATGCATGATTTTATAGACCTCTATCATGTCTCCCCACAGTGATCTTTTTTCTAAACTAAAAAGTCCCGGGTGTTGTAGACTTGCCTCATAAGGAAGCTGCTCTAGGCCCCTGATCATTTTGGTTGCCCTCTTCTGCACCTTTTCCAGTTCTACAATGTCTTTCTTTAATTGTGGTGACCAGAATTGTACGCAGTACTCCAGGTGTGGCCGCACTATAGTTTTGTATAAGGGCATTATAATATTAGCCGTTTTATTTTCAATCCACTTCCCAATGATCCCTTGCATGGAATTGGCCTTTTTCACAGCTGCCGCACATTGAGTCAACAATTTCAACGAGCTGTCCTTCACGACCCCACGATCTCCTGATCAGTCACCTACAGCTCAGATCCCATCAGCGTATACTGGAAGTTGGGGTTTTTTGCCCCAATGTGCATCTCTTTACACTTGCCAACACTGAACCGCATTTGCCATTTTGTCACCCACTCACCCAGCCTGGAGAGATCCTTTTGGAGCTCCTCACAATCAGTTGTGGATTTCATTACCTGAAAGAGTTTGGTATCATCTACAAATTTGGCCACCTCGCTGCTTACCCCCTACTTCTAGATCATTTATGAATAAATTAAAAAGCACTGTTCCCAGTACAGATCCCTGGGGGACCCCACTTCTTACTTCCCTCCATTGTGAAAACTCTCCATTGATACCTACCCTCTGTTTCCTGTCCTTCAACCAGTTAGAAATCCACACATGTACCTGTCCCCATATCCCATGACTGCTAAATTTCCTCAGGAGTCTTTGATGAGGAACTTTGTGAAAAGCTTTTTGGAAGTCCAGGTTTACTATGTCAATGGGATCACCTTGATCCACACACTTGTTGACACTCTCAAAGAACTCCAAAAGGTTGGTGAGGCAAGATTTACCTTTGCAGAAGCCATGCTGGCTCTTTCCCAGCAGGGCCTGTTCTTCTGTGTGCTTTACAATTTTATCCTTGAGGATGCTTTCCATCAAGTTGCCTGGAATGGACTTTAAGTTAACCGGCCTGTAATTTCCCAGATCGCCCCTGGATTCCTTTTTGAAAATCAGTGTTACATTTGCTACTTTTCAGTCCTCTGTTACAGAGCCTGATTGCAGGGATAAGTTATATATTTTAGCAAGGTGGTTGGCAATTTCACATTTGAGTTCTTTGAGTACTCTTGGATGGATGTCATATGGCCCTGGTGATTTGCTAGTTTTCAGTTTTTCCAGCCAGTTTAGAACAACATCTCTTGTCACTTCTATCTGACTCAGTTCTTTAACCTCCATCCCTAAAAAGCCTGGTTCAGGAACAGGTATCCTGTGCCGTGAGATGGATGCAAAGAACTCATTTAACTTCTGTGCAACCTCCATATCCTCCTTAATAATCCGTTTCACTCCCTCATTATCTAATGGTCCAACCGCCTCCCTTGCAGGTTTCCTGCTTCTGATGTATTTAAAGAAGTTTTTGTTATTCCCCTTGATGCTTTTAGCTAAATGTTCCTCAAACTCTGTTTTCACCTCTCATTTCTTTTGTCAGAGTTTGTGTTTCTTTCTGTTCTCTTCATTTGGACAGGCCTTCCAATTTTGGAAGAAAATCTGTATTGTTCCTTTTGTAAACTGTTAATATTTTGCTGTATTCAATGAGACTTCTGATTGGCCACTGATGCTATGTTCTGTGACTGAACTAAACTGCCTCTCCTGATGTTGGTCTGCCTAATGACGTCAGTATTACTATATTAGCCTTGTAGCTGGCTTTTCTGCTGTGTCTCCATCTTGGGAGCTCACGACAGAGAAAAACAAAGTTCTTCACTGAATTTACAGTAAAATGGTATAAAGGCCTCCAGTCATTAAACAGATATCAGAGTGGGATATTTTTCTCACATCAGGCCCAAGCTTTATTCTAAACTATATTCTGAGCTTGTCTGACCTCACATTTAGCTCTGGGTATTCATGTCTCCTAGTCACACAGCCAACCTACTTTCTATACCTCTGCTAAGTGAGCAAAGAGGCACCTTTTAAAGTGGTGTGTTTCTTATATTAAGCAGGGTGTGTGTGTGTGTGTGTGTGTGTGTGTGTGTGTGTGTGTGTGTGTGTGTGTGCAACTGTCCCTATCCAACTCCAGCACAGCATCTTTCCAGTTGCTGTTGCTAATGTCTATCTTAGGTCCTTGCTAAAATTTTCTTAGGTCCTTGCTAAAATCTTAGGTCCTTGCTAAAATTTTCAACTTATCCCTGAAATCGGGCTCTGTACCAGAGGACTGGAGAGTAGCAAATGTAACACCATTTTTCAAAAAAGGACCCAGGGGCGATCCGGGAAATTACAGGCCAGTTAGCCTAACGTCCGTTCCAGGCAAATTGATGGAAAGCATCCTCAAGGATAAAATTGTAAAGCACCTAGAAGAACAGGCCCTGCTGGGAGTGAGCCAGTATGGCTTCCACAAAGGTAAATCTTGCCTCACCAACCTTTTGGACTTCTTTGAGGGTGTCAACGAGTGTGTGGATCAAGGTGATCCAGTTGACATAGTCAACCTGGACTTCCAAAAAGCTTTTGACAAAGTTCCTCATAAACGACTCCTGAGGAAACTTAGCAGTCATGGGATAAGGGGACAAGTACATGTGTGGATTGCTAACTGGTTGAAAGACAGGAAACAGAGGGTAGGTATCAATGGAGAGTTTTCACAATGGAGGGAAGTAAGAAGTGGGGTCCCCCAGGGATCTGTACTGGGACCGGTGATTTTTAATTTATTCATAAATGATCTAGAAACAGGGGTAAGTAGCGATGTGGCCAAATTTGCAGATGATACCAAACTCTTCCGGGTAGTGAAATCCAAAACAGATTGTGAGCAGCTCCAAAAGGATCTCTCCAAACTGGGGGAGTGGGCGACAAAATGGCAAATGCAGTTCAATGTTAGCAAGTGTAAAGTGATGCACATTGGGGCGAAAAACCCCAAGTTCAAGTATATGCTGAGGGGATCCGAGCTGTCGGTGATGGACCAGGAGAGGGATCTGACTTGGGGTTGTGGTGGACAGCTTGTTGAAAGTGTTGACTCAATGTGCAGCAGCTGTGAAAAAGGCAAATTCCCTGCTAGGGATCATTAGAAAGGGGATTGAAAATAAAACAGCTAATATCATAATGCCCTTATACAAAACTATGGTGCGACCACACTTGGAGTACAGCATACAATTCTGGTCACCACATCTTAAAAAGGATACTGTTGAACTGGAAAAGATGCAGAAGAGGGCAACCAAGATGATCAGGGGCCTAGAGCACCTTTCTTATGAGGCAAGACTACAACACCTGGGGCTTTTTAGCTTAGAAAAAAGATGACTGCGGGGAGACCTGATAGAGGTCTACAAAATCATGCATGGTTTGGAGAATTTGGAGAGAGAGAAATTCTTTTCCCTCTCACATAACTCAAGAACCAGGGGTCACTCCATGAAATTGATTGCCAGGAGGTCTAGGACCAACAAACGGAAGTATTTTTCACACAACACATGATCCACTTGTGGTACTCTCTGCGACAGGACGTAGTGACAGCCAACAACCTGGAAGGCTTTAAGAGGGGTTTGGACAACTTCATGGAGAGGCCCATCAATGGCTACTAGTTGGAGGGCTGTGGGCCACCTCCAGTCTCAAAAGTCAGGATGGCTCTGAGAACCAGTTGCAGGGGATAAATGGCAGGAGAGAGTGCACGCCCTCAACTCCTGCATTAGATTAGTTTTCTTTCTTGTTGTTAGTTGTGAGGGACCCTTGGCTGATTCCCATCTGCATGGCTCCAGAGAACATGCAGAGATCACCATGATGCAAGCTTTTAATTTCTGGACTTTATCCTGACAATTAAGATTTTTAGCCTCCTGCCTAGTATCAGGCAGGATGAAGGGGTAACTTGTTTGTATGTTCTATTTGCCCTTTTTTGTGTGTGCTTGTAAACTGTCTCCTTTTAAAACTTACTTAAATAAACTAGTTTTTTAATTATTTTAAATTTACTCTGTGCTGGGATTGCTCAGTTCTGCCTTATCCATGATACCCATCTAAGCTACACACAACATTAAGAAGTTTTGAAGCATTTTGGGATATGTTTTGAGGTCACCCCTGTTCTAGGCTAAACAGGGAAGAATTTAAAGAGAATCTCTCCCACAGGAGAGTGATGGCAGCACTACTGAGAGATCTAGGAAATGGATTGGGGCTGGTGTGCTAAAGTAAGCGCTTAAAACCACCGCCTGTTTCATCATACGTGAGATAGGGACAATTATAATTTTCATCAGCAATAATAAAAGATAAGGTGTTCCTCACTGGACAAAGTAACTTAAACGTATTTAGTATAGTAAGTTATTTGATCAAGCCAAAATGAATAGAATCAAACCTCCTAATAAATTCTAGTTCAACAGTTTCCTACTCAAATCTTCTTTTGAAATTCCTTTGTTGTAAAATGGTGACTTTCAGGTCAGCTGTAGAGTGTCCTGGGAGACTAAAATGTTCTCCCAGTAGTTTCTGAATGTTGCCATTTTTAATGTCTGACTTGTGTCCATATATTCTTTAGTGTACAGATTGATCTATTTGTCCTATGTAGACAGCATTGTTGGCAGGTGATAGCATATATCACCTACCCATCTCCAGCACAGCATCCCTCCAGTGGCTGTTGCTGGTGGCTGTTGCTGGTGTCTTTTTTAAGATTGTGAGCCTTTTGGGGACAGGGAACCATATTCTCTCTCTCTCTCTCAATTGCTTTGGGAACATTTGTTGAAAAGTGGTATATAAATACTCATATTCATATATCACATTGGAGGATGAACAAGTAAATATAACTGGTGTTATCAGGTCCCCTGTGATAATGTTGCCTGAATGGATATGGGAAGAGAACTGCCATATAAGACTGCTGCAAGCTCTGGTCCTTATTTGTCTCTTTGTCAGGTGGCCTGTTGCCCATTAGCAGCTTTTTCAGATTCGGGTGCTACCTGTAAGCCTACCAGCCATTGCCTGTGAAAGCGAAGTATAATTATCCAGGATGGGCTGTAGGCAGTTGGTGATATTTTGGGGAAGTTTTAGCTGGGAGATGTAGATGACAACTAGGATCAGCTGTAATCAAAGACATCCAGATTGATGTTGCACAGATGAAAAAAAAGTTCTGAGTGAGCAACAGAGGATGGGCAATTTTCACTATCTCAACTTCCTTCTGCAGCCCACTGTGCCTGCCAAAAATATGTCCTTGAGAGTTGCATAACCCTCAGGGCTATATTTTTTGCAAAGCAGAGTGGGCTACAGAGGCAAGGGGAAATCAGTGAAAATTGTCCTTCCTCTGTTGTACATGTGTCTCATTTTTCCCAATACGCAACTTTAGTCTGGATGTCAGCCAGCACATTTAGTTCAAAAAGTGTAATAATGGTACAAGGCAGAATAGTAAGGTCAAGTTAGTAAGGTCAACCCAGGAACAGGGACTGGATTCAGAAAGGCTAGCATGTATGTAAGCACATGCATATATCTGTTTTGCTTTCCAGATACTTACTCTTGCACTTAATGGAATGCTACCCTAGATGGCCCCCTGGACTTTGCAGGCATAAGATTCTATCAGTGGAAGGACGCCATAAAGATCTTGTACCCTTTCAATCTTGACCATGCTCATCAATGTGGAGAGGAAGGGTTGTATTAATTATTGAAATAAAAGGTGGGGGGTGCAGAGAGGAGAACATAAGAACATCTCTGCTGGATCAGGCACAAGGTCCATCTAGTCCAGCATACTGTTCCACACAGTGGCCCACCAAATGCCTCTGGGAGCCCACAGGCAAGAGGTATGTGTAGGCCCTCTCTCCTGTTGTTGCTCCCCTGCAACTGGTATTGAGAGGCATCGTGCCTCTGAGGCTGGAGATGGCCCACAGCCATCAGACTAGTAGCCACTGATAGACCTGTCCTCCATGAATCTGTCTAAACCCCTTTTTAAAGTGATCCAAGCTGGTGGCCATCCCATGTCAAGGAATTCCATAGATTAATTATGTGCTGTGTGACAAAGTACTTCCGCTTGTCGGTCCTAAATTTCCCAACCTTCAGTTTCATGGGGTGACCCCTGGTTCTAGTGTTGTGAGAGAGGGAGAAATATTTCTCTCTGTCTACCCTCTCCACGTCATGCATAATTTTATACACTTCAATCATGTCTCCGCCATCACCTCTTTTCGAAGGTAAAGAGCTTTAAATGCTGTAGCCTAGCCTCATAAGGAAGGTGCTCCAGGCCCCTGATAATTTTGGTTGCCCTCTTCTGCACCTTTTCCAGTTCTACAATATCCTTCTTAAGATACAGTGACCAAAGCTGTACACAGTACTCCAGATGTGGCCACACCATAGATTTGTATAAGGGCATTATAATATTAGCATTTTTATTTTCAGTCCCCCTCCTAATGATTCCTAGCATGGAATTACCTTTTTTCACAGCTGCCACGCACTGGGATGACACTTTAAATGAGCTTTTCACCACAACCCCAAGATCCCTCTCCTGATCAGTCACCAACAGCTCAGATCCTATCAGCATATATGTGAAGTTGGTGGTTTTTGCCCCAATGTACATCACTTTACACTTGCTAACATTGAACCACAATTGCCATTTGGTCGCTCAGTCCCCCAGTTTGAAGAGATCTTTTTGGAGTTCCTCACAATCCATTGTGGATTTCACTACCCTAAATAGTTTAGAGTCATTTGCAAATTTGGCCACTTCACTGGTCACCCCAACTTCTAGATAGTTTATAAACCAGTTAAAGAGTACTGGTCCCAGTACCGATCCCTGGGGGACCCCACTTCCTATCTCCTTCCATTGTGAAAACTGTTCATTTATTCCTACTCTGTTTCCTGTCCTTCAAACAGTTACCGATCCAAACATGAACCTGTCCCCTTATTCCATGACTGCTAAGTTTACTCAAGAGCCTTTGGTGGGGAACTTTATCAAAAGCTTTTAGGAAGTCCAAGTATACTATGTCAAACGGATCACCTTTAACCATATGCCTATTGACACTCTCAAAGAACTCCAAAAGGTTAGTGAGGCAAGACTTTCCCTTGCAGAAGCCATGCTGGTTCTCGTTCAACAAGGCCTGTTCTTCTATACCAGGAAGAGTACCAGGCAGAGGTGTTCGGGTAGGTAACGGAGAAAACAAGAGCAAAGATGGAAGATGCATTCAAGACAAAGATGACAAGGTATTTGAGTCAGAAAGTATAGACAGCAATTAGTTTGGAATTTAGCTAGTCAGACAGATGAGTGTGGCAAGTACCAGGATTATGTGTGTATAGAGAACTTGCCAAAGAATTTGTTCTATGGCAATTACTCACAATCCAACAACTTTGCCTGGAAGCTGAGCATCTCCCTAACAACATGTAGGGAATTTTTAGCTGTAGTCCTCACTTCTGATCTCAAAAGTGAGTAATCATGGATTGCAAAGCAAAATTTTTGCTTTGCAAGCCATGGTTTCAGCTGGATTGCCCCTTACACCAATATCAACAATTTCCATTGTTTTACATGTTAACCATGTTCAGAAGTTTGATTGTACCTTACAAAAATATTAGCCCATTAGATGGTGAGATAGATAGATAGATAGATAGATAGATAGATAGATAGATAGATAGATAGATAGATTTGGTTTTTTATTCCTCTTCAGTGTATTTTGAGATTTGGGAGTCAATAGGCTCTATTTTTGGGGATAAGGCTGTAGTTCAGTGGAAGAGCACATGCTCTGCCGTAGAACATCCCAGGTTCAATCCCTGGCATCTTCAGGTAAACTAGGAAAACCTCTGTCTGAAGCCCTAAAGAGCCTGTCAGTACAGATCTAGATTGACCAATAGAGTGACTCAGTTTACAGTAAGTCTAGGCTCATCTATGTTCAGTGTATGGATTTGATAATTCATACCACTCAATTAGTTTGGAAATCTTTGCATGTGTGATAAAAAGTATATTTTGTGACATCAAGCTTCATATTAATAAAATTGATGAGGTTAAATTATCATCCTGGGGGGCGTTTGATTTGGCATGTCACCATATATAAGTCTCCTCTCCAACAAGAAAACATAGCCATGTCTGTGCAATTACACAGAAAACCAAACATGCCAAGCCTTGTAAAATCATTTTGTCATATTCCAATTATATTCTCTAAATAAGGCTGAACTTACTAGGCAGTTGACTACACTTATATCAGAATATAAAAAATACTGAAGCTAAATAAAGAAAAACAAGTTTCTAGGACTGCAGACACCAAAATATTTCAGTTTATTTTAGTGATTTGACCAAACTATTATTCTAGGCAAGAAAATAGCTACCCTAAGGAAAACTATAATTCTCCAAACACTAACAATAATAAACTCTGTAGAATTGACCACTGGGCTTGTTTCTTACATGCTGCCTTCAGAGCGATTAGTTTATTGTGACAGTGAAGCTGATATAATCTCAAGTGCTTACTTTACTTATTACGCACTTGGATAAGCAAGTCAACAGCTTGATTCAATTCTGTGCTTTCACTAGAGAGATCCTACGAAGTACTATTCATACACCTTTACAAAAAAAAAAAAAGAGGTCTGATAAATGTAGACAACTATTTTGTATGAACAGAATTGATACATCTACCCATTTAAAAAACTTTTATATTAATTTACCATTCTTTTTAACAGCTAACAGTATAGCACTCTTAAAGTGGTGGCTACATGTTACCTGAGCAAACATGTACGTATTCTCAAACCTGCATTTGTTAATGAACCATGAATGTAAAGATGGGAAGGCACATTTGTATTGGAGAATCAGCAGACTGGAGGATGGTGCTTAATGGATCCCATGGCTGCAAATTCTCCCCTGAAAATGTCTTACCCTCTGAGTTACTTTTCTCCAGGTAAGCTTTGGAGTCTGGATGGGGGTAAATATGGGTTAAATACCGACAGGGGACATTTGTATGGAAGACTGAACAGGAAGGGAAAAGATTAAGAACCATTTAGAATTCATGCTAAATAATACAATTAGTTTGTCTTTTCAATATGCAGTTTTGGTAAACAGTCATGTTTATTTACATACACTAATTTATTAGAAGGGAAACAATGATGAAATACAAATTACCTCAATTTTTGGTATATTCTGGTAACGCCAGGCTATTTTCATAGATTCTTCAGAACCTTCTTTGCACTTCATAGCTATTGCTTCTTCCCTTGTCTCATCGATAGAAGTATTCAACAAAGGTGATGGAATCTCCTAATAGAGAAAATGAAAAATAAAGTGTTTTAAAAGGTGTTCCTTTTGTTAAAATAATTTAAGTATGATTAAACAATTATTGGTACACAACAAACAACAGTAATGGGATTTATAGCCAACTCATATCATTGGCTACTCTAAGTCACAATGGCTGACTTCCTAACTAGTGAGTATACAGAGGGAGGCTTCTCCAGTTCCGTAGTGTACATGGGGGAGCAATTTTTGCTCATCTTTCCTGCCTCTGGAAGTGCTCTGCAGCAGAGGCGTAACTAGGGAAAACGGCGCCCGGGGCAAGCACTGAAATGGCGCCCCCCCCGCCCCACAACATACTACATTATACTTAGGATTTTCCTCACAAGTGCCCGCCGCCAAGCCAGGCCACTGACTGGCCGCCAGGCACCAGCAAAGCAATGGGGGGGGGGCGTGGGCGGCGCAGAAGGGACCGCTCGTGGGGGAGGGGGCGCCGACGCGCTCCCTTGACTGCTGCAGAGCTGCTGCACTGAGCAGGAAACATTTGTATTAACAAAAAAAAATAAATAAATAAAAAAAAATTTTTTGTCATGGGGGCGCCACCCACGTGACCAGAAAAGATGGCGCCTGGGGCACGTGCCCCCCCTGACCCCCTATAGTTACGCCTCTGCTCTGCAGCTTTCAAAAATATGTCCCTGAGGACTGCACAACCCATAGGGACATACATTTAGAAGATCAGAGAACTTCCAGAGTCAAGATCAACAAAAATCACTCCTTCTAAATATCCTGCAGAAATGGCAAGTCTGCTGCTGCGTCCTTGCTTCCTGTTAATCAGTCACTTCTATCATTCAGGGGGGAAACTCTATTATCAGCAGCACATACACCACCACTCCCTTGGATTTTGGTCTTCATTACAGACAAGCCAGACAATCATGTGAACCAGAGTTTCCTAAAGTATTTTGCGAAGGTTTGTTTGAATTGAACTCCATAATAGCTTTATGAAAATTTTTGAATTTTACTGTCTGTAAATATTTCCCTGTAGTCTGTGGCTGACATCTTGACTAGATTTACTAGAGGAAATCACACTGAAGTGAAAAGGACAAGTTAGGCATCTCAGCCTGTGTTGTTTTTAAATTACATCTTGGCTCCAAACTGCTCTCAGGGATATTTTTTCCACACAACCATGGAGTAAAACAAAAACACAAAATTTGGCACCTTATACAATATCTGAAAATGGAAATTATATGGCCTTATTCAGAGTATGTGTGTGGGGGGGGGAGGGCTTTAAAGTAATTATATCATTGACTATGCTATGTAGCCATATGAACACACTGCAAACTTTGTTTTAATAACAACATAAGTAAAGCCCTGCCGAATCAGTCCCAAGGCCTATCTAGTCCAGCATCATGTTTCACACAGTGGCCCACTAGATGCCTTTGGGAAGCCCACAGGCAAGAGCTGAGGGCATGCCCTCTCTCTTAGTTACTGTAACTGGTATTTAGAGGCATCTTGCCTCTGAGGCTGGAGGTGGTCTATCGCCCTCAGACTAGTAACAATTGATAGACCTGTAATCCATGAATGTATCTAAACCCCTCTTAAAGCCATCCAGGCTGTTGGTTGTCATCACATTTGTGGCAGAGAATTCCATAGCTTGATTATGCATTGTGTGAAAAAGTAGTTCCTTTTGTTGGTCCTAAATTTCTTGGCAATTAGCTTCATGGGATGACCCATTTCTAGTGTTAAGAGAGAGAGAGAAATTTCTCTCTATCAACTTTCTCTACACCATGCATGCTTTTATAGACCTCTATCATGTCTCCCCACAGTCATCTTTTTTCTAAACTAAAGATACCCCAGGTGTTGTAGTGTTGCCTCATAAGGCAGGTGCTCCAGGCCCCTGATCATCCTGGTTGCCCTCCTCAGCACCTATTCCAGTTTTACAATGTCCTTCTTAAGATATGGTGACCAGAACTATACACAGTACTCCAAATGTGGCTGCACCATAGTTATGATGATAGCATTAAGATATTAGCACTTTCATTTTCAATCCCCTTCCTAATGATTCCAAGAATGTAACTGGCCTTTTTCACAGCTACCACACATTGAACTGACATTTTCAATGAGCTGTCCACCACGAGCCCAAAATCCTTCTCCTGGTCAGTCACTGACAGCTCAGACCCCGTCATGGTATATGTGAAGTTGGGTTTGGTTTTTTTGCCCCAATATACATCACTTTACACTTGCTAACACTGAACCGAATTTGCCATTAAGTTGCCCACTCACCCAGTCTGGAAAGATCCTTTTGGAACTCCTCACAATCTCTTTTGGATATCAGTACCCTAAATTGTTTGGTGTCATCTGCAGATTTGGCCACCTCGCCACTTACCTCAACTTCTAGATCATTTATGAACAAATTAAAGAGCACTGGCCCCAGTATAGATCCCAGAGGGATCCCATTTCTTAATTACTTCCATTTAGAGAACTGTCCATTTATTCTTACCCTCTGTTTCCTGTTCTTCAAGCAGTTACCAACCCGTACCTGAATCCCCTTATCCTATGACTGCTAAGTCTTCTCAAGTGTCTTTGACAAGAAACTTTGTCGAAAGCTTTTTGAAAGTCCAGGTATACTATGTCCACTGGATCACCTCTAATCACACACCTGTTGACACTCTCAAATAACTCCAAAAGGATGGTGAGGCAAGATTTACCTTTGAAGAAGCCATGCTGGTTCTCCTTCAGCAGGGCAAGCTCTTCTATATGCTTTACAATTTTATCCTTGAGAATGCTTTTCATCTATTTTCCTGAAACAGACATTAAGCTAACCTATAATTTCCCAGATCCCCCGGATCCCTTTTTGTATATCAGTGTTAAATTGGCTACTTTCCAGTCCTCTGGGACAGAGCCTGATTGTAGGGATAAGTTATATATTTTGCAAGGAGGTCGGAAATATCACATTTGAGTTCTTTAAGGACTCTTGGGTGGATGCCATCTGGCCCTGGCGATTTGTTAATTTTTAATTTTTCCAGACAGTTTTGAATGTCTCTCTCATTTTAATGCTTGTTGTATGATATAAAATGTACTGCCTTAGGAATATCTGTTGTAAAAGGTGGCATATTTTTCATAAATACATGCTAATGAGCCAAAATGCTCATGCAAATGTAGCACAGAAACCAAAACATTTATGCATGCATTTTAGCTATCTGACTTCTGTATCAATGTAAATAAAAACTTGACAGGTTGGGATATGCTTTTTAAAAAATTTAGCACAGCTCTGCATGCATTCCCCCTATTGGATGATGGTGTGAGATAATTTGTTGCAAGTTGCTAGAATGCTTAGTGTCTACCTAATGGCTCTGGCATCCTGTTTCTATGGCATGTGCAATTAGCATGCTAGGTTGTACCCTTGCAAGAGGCCCCATTTCTGTTTTGATCCAATGACCCAGAAGCACAGTGGAACTCTGTGACTCAAAGTTCCAAGCATGGGTTAAATGATAGTTGTTATAATTTAATAGGTAAGAGACTGAGCTGCAAATTGGGAAGACTCTGTTCAAAATGTAGTCTCTGCCCATAAGCTCACAAAGTGACTTTAGGCAAGGCTTTCAGCTTCAGCCCCGACTCTCCCCCTCAACTACAATATGAAGACAATAATACTGACCTACTGTAAATGATTACTATAAGGACTACAACAGAATAACATAGGTGCTTTAGATGCTATACAGTAGAACTACAACAATAACAAGCTGGTTCATGGTTTCTCTATGGTTGGTACAGAGGCCATGCATTATGTCATGTGGGCTTAGTAATATGCTCTACTAGCTAGTCTGAATCGTAACCTAGATAGCCTGGCATTAAGTTTGTATATGCATGAATCTGACTGACTCTAATGATTGACAAAGGGCATAGTGTCATGCAGTAATTTTTGAACAACAACAATAATACTATTGCCCATTTTGTCTGCTAATTAAGGTTTCCAAGCATTGGTACATCAACAAATAAGTCAATTATTTTCCTGCTATCTACAATAAGAGAAATCCAAATGTGTTTCTTCTTGCTGAAATAACTGCTGATGTGCCTCACCTTACATTCTGTATAAATCTTGAAACTCATTATTTTGGGGTAACTCCTCACAAGAAGAGTGTTCTAAGGTTTCTCAATATGGGCTGTAATTTTCAGTCATTTGATGTGTTAAACTGTAGAGGGAGCCTCCAATACAGAAACTGTCTAGATTCCTAGACTCCATTCCCATTTATCTTCATCCTTTTTAATTCCAAAGGCTTCCTGCCGGATATAATTTTGTATAAATAATTTTTTAAAAGGCATTAACCTGCCTATAGTTGTCCTTGCTGCTGCTTATTAAATGGGCATATTGCATCTCTGAGAGGAGGCTGAGAAGGATTCAGGTTCTAACTTCAAATAACTAAGCTTGATTGTAGATCTTCTGCAACTAAAAGAAGATGATTTCCTACCTTTAATACCATCTAGGCAAATAATTAACTTCAAGTCAAATTATTAAGAATGCAAATTATTAAATCATTTTTGTTAAAAGGCAGTATATAAATCATGATTTGGACCTAAATAACAGTGAGGAGGATATAATGCATTCCCACCCGCTCCTTCCTATTGCAGTTTTTACACTCCACAGAAAGCAAGTCTTGAATGACAGGAGAGTTTCTAGAACACTGTGCAATGTGGCAGGGAGCCGAAAAGCGGGAATTGGTACAGACTGGAAAACATTCCCTTTCATTAGTAGCAGAAGACACTTCTGCTTGTGCATGGGGTTGTCTGGATCCAAGTCTTTAAGAAATATTTTAGAAGAAAATTCATACATCTATTTGTGTATTGTAGTCAAGAAATATATTTCTTATTTAAGTACATCTCTATTTTGATGTGGTTGGATTCCCACATTTGTGTCTTATTTTAGCCAGTCAATCATGCTTGGATATACATAGTAAAAAGAAGGGTAGTTAAACATATATCTTTTCCTGAAGCAAGCTTTTCGGGGATGGAGGCTAAAGAACTGAGTGAGATAGTAGTGACAGGAGGTGATGCTCTACACTGTCTGGAAAAATTAAAAACTAACAAATCACAAGAGACAGACGGCATCCATCCAAGAGTCCTCAAAGAACTCAAATGTGAAACTGTCAAACTCCTTGCAAAAATATAAAACGTATCCCTACAATCCGGCTCTGTAACGGAGGACTGGAAAGTAGGCAATGTAACACCGATTTTCAAAAAGGGATCCAGGGGCAATCCGGGAAATTAGTAGGCCAGTTAGCTTAATGTCTGTTGCAGGCAAATTGATGGAAAGCATCCTCAAGGATCAAATTGTAACACACATAGAAGAACAGGCCCATCTGGGAGTGAAACAGCATCACTTCCGCAAAGGTAAATCTTGTCTCACCAGCCATTTGGAGTTCTTTGAGAATGTCAACAAGTGTGTGGATCAAGGTGATCCAGTTGACATAGTATACCTGGACTTCCAAAAAGCTTTCGACAAAGTTCCTCATCAAAGACTCCTGAGGAAACTTAGCAGTCAGAGGATAAGGGGACAGGTACATGTGTGGATTGCTAACTGGTTGAAGGACAGGAAACAGAAGGTAGGTATAAATGGAGAGTTTTCACAATGGAGGGAAGTAAGAGGTGGGGTCCCCCAGGGATCTGTACTGGGAACAGTGCTTTTCAATTTATTCATAAATGATCTAGAAGCAGGGGTAAGCAGAGAGGTGACCAATTTTACAGATGATATCAAACTCTTTCAGGTACTGAAATCCAAAACAGATTGTGATGAAGTCCAAAAGGATCTCTCCAAACTGGGGGAGTGGCGACAAAATGGCAAATACAGCTCAGTGACACATGTAATGTGATGCACATTGGGAGGAAAAACCCCAACTTCAAGTATACGCTGATGGGATCTGAGCTGTCGGTGACTGACCAGGAGAGGGATCCTGGGGTCGTGGTGGACAGCTCATTGAAAGTGTCGACTCAATGTGTGGCAGCTGTGAAAAAGGCCAATTCCATGCTAGGGTTCATTAGGAAGGGGATTGAAAATAAAATTGCTAATATTATTATGCCCTTATACAAAAACTGTGGTGCGACCACACCTGGAGTACTGTGTACAATTCTGGTCACCACAACTAAAGAAGGACATTGTAGAACTGGAAAAGGTGCAGAAGAGGGCAACCAAGATGATTAGGGGCCTGGAGCAGCTTCCTTATGAGGCAAGTCTACAACACTCGGGACTTTTTAGTTTAGAAAAAAGATGACTGTGGGGAGACATGATAGAGGTCTATAAAATCATGCATGGTGTAGAGAAAGTGTAGAGAGAGAATTCTCTCTCTCTCTCTCTCTCTCTCTCTCTCTCTCTCTCTCTCTCATAACACTAGAATCAGGGGGTCATTCCATGAAATTGATTGCCAACAAATTTAGGTCCAACCAATGGAAGTACTTTTTCACATAATACATAATCAACTTGTGGAATTCTCTGCCACAAGATGTGTTGTTGGCTACTAGTTGTGATGGCTTTAAGAGGGGTTTGGATAACTTCATGGAGGAGAGGTCTATCAATGGCTACTAGTCTGAGGGTTAAAGGCCACCTCCAGACTAAGAGGCAGGATGCCTCTGAGTACCAGTTGCAAGAGAGTAACAGCAGGAGAGAGGGCATGCCCTCAGTTCCTGCCCTTAGGCTTCCAGTGGTATCTGGTGGGCCACTGTATGAAACAGGATGCTGGGCTAAATGGGCCTTGGGCGTGATCCAGTAGGGCTGTTTTTATGTAGTACTTCGCTAACATTTTTAATTGTTTAATTGATTTTAATTGTAAACCGCAAAGAGATGTAGGTTTTTGGATGGTATAGAAATATTTTAAAGAAACAAACAAATTCTTTTCTGTACACTGTATTAGATAGTTTGCAGCCAAAGCTGCCCATGTGTATTATTTATCTATTTATTTGATTTATATACCGCCCTTCCAAAAATGTAAGAGATAGGCGTTTATTTACCAAATTTATATGCCACCTTTTTGAAAAAGCAACCAAGGTAGCATACAATTTTAGAAGAATAAAACAATCATTGAACAATATACAATTACTATTGTTTATTTATTTAAAATATTCCTATCCTGTTCATTCATCAGCACATTGCTTTTCGAGGCAGCTTACAATAAAAATACAATTAAAAATATTAAGCACAATTAAAATCAACAGCAACAAAAGTTAATAGCAACTACACAAAGGCTAAAACTTAATTAAAAAGAACTGATTAAAACCAGATTTAAAACCCCGCTCTGAAAAAGAGAGTTTTCAAGTCTCTTCTTTTGAGTCTTTAATTTTATTGAAAAGACTTTCTTTTTTTTAGTTTTGAAAAACTCATCAGGGAAGGAAGTTGGTGAAACTCCCCTTGCAGGGCATTCCAAAGATGGGGGGGGGGGCAATCATAAGGAGGCCAAGGTCCCCATCTGTCCCTGGTCCCTTCCCATTGGATCTTTCATTAGTGGGGCCGAAAGAAGGGCCTGTGAAGAGGAACTAAGGACCCTGGCAGATTCAGATTTAATTAAAATATGACTTAAAAAAAAAAAAAGCACAGCAGAAATCACACACAGAAAAACAATAGCTCTCTCTAATTTGCTTCTATCATGTAACAAGCACAAAAGTATCTTAGCATTGGCTTAGATCTTACTGCACAAGCAGAAGACACTTCTGCTTAATTTACCCATCATACACAGTCCCCCCCCACATCAATCCTATAGGACTGGGGTACCCTCCAGAATGAATTTTTTGAATGCATGAGGGGCTGCAGATGGGGAGGGGAGAATGAATGGTGTTTCCTGTGTGAGAAGAAGCAGATTCTACTCATACTTGTGTCCTTTTTGTTGGGATACAATATGGCCCAAAAGAAAGGATCATAAAAGTATAGCACACTGTATTGGGGCAAAACAGAGAGAATCAAAAGCCAATGTACAGAAAGAAAGCTGAACAACCATTAGGCATTATTACAGGCCTAGAGAATGATTAACCAACATTAGCTCACATTAAGCAAAGTAAATTTAAGCAGAAATTCGGATTGTAGGCTGCCATCCCAGAAATTCCTTCAATTGTTGCACCCTGAATTTGAGATTATAACAGTCCTGGAATAATATATCCAAGATTTAGATACAGAATTCATCATTCCAGCTCTTTAAGCAGCCTTAAGTGCAATAAGGTTTATAATCAAAATGCATAAGAAGCGTTCAAGGAAAAGATTTCACTGAAGTTCACCTTTTATCTCATCAGAACATATCACAATGCTGTTACTGCAGAAAGTTACAGAAGCAGAGCTGCAGTTCTTGTTTCTAATTGTAATTAAGAGGTACGATACTCAATGAGGGATAAGTGGCAGCGAGTGGAGTTTACCAATGGGTAAGTGTGCTCATCGTTAGGCATGCTTGGGGCAGTATGATGGTGTGTCGACCTGAGAGCAGATCCATTTGGTTATCCACTTTACCACTCTAAATAGAGCACTCAAGGCAGTTTACAATAAATGTAAAATAGTATATAGATACATATACATGTACAATCAAAACAGATAGCTAGAAATATAGAAGAAGAAATTAATATACCCAGGAGCAACAACCATTGAACAAGAAGCAAGTCAATGCTTGCTTAAATAGAATGGTGGCAGAAAATTAAAAAGATGGGGCAAAGAGGATCTCACACAGTATTGAGTTCTATAATATGTATGCTGCCATAGAGATTGTCTTTTCCCTAGTTCCACCCAAGTGCACCAGATGGTGGTGGGACATGCAGAAGAATCTCTCCAGCTTCCCAGATGGCCAGGACTACACATCTAGGTGGCCAGATTTGGCTTTTAAAAAGTCAAATTCTGGCTTACGGCCCATTTGACTCACGAGTATACCCCTTAGGTTCTGGCAACCCTGCAACATGAAACAGTCCTTAAGGTATACTGGCCATAAACCATTAAGGGGTTTATTTTTATTTTATTTATTTATTGTTGTATTTATATACCGCCTTTCGTTAAAAGACAACTGGATGTTTAAAGACGTCCAGTATCTTAAAATGCACTTGGAAATAAACTGTCAGCCAGTGAAAAGAATATAGGGGTGGAATAACATGGTCTGTGAAGCTGGCTCCAGTCAACAACCTCACAGCAATATTCTGCACCAACAGAAAGCCTATTTATACAACACTAGTACTTCAGTCATTCCATTATTGTTCTCTGACCATATGTACTGCAAACATGCAAAAAACAAACAAACAAAAACAGCCCCACAGGAAAGATAGGAACAAACAGGACATAAGACAGGTTGCACTAAAGCAGATGGATCCTAAGCCCGTCTATGGCTTAATAAAAGAATGATGAAATATGGAGAATTTATCGTGCAAGGCCAAAATGCAGTTAGGACACACATTTACTGATCAGCTAGAAAGGCCCTTTGCTTTTCCTTTAATCTTATGTCCATGCAGGGAATTACAGCAAATGTATCACATTGCTTGTTTTCATGTAAACTAGAAAAGAGTTTGAAGAGAAAGGTTCAAATTTCAACAATTATGGGGTTTTTTAGATACGCTTTCAGAATTACTTCATTAGGCATGATGCAGCCAAAACTAAATTCCCATCGATGCCAGCAAGAGAGCAAAGCGCAAGCTCAAATCTCTCCCATGGATATAAACAGGATGCTCACCTGTAACTATAGATCTGGTAGAAATCCGTCGACATCCATAAGAATGGGTAATGCAGCTGCTCAGAACCCTCACAGTAGAATGCCGCAGCTCATCGAGACAACTGAGCCCTGCCCCAATGCCTACAGCTTGCTATTAAAGGGTGGGCCAGACACCTATTCTTCAGTTCTTGGACAACTGCCATGGAGGACGATAATCTGGAATCAGGTGAGTTCATCATTGAAGGAGAATAGCATGCACACTCAATACATACATAGTATAGCACTACTGCAGAAGGGTGGTTCAGAAGGGTCTTATGGAGGTCGATGGATCTTTACCAGATCACTAGTTACAGGTGAGCAACCTGTTTATCTGGATTGAGATCCGTCAAGATACATAAGAATGGGTGTTTAGCTAGATCCCAATGGAGGAGGATGCAGTAGCTATTGTAACACCCGCTTCAAAACGCTTCTCCTGAAGTTCGCCTTGGCAGCAGAGTGCACACCTATGGTGTAATGCTTGACAAAAGGTAACTCAGTGGGCCAAGCTGCTGCTTTACAGATGTCCGTGAAGGTTACCCCCGATAGGTGTGCAGCTGATGAAGCATAGGCACGGGTAGAGTGGGCCTTGATTACTTCAGGTGGTTGAACATCTGTGTCTTGTATGCTAGTGGGATAAGCTCAACTAGCCATCTGGACATTCTTTGTCTGGAAATGCAGGAGCCTTTCACAGAGCCCCTGTACGCTACAAACCGACACTTGGTGGATCTGAAGTCCTTGGTGCGATCTAGGTAATATAAAAGAGCCCTCCACACATCCAAGGAGTACACTGCATGTTCTAAAGGGGTAGATGGATTCCTGAAGAACGTGGGGAGAACAATGTCTTGGCTGAGGTGGAAGTCGGACACCATGTTGGGTAGAAAATCCAGGTCCATACACATTAGCACTTTATCAGGATACATTCTGGTGTATGACAAATCGATACACAAAGCTGTCAATTCAATTATGCCATAGTTATGACCATAGTTTAGCCATAGTTATGGCCAGTAGGAAGGCAGTTTTCAAAGTTATGAGCTTGATAGAGTTAGAACCCATAGGTTCAAATGGAGCCTCCGTCAAAATTAAAAGGACCACTGATATGCTCCATGGTTCGATGGGTATGTGAATGGGTGGATACAAATTTACCAGGCCTTTTAGGAAAGCCTTACCGTCTGGGTATGAAAAGAGAGTCTTCCAACGTAGCCCGGTTGTTTTGAAGATAGCGCTGCTAGATGAACCTTCAAAGGTACATTTGCCAGTCCTTGTGACTTTAAATCAGTCAGACAGAGGAGTACATCCTTGACTGTGGCTTGGGTGGGGTGAAAACCTTGCATAGTATTTGAACCGGAGCCATTTGCCTTTATAATTACGTCTGGTGGAAGATGTCCTTTGTTTTAGAAGGATCTTACTCAAAAGCCGATTTGCCATGCTGTTAGGCAAAGTGTGAGAACATCTGGATGCAGTATGCTGCCATTGATCAGTGTTAAGAAATCCACCTCTTGTGGTAGTCTTTGGTAGTGGTTTCCTGACAGTTTGAGTACCTGTGGAAACCATGGTTGTCTTGGCCACCATGGAGTCACCAGGATACACGATGAAGGAGTGGTCAGAAGGTGGGCAACCACTCAGCTGATCAGTGATTCCGGAGGAATCATATACGGGATCTCCTGCTGCCAATCCAGGTGGAAGGTGTCCCCCAGTGATTGTGGGTCATAACCTGCTCTGGAGCTGAAATGAGTACACTTTGTGTTCTCTGAGGTGGCAAAAAGATCTATAGTCTGCCGTATGCAACTTGTGAAGAGAGGTCTAATGTGTTTTGTTTTGATTTCTCATTTGTGCTGTTGTTGTTGTTGTGGGAAAATTTGATTCAAGTCATCTGCCAGGGTGTTGTCTAGGCCCTTTATGTGTATATTGGATAGACCTGATGCCAGATGCAAAAATACTATAATTGTAGGCTGAGTGCACAAAGACTTCAAGACACTGTCCCTTACTGGCCAGGACCGTGGCCAGGACTGTGGCATTATCTAACTGTATTTATTTATTTATTATTTATTACATTTATAAACCGCCCCATCAAGAGGCTCTGGGTAGTGTACAATTAGTTTTAAAAACATAAAAACAAACATAATTTAAAACACACTACTTAAAACAACATAAAAACAATGTTGACACAATTTGAAACCAATTAAATTACTTAAAAACAATTTTAAAACCTTGGAAGGCCAGGCCAAACAAGTAAGTCATTAGGGCTCTCTTAAAAGCCAACAGCGAACCTAAACTGCGGATTCCATATGTCAGGAGCAGCTATAGAAAAGGCCTAGTTCCAAGTCGCCACCAGATGTACTGGTGGTAACTGGAGACGGACCTCTCCAGACGATCTCAATGTGCAATGGGGATCATACTTGTAGAACTTGTCCCTGTATTTATTTATTTATGTAAAATATTTCTATACCACTGAAAACTTGCGTCTCTGAGCGGTTTACAATTAAAATCATTTAAAACATTAAATCAATTAACAATTAAAATCATTTAAAAGATTAAAAACATTTTAAACCCAGTATTAAAATTATTTAAAACTATAAATCTAATTAAAAGCCTGGGTGAATAAGTGTGTCTTCAGTGCCTTTTTAAAAGCTCCCAGAGATGGGGAGGCTCTTATTTCAATAGGGAGCACATTCCAAAGTCCAGGGGCTGCAACGGAGAAGGCCCGCTCCCGAGTAGCCTCCAGATGAGTTGGTGGCAGCCACAGGCAAACATCTCCAGATGATCTTAGCAGGCGGAGGGGCTCATGACGAAGAAGATATTCTCTTAAATACTCAGGTCCTAAGCTGTTTAGGGCTTTATAGGTAATGACCAACAACTTGTATTATGGTCAATAGTACCACCACAAAGCAGTGCCTCCCATTCCCAACCCCCTCAGACGCTCCAGAAGGATACTATAGTTGATAGTATCAAAACCTGCAGAGAAGTCTAAAAGGACCAACAGAGTCACACTTCCTCTGTCCATTTCAAATTGGAGATCATCCATCAGGCCAACCAAGGCAGTCTCCACCCCATAGCCAGCCTGAAAGCGAGTTTGAAAAGGGTCAAGATAATCAGTTTCCTCCAAGACTGTCTGGAGCAGGGAGGTCAGCACCCTCTCAATTACCTTGCCCAGCCATGGAAGGTTGGAGACAGGCCTGTAGTTCCTCAACTCTGAAGGATCCAAGGTAGGTACTTGGAACATACCTACTGTTACTTTGTGTATTAAGACTGAGGCACACTTGCAAATATTGCATGTCTTCAAATCAGAATGGCATGATAGCAAAGCTATGTAGATTGGCTCCAGCTATTGGCAAGGGTGCATTTGATTCCATGGGGCATCTACTGCATCCAAATATCTCCAGTTATGTTGATTTCCCCCCCTTACTATTGGATTTAGATGAAAGTGGTCGTGAGAGTGAGGCTGAATCTGCACAACTTTTTCTAATGATCTAAATCTCACAATAGATCCAATTCTTCTGGATCTCTCGGCGGTGTTCGATACCATCGACCATAGTATCCTTCTGGATCGCCTGGGGGAGTTGGGGATAGGAGGCACTACTTTGCAGTGGTTCCGTTCCTATCTCTCAGGTAGATTCCAGATGGTGGAGCTTGGTGACAGTTGCTCCTCAAAACAGGAGCTGTTGTATGGAGTCCCTCAGGGCTCCATTCTGTCACCAATGCCTTTTAACATCTACATGAAACCTCTGGGTGAGGTCATCAGGAGGTTTGGTGCTGGGTGTTATCAGTATGCTGATGACACCCAAATCTACTTCTCATTTTCATCTTCAGGAAATGGCACTCATTCTCTAAATGCCTGCCTACAGGCAGTAATGGGCTGGATGAGGGAGAACAAATTGAAGCTGAATCCAAGCAAGACGGAGGTGCTCATTGTGGGGGCTCAGAATCTGAAGGATGAGTTAGATCTTCCTGTGCTGGATGGGGTTACACTCCCCCAGAAGGAGCAGGTGTGCAGCTTGGGAGTACTCCTTGACCCAGGCCTCACCCTGGTATCTCAGGTGGAGGCCATGGCCAGGAGTACTTTCTATCAGCTTCAGCTGATTCGACAGCTGTGCCCATTCCTTGAAGAGGATGACCTCAAAACAGTGGTGCATCAGCTGGTAACCTCCCGGCTTGACTATTGCAATGAGCTCTACGTGGGGCTGCCTTTGTACGTAGTCCGGAAACTTCAGTTAGTTCAGAATGCGGCAACCAGATTGGTCTCTGGGGTAACCCGGAGAGACCATATTATGCCTGTTCTGAAACAGTTACACTGGCTGCCAATATGTTTCCCGGCAAAATACAAAGTGCTGGTTATTACCTTTAAAGCCCTGAACGGCTCGAGATATCTTAGAAAGTGCCTTCTTTTACATGATCCCCACCACCTGTTAAAGTCATCTGAGGAGGTCCGTCTCCAGTTACTATCGGTTCGTTTGGTGGCGACTCAGAGGCGGGCCTTCTCTGTAGCTGCTCCTGGGCTGTGGAATGCACTCCCAGCAGAAATTCGTAATCTTAATTCTTTACTGACCTTCAAGAGAGCCCTTAAAACCCATCTATTTGGCCTGGCCTTTCAGGGTTTTTAATTAGTTTTAATTGCTTTAATGTTAACCTGGTTTTCAGGGTTTTAATTGTTTTGATATTTTAATTGTTTTTTAAAATGTTTTAAAATTGGTGTTTATATTTGTATTTCTGTTTTAATTGTTTTTAATGATTTCTGTTTTTTAATTGTAAACCGCCATGAGCCAGCTCGGAAGGGCGGTATAAAAATCGAATAAATAAATAATAAATACCTTTCTTTCTTTCTAGAAGGAAAATAAATCCCAAACTTCTTACGCTAGCAGGCAAACAGCAGGTATAGGACACACCAAACAATAGCTGTACATTTGCAGACAAGCAACTTGGAGTATTTGATTATACTTCCCCAAAATGAAGTAGAAAGTAGTCACTTCTGAGCATTTGTATAATCTAGGATTATATTTATAATCTCCATAGTATATGGAAGGGACAAGAAAAGATGCTCTAAAATGGTTAGCTTCAAAATCCCAGGTGAGCTCTGTCATCTGGGGGACTTCCTGGTTCTTTGCAGTCAAAATACAGAAGTAGGTCTCTCAATCTGGCAACATGGAATGTGAAGACACAACTTGGTAGAGATACAACTGATAGACTAGCAGAAAGCATATTTATTGGAAGGGAACTTTTAAAATATAAAGTACATATAGCAGCATTAAGTGAAACAGGTCATGTATCACTAGCTTGATCCAAGTAAGACTGCTATGAGGTTGGGATGGGCTTTGCATTTATATACTATGGGCTAGTTCAGACAATACATCCAATGATCCCATCAGTCTCTCATGTTTCTGGACCTCCAATTTATCAGCAAAAATGGTTTGGATGATACATCCAACCATCCCTGCCCACCACACAGTTAGAGGCATGAGAACATATGCCCCTTTACTGCCCCCTTGTACCCCATTTCAATTTCTGTAACTGCATGAGGAATAGCTAATTTTAACTGCCTTCTTACACATGATGTAAAGACCACTTTCATGTTTTATGTACAGTGGGTATAGGAAAGAATCACCCCCTTTGATAGACCTTAAATTCTGGTTCTCTTACATCCTGAAATGAAAACACGAAGAAAATTCCCTTCACCAGCTGTACTTATCCAATGCAACCTATAACATCCAACTGAAAAACATCACAATTACAGTCCAGAAAAAGTGTCAGAAATAAAAAACAAGAATTACTGAGATTGAAAAAGGATCACCCCCCCCCATGTCAATATTTTGTTGAACTACCTTTTGCTTTAATAACAGCCTTGAGTCTGTTGGGATACTTCTCTATCAACCTTGCACATCTAGACGGAGCAATATTTGCCCACTCCTCCATACAGAACTGTTCAAGTTCGGTCACATTGGATGGTAGGTGTTGGTGGACTGCTATCCTCCCTGGATCCGGTCAGCCCTCCAAACTGGATGGAAGAGCAAGGAGGAAACTGGTAAGAGAGGTTACCAAGAGGCCAATGGCCACTCTGAAGGACTTCATGGCAAAGAGTGGTTGTTCTGTGCATGTGACAACAATTTCACAAGCACTCCACAGATGTGGCTTGTTCGGGAGGGTCGCAAGGAGAAAGCCACTTCTCAAGAAAGGCCACATTAAAGCTCGTTTGAGCTTTGCCAGAAGCACCTTGAAGATTCTGATGCCAAATGGAAAAAGGTCTTATGGTCAGATGAGACCAAGATTGAACTATTTGGCCTCAACACCAAACAGTACACCTGGCGTAAATCCAACGCAGCTCACCATCCACAACACACCATACCTACAGTGAAGCATGGAGGTGGCAGCATCCTGTTGTGGGGGTGTTTCTCTGCCTCAAGGACTGGGGCCCTCGTTAGGGTAGAAGGAAAAATGGATGGGGCAAAATACCGTCAGATTCTGGAAGAAAACCTGCTACCCTCTGCCAGACAGTTGAGGATGGGCAGAAGATTCACCTTTCAACATGACAACGATCCGAAGCACACAGCAAAATTGACCACACAGTGGCTGAAGGAGAAAAAAGTGAACGTCCTCATGTGGCCCAGTCAGAGCCCAGACCTAAATCCCATAGAAAATCTGTGGAGAGATTTGAAGATAGCAGTCCACCAACACCTACCATCCAATGTGACCGAACTTGAACAGTTCTGTATGGAGGAGTGGGCAAATATTGCTCCGTCTAGATGTGCAAGGTTGATAGAGAAGTATCCCAACAGACTCAAGGCTGTTATTAAAGCAAAAGGTGGTTCAACAAAATATTGACATTGGGGGGGGGGGTGGTGATCCTTTTTCAATCTCAGTAATTCTTGTTTTTTATTTCTGACACTTTTTCTGGACTGTAATTGTGATGTTTTTCAGTTGGATGTTATAGGTTGCATTGGATAAGTACAGCTGGTGAAGGGAATTTTCTTTGTGTTTTCATTTCAGGATGTAAGGGAACCAGAATTTAAGGTCTATCAAAGGGGGTGAGTCTTTCCTATACCCACTGTATCTACTTTTATTAAATTTATCAATAACCTTACGTAATTAAGAGCCCCTGGTGGCGCAGTGGTAAAACTGCCGCCCTGTAACCAGAAGGTTACAAGTTCGATCCTGACTAAGGGCTCAAGGTTGACTCAGCCTTCCATCCTTCCGAGGTCGGTAAAATGAGTACCCAGAATGTTGGGGGCAATATGCTAAATCATTGTAAACCACTTAGAGAGCTCTGGCTATAAAGTGGTATATAAATGTAAGTGCTATTGCTAGTGCTAGTGCTTACCTCTTAGAATGGTTCCCAAAGTGAACAGCACATTAACACGAGCAGAAAGTAAAATAGCAGTCATAGTTTATTTTTTAAATGCCTGGCTGAATAAAGTCCTCATTTTGTATCCAAATCTTAACAACTAGCTGAACCCGCACAGAGCATCTGTGCACTAGTACCTGATTGTTCCCTTGGTGCTGTCACATCCCCCTTACCCCAGAGACCTACCCACCCTCACCTGAGCCCCGCTCCTGCTCGTCCTCTTCCATTCCATTGCTTCCAACATGCCATTCCCACAACTCTGGCATCAATGTGTCATTCAGCCCCTTGTTCCTACTCCAGCAGCCTCCAAATTTCTCTTCCTCCTTTTTTAGGTCTCCAAACTCTGCATTTGCTCTCTCTTCCCCTTAGAGGTTTTTTTTAACGTTTATTTTCTTTCTTTCTCTCCCCCCCTCTTTCCTCTCCCTTCTTTCTTAATCTCTGTCCCCTTCTCCCTCCCCTCCCCTCTCTGAGTTCACAGGGGCTTGTGTTGGTGTAAGAGCTGAGAGAGATTCAGAAGGCAGTTGGCGTGGTGGCATTCTTAGCAATGCTGCTCTCCTGAAGCCCCAGTAATTTCCCCTCCCTTGAGTGTGAGTGAAAGGCCATGTGCTTTCATTTGGGGGGGCTCCCTTCCACCGTTCAGTCTGAGAAGAGTCAGCACAAACACATGTGTCTACTTATCGCCCATGCCTCCGCTCTCACTTCCTTGATTGTGGCTTTTGTTTTCTTTCTCTGTGTGTGTCCCCCGCCACCAGTCTCTTCCTGACTTCTTGCCCAGGTGGCCTTTCCCCCTTCTCCATAGACTACGGAGAAGCCCGCTGACTGCTCTCCTGAAGCCCCAGTAAATTCCCCCTCCCTTGAGTGTGCAGGAGGGCCATGTGCTTTGGTTGTGTTTTGTTGCCTCAGTGCCGCCCGACCTGTCATTTGGGCAGCAGGCAGGCCAATGGCAGGAGCTTTTGCCACCTGTAGTGATCCCTCGTTCTTGGCTCTCCACCGCCGCTTTCTTTGCACCCCCCGCAGCTGCCTTGTTTGTGCTCCCCCCGCCGCTTTCTTTCCCCGCCCATTGGTCTGCCTGCCTATTGCTCTGCACCACCACTTTCCTCTCTGCCTCCCAGCAGCTCGCTCACGAACTCTCATGACAGTTGCCACACATGAGACTAGCCACAGATATACCTTAGCGAAATATATATAAAGAAGAAGAAGGTGTTCCAACAAGCAACAAGCCACCCTGGGCAGCTGATGTCAAGCCATGACGATACCATGAAAGAGATTCTGCTTGAGTCCCAAGAGATTTTACTCCATGCAATAGCTAGACCAAGAGCAATGGGTCCTCCCCATCTGAATCTGACACCATCCATAGACACAGCTTTGGAAATTTCTCATTTATCTTGGCTGCCCAGGCATTACTATGGTGAGGCAGTTTCATAATGAAAGAGGGAGAAAGTGATTTGGAGCAGGGAGAGAATGTTGCTAATATAGGAATCAGCAGGGTTGGACTAGAAAATATCTTAGGTACCTTCCACTTCTAAAATTATATGATTCTATAATTTACAGGATTATGGAGCAGTGTATATTACAGAGCAGTGTATCTAAAGAGAACAGTATTGCATTGTTTTTAATATTTCATTTGCTGCTATGCTTTACATACTTCTTGTGATAATTAATATGGGCTTAAAGATAGACAGGAATCTTGTTAACTCTGAAAAGTTGTTAGTAATAAGTTACAGTACTTTTATTATGCTCTAGTAAGTTAATTGTAATGTATTTTTCTATTTCAATCATTAACATTAATTAATTTTGTAAAATACATTTTTAGGTAAATGTTATATAGATTTTTAAAAAAACTATACTTATTTACAGGTTTGTGTAATCCTCTTTGAATTAGTTTTCCAGGTGTTGCACTTACATTCAGTAAAACGAGCTTCCTTTTTGTCACTAACACCTGCAACACTTTGTGGCATACAGTTATTTTTATGTCAGTTACACCAAAACAAGCCAGTGCAGTCATAGTCCATTGTTCTGGAAGAGATTATCATTAGTATAAATCCTGTGTAAGCATTCACTTAACTCTCTAAGCTTCTCATTGTTTTATATTCTGCCTTGTGCACAATGACAGACACACCTGCTACTGCAATTGCAACTCTTACACTGTAGCAGAGGTGACAAGATATACTAAATACAGTACTATTAACATCTTCCTACAGCTGGAAACCACAGGATATACTTCACTTTACCTCAGTCTCTCTTTCAACAGCTTTCTCCCCTGTTCCTAGCAGCAGTGCTTCTTTGAACTCATACAGAGTTTGCTATCACACAGGAGCAATGCTGATGACTATCTGATTTATGCCTACAGACACATCTGAAAAAGCAAGCAGTTGCCTTGCATGGTGACAACTGATGAATACCAACACTCTGAAGAATCCTTTATATACCCTAAAACCCTAACTAATGTCTGGGGTTGAGAAAGGAAAGACAGGTATACCAATGCTCATAAAAACAGATTCATCTAGTCAACAGTTTATGGCCCTAATGAGCCCAGCATCTCAGTGATGAAGTAGCACACCTAGAGGGAAAATGTGAAATGCCATCTTCAACAGGGAAAAAAAAATCCTGCTATTGTTAAATATCGTATTTAGCTAGACAAAATTTAAATATCAAAATTCTTAAGATAGCATCCCACTAGTTCTGTATACATTTTTGAGTTCTCAAATTGTATCTTTTTTGCTATTTTAAATTTATGTTACTCTAAGATGTATATCATATCTTTTAGGCTACTTAAAAATAAACTAAAATAACATATTTCCCTATTTTGGATAGCTAAGAAGTAGTAACTGGACAAAAACTTTTACCTATGCAGATACAAGCAAATGCAAGCTTAAAAGACATTTTAAATTATCTGAAGATAGTTTGAGAAGATTATCATAATTATTCTTTATTACAAAATGTATCCAATTTTTATTTTTATTTTAAAATTTTTTTTACAATACTTCCATGCACAATTGCAAAGCTCAGAGCTTTTTCTCCCCTACCTTCTGTTTGTTGTATTCTGTTGAATGTGCTTGGTTGAAGGCAGTGCACCAGAGCAGACTGGGAAACAGGAAGTCTGTGCATACTTCCCATATCCTCATCCAGCCTCCCACCACTTCTGCTCAGTAAAATTTAAAGCTCGAGAGGTTGTATAACTTGACAGAGCTCACAAAGGGGGGAAACTGGATATGGGGGCATGAAGAGACCTTTCATTCCCTGGGTGTATGTATGGGTCCTGAAAGTGGACCCATTCACACACCCTGAGAAGAAGAAGGGTAAAAACAGGGCTTTATTGGAGCCTGAAGGAATTTTTCTCATACCCTTTATATTTAATGTTTTAATATAAACTATTTTTCCTACAACAGTTGAGTTTATGGGAGTCTTGTAACAAAAGGATAAGGGGGGGGGGAGTGTGTGTGGCCGGTGGGAGTGTGTGGGGCAAGACTGCTGCATAAAATATGTAATTTCATAGTTCTAAGTCACAGAAAGTGTTGCTTCTCCACTATGACTAAACACAGGTCTTACATTTCTACATCCAAGTGCATATCTCTCCTATCTGTTAGGAATTTCTGTTCCTATGTTGAAGGCTATGTTGTTCTGTTTTCTTTGGCAGATGTACTAAACAAAACCAGATTCTAACAGTTTGACCTCTCTCCCTTTTTCTGTTCTCTAGGGCATAATAAAAACTGAGGAACAATCCCACAACAGTTAATGAAGCTTAACCTCACACCCTCTTAATTACCAATGCATTACACCAACTAGGGGCATCATACTTCTTTTTAAGCTGTTTTACAATACTGGAGAAGCACTACTGTGCTATTATTTAGCAACATAATCCATGTTGTATGTGAAATCCCTCTTAAACGAAATCCTTTGATCCTTGCAAGTTTTTTTTTAGAAACAGCATTGCTTAGAATTTCAAACATTATGTATTTATGTATCAATAAAGATGTCTGTTCTGATATGTATTTGCAAATTTGCTACAGCTATGCTAAATATACAGTTATTTAAAAGTATATGAGTCATTATTGATTCATGTTTGAAGTGATACTTACATAGTAATATTTCAAACCGACACAAAAAGTGCCATTTCTTTATTGAGTTTTGTTCATTGTGAAAAGAACACTAGATGGGTCATTAGGAAGGGAAACTCCATTGCTGTTAAAGTACAATTGCAGTTATATTAATTAAAAAATATATCAATAAGTTTTGCCAGACACTTTTGAAGACAAGTTTCATGAATCATTGAAACAAACAATAACCTGTAAAACTGATTTCTAGCCACGAAACGTAATCTCCAGGTAAGATTTTATACCATTGAATGTGTGTGTGTGTGTGTGTGTGTGTGTATGTAATATTCGTAACAAAGAACAAAGGTAGATCTGAATTAGAAGGTAACATCTTTTCAAATATTCAAAATAGAAAATTAAATATAAACTTGCTTTACCCATGGAAAGCATCTGCGAGCTAGTACTGAGATGGTGGTGATAGCTCCTTCCTCAGGCGCTCCTTCCTCCCAAATGCCAGGTCAGACCATTTTGACCGTTTTCAGGGCATTTGGCAGGCAGCCTGTGGGAGGAGCCCTTGCTACCATCTCCACAATCCCTGCTGCACTGCCACAGCTTTAAAAGGCCACACCCACTCCAACACACTCCAGCGTGCTACGCATTGCCTTAGTGTTTTATTTAGAGAAATATTCTAGTAGCTACACACATATAACCTAAATGGGAAAGGGTGTTGGTATTTTGAACAGGTCATTTTTTTGTTATCACAACAGATTTCTAGTACACTAAGTCAAATAAGAATATTGTCCTTATTTTACTACTACGAATATTTATATACTGCTTTTCAACAAAAGTTTCCCGAGCGATTTACATAGAGATAGACAAATAGATAGATAGATATGGCTCCCTGTCTCCAAAGGGCTCACCACCTAAAAAGAAACACAAGATAGACACCAACGAAAGACACTAGAGGGATGATGTGCTGTGGTTGGATAGGGCCCATTGCTTTTCTATTGCTCAATAAAGAAAACTACCTAAGTGCCTCTTTGCTCAGTTAGAGTACTAGTAACTATTTCAAAATACAAGCTAGAATTCAGAAAACTGGATAATCTCTTTTTTTCTCTTTCAGTATTTTCTGAGTTAGGTCAACAAAAACTTAATGACTGTATGTATAGAATGGAATAAAGAGAACACCACAGTGGGAATAATAAGCAGAGAGTAAGAAAAAAATGTATGTCTGAATAAGCTGAGGGTACCCTAGGCTCCTCATCCACAAAATGTTCACTCTCAAAATGGGAAATGTTTTAAGTAAAGATCAAGATCTTCAGTAAAACCACATCAAAACAACAACAATAACACACACACCCCGTGAGGCACTACCTTGGCATGGTTGTGGGGCTTGAGTGCTCTGAGGAAGGTGAGAGCTATGCCAGAAGTCCAACCATACTGGACAAGTCTCACCAGAGGAGCCAGACGAAGATTGCCTCTCCCATCAACAATATGGTGAGACATAACTTTAATAAATCTATACCGGATCGGTCGTCGCCAAGTCAACAAGGACTGGGCCAGGTGCTGGAGTCCCTGGACATGTGGTGGAAAGTGGGCTACAGGACTCAGGCTCTTCAGTTGAGCAACCAGGGCTGGAGACTACAGGGTTACTGGAAGAAACATCACTTAACTGGAAAAAATATATGGAAAATGCCAACAAGGAAATAATGATCTGCTATTACAAGTCTAGTCCAACTAGAAGAGGTTATTTAAAAAGAATGTACCAAATTTGGAAAGAGAAGCATCCAGATACAGAAATAACAGAACAAAGGCTAGCAGACTAGAGAAGATTCATAATAAGAAATAAATAAAGTATTCACAGTAGTTGAGCTGGAAGAACTGCAAAGAGCAACAGAGGCTCAGGATATGGAAGAAGTATTACCACAACTGAAGAAGTTGCTCAGGCACAGGTGGAGGAGGTATTGGAAATAGAGGATGCCACTGTCGCTGAACTGTTTCAAAATCAAAACCACGCAACTTCCTTTTTACCTTCACCTCAAAAACTTGAATGCCGTTTAACAGAAAAGCAACAAGAACTAAAGCAAAAAATAACTGAGAACATGAACCAAACAACCACCAGGGTTCAACTTCCAGCTCTAAAAACAGTTGCCAAAAAACAACTTGCTCAGGCATTAAAAGATGTAAATGCTGCACTTGCAGAAATAACAACCAACTAGCCGACCCGCATAGAGCATCTGTGCGCTCTTTGGGCCTGGCTTCACTCCTCCCTCCTGCCTTCCCTCCCCCTCCTGCCCCACTCTCTCCTGCCCTCCCTTCCTCCCCCACCCCCACTCTTTCCTGCCCTCCCCCTCCCTGCACTGAGTTCTTTACCTCTGCTGCCACAGGCCTTACCGGGCGGTGGCGGGCCAAATAGGGCCCCGCCACCGCTGCTCCTCCTCCCGGGTGGCGAACAGGGAAGTTTCGCCACCCGGTTCCCTCCCGCCCCGGCCTCCCACGGGCGCCTTGCCTCCATGAGCGAGCCGGGCATGCCGCCGCTGCCGGGCCAAGTACTGGCTCCGCGGGCCCGCCGCTTGCCTCCGCAGTAGACTCCCCCCATCTTCTGCCCCAGTCCACTCCCTTCCAGCCTTCTGCCCTAGTCCACTCCCCCCAGCCTTCTGCCCCAGTCCGCTCTCCCCTCAAGCCTTCTGCCCCAGTCCGCTCTCCCCCCAAGCCTTCTGCCCCAGCTTGCTCCCTCCTCCGTTTTCCCCTCTTTCTCTCTCATTTTCTCTCTCTCATTCGTCCGTCCCGCCCGCTTTTTAGCCTGCTTGTGTTTTCCCCACTGGCCATTGCCGCCTCCTCCTTCCTCCAGTCCCTAGTCTCAGGCGGCCAAGCGTTCAGCCGGCTCCTTCCTGCATGGCCCTCCCTTCCTCTAGCGAGCGTCTTCCGAAGCAGCTAGCCATTTCTGTGTCTCTGCCGCCTTCTCTCCCCGTGCTTCCCCCCTCCCTTCTGCCCCAGTCCGTTCAGTTCTCCTCTCCGCTTACCCGCTTTCCTTCTTTTCCTTTCCTCCCTAAGCAGCCACTTCCCTACCAACCACTGCCCAGCCAATCCGGTGCCTCCGCTGCTCAGCCAATCCGCTGGGTTGCCGGGATGCATCCCCACAGAGGCACATCTACAAGAATTAATATAATAGATAATTTGCAAGAAACAAACCAACTAATGTAAAGTGCAGCAACAACAACACAAGAGCTCGGATATAAGATCAGTGGATCTGTTAAAAAAAAAGAAAAGTAGTACATCACCTAAATGGAAGATTAGATTAGAAAATAAAATCGCCAGGCTTAGATCAGATGCTAGTAAATTGAAAGATATGAAAAACAAGAAGCTGACGAATGAAAACAACAAACAGTATCTGATCCAAAAATACCATCTAGAGGAAAGTGGTCCTTCGGTTGTGCCTGAGCCATGAGGATCCAATCGCCAGTAAAGGAAGGGTGAGCTTGTATGACAACTACTGTGCCCCTCTGGGCTTTCCCTATCCCTGCTTTCTCTTAAATACAAAACCTGTTTCTCTACAGCCTTTTTTTCTCTAGCCAGCCTGGAAGTCATTTAATTCGGACACTAAACTAAACTGCCTCTTTGCAAGTCATTTGGTTAATGTTTGTAATGTATTTTTAGTAGTAATATTGTTTGAATCAACTCTCTTATTCCGCTAACTCCAAATAAAATCTTACTTTATTTTGAACTTCAACTTCCCTCTCAGTTCATTTCCCCATGACTAGAACTTTGCACAAAAATTATTCTGATGTGGGACTGCTCCACCCTAGCTTGCTAATTCCCCACACAAAGCCCGAACACATTTAGGGGTGTTCACCAATCACCGTGGAGCAGTTCCATTAAAACTGGAGCATGAAAGAGCCCTCAGGCTGAGGTCCCCCAAGGAAACTGCAAACAAGCTCAGCAGGAGCAGGTAGAGCAGAGAAGGAGTGCCAGATTTCAGAAGGTTACCTCTTTAAGGTACATTCTGCACTTTCAAAGCAGGGAGATGGAGCCCAGGAGGTATAGTCTGGGCTCAGAAGTACTTAAGGGCTTAGCTGGCTACTGAGCAACCCTGAGTCAACTTGTTCCCTTGGACGACTTCAGGGTCCTGTGGCCTGGCCTTGACTCTTGGGCAGTCAGAAAAGGACAACCCTTTTCAGTAAATCCTGTATCTGAGCCAAGAGGCACCTTTTAAAGTGGCAATTCTCTTATATTTAGCAGGGGGAGAGTAACTGGCCCTATCAAATTCCAGCACAGCATCCCACCAGTGGCTGTTGCTGGTGTCTACCAGTGTTCCCTCTAAAAGGGATTCCTAGATGTTGTTGAATAAACTCCCATAATCCCCAAGGAAAAGCCATTGTAGCTGGGGATTCTGGGAGCTGTAGTCAAAAACATCTAGGAATCCCTTTTAGAGGGAACACTGGGGTCTACCTTATGCTTCTTTTTAGACTGTGAGCCCTTTGGGGACAGGCGTGGCGCCGGAGGGCCGCGCCGCGGAGGCGAGGTGCCAGCGGGCCGCGGAGGCAAGGCACCGGCGGGCCGGGCCAGAGACTGGGGCAGAAGGTGGGGGGGGGAAGAGATAGCCAGCCCCAAAGAGCACACAGATGCTCTGTGTGGGGTCGGCTAGTTCCTTATTTTATTATAAATATGTATATCCAACCCGTCCAGTACAATACAGTTTGCAGTGGCTCATAACAGTAAAAAACAAAAGTAATATAAAATTTAACACAATAAAACAGATACACACACAATGTAGGGGAAAAACAAAAACCCAATTATAATTAAAAACCCACCAGACTGTAGTAAAAAACATTAAAAAGCCTCTCTAAACAAGCGAGTTTTAAAGGGAGGGAACATGGTGAAGCTTTTCTGGGAGAGCCATAACTGAAAAGGCCCTGCCTCTTATCCCCCGCCAAATGAATCTCAGTCAATGGCATGGCCGTGAGCAGGGGCTTTACGGGGTTTTAACATCAGCCAAACTCTGAAGTTTTGATTTTGTAACAGAATCTGAACTGCAAAGTGCTTTGCCTGAGAAGCTGCTGAGCCACCAAAGGAGGAGAGCTGGTCTTGTGGTAGCAAGCATGACTTGTCCCCTTAGCTAAGCAGGATCTGTTCTGGTTGCATATGAATTGACGTGTGAGCACTGTAAGGTATTCCCCTCAGGAGATTGAGCCACTCTGGGAAGAGCAGAAGGTTCCAAGTTCCCTCCCTGGCATCTCCAAGAGAGGGGCTGAGAGAGATTCCTGCCTGCAACCTTGGAGAAGCTGCTGCTAGGCTGTGTAGACAATACTGAGCTATGACCTACGGACCTATGGTCTGACTCGGTATATGGCAGCTTCCTATGGCAGCTTCCTATGTCCCTATGTCACCCCACATGCTCAGCCAACCAATGTCAGTGGCTTCACTGCCAAAGAGCAAAAAAATAGATGCAAGGAAGTAATTCAAAGTTAATAATATATCCTTAAAAACAATAAAATGTAATCCCAACAGGGAAAAGGGGAAAGAAAACATACATTCTAGAAAGCAAAATTGTGAAGGCCAGTAAAGATTTTAAGGAAGAATAACCTAAAGTGAAAATAAAAGATCTTTTAAATATATTAGCAGCACAAATTCTCCCAGTACTATTACTAAAAGATGTTGCTAAAGGTGTCAATTTATTTAGGTGACTTTCCAACTTTATCCCAAGATGTGATCTCATTTTATCTTTCCAGCCAAGGATGAAGGTAGGGATGTGCATGGAACCGCCGAGCTCCGGTCTGACGCTGGTGGGGGTGGCTCTTTAAGGGTGGGGGAGGGTGCACTTACCCCTCCTCCTTCTTTTCCCCCACCGGTGCTCCATTAAGTTCTCCAAATCTATGGGGCGGCAGCATACCTCCCTGCTGCCCCTTCCCTGTTGTTGGCCGGAAATAAGCAAGTAGCGCACGCCCGCTGCCGCGCACGCCCGAGCGCACACTGCACGTCACGCATGCACATCATGCGTGTGACGTGTGTGCGTGGCATGCGACGTGTGCAGCAGGCATGCAGCAGCGGGCACACGCACACACATTACTTGCTTATTTCAGGCCAACAACGGGGGAAGGGGCAGCAGGGAGTCAAGTTGCCGCTCCATAGATTTGGGGAACTTAACGGAGCGCAGGCAGGGGAAAAGTGGTGGGAGGGGTAAGTGCACCCTCCACCACTCTTAAAAAGCCACCCCCATCGGCATTGGACGGGCAGAAATACCGGTTCCATGCACATCCCTAGATGAAGGTAAATTGGCCTGCATGATAACCATTAGCCAATGGTCATGATAAAAATGGTGATTATGCCATTAGACCATTAGCCAATGGTAAACCTTCATGGCTGGACAAGAATTCTCACAATAACATTGACAGGTATGTCAGTGAGAGTTAGTGATTGGCCAACAGACATTAAATGAGTGTAATGACTGAACAAGGATTTAAAAACTAGAAACTCAGACATGTAAAAACTACTGCATCATACTGGTTCATATCGAAACATTAGTTTTAAAACTACAAATTCTGGTAAAGAACATCTCTGTTTACATCAGCTTCTAAAAAACAAGATGAATTCCTGGGGTGAGTAGATACACCCCAAACCCACTGAAACCAACAGCACTTAGCTTTTCCCACCTGCTCTCTACCTATCAGGATAAAAATGAGCCTGGGTTACAATTTATTACCCAAATCTCTCTAAGCACACTTTCTGGATTCTACAAAATACTGAATGGTAATTTTGCATTACACTGTAATCAGACTCTTGGTTTTTACTTTATAATTTCTTGTTTCTAGAATATAGCAGTACAGCTGTCTGTTAGACAGGTGAACTGACTGAACAGAAATGTTTAAAATATCCCGATTAAAACCTCCTGTATATTGTTCTATAGGATTTTTACAGGGGTGTAATTTTTCAACAATTTTGCATCTTAATGCTGACTTCCTTAAGAAGCTTTGACTACAATAGGCATGAATGTGTTTTCAAAGGATGATGGATAAATTGCTGGGTGGTAATATATTATATCTTAGGCAGCTGATGGGGCTTTTTATCTTCTACTTGTCTTTTAGTTATACAGCTTTAAGATAATTATGGTCTATAAAACCATCTTTTCCCCCTCCTAGAACCAGCAATATTTGTCTTGGTTATAGGATCAAGAAACTCCCAATCATATATCATAAAATTACAGTAGGTCAATTAGAGAATTTCTATGATGAATCCTATGCATACAATGTCTTAAGGTCCCATTTTTAGTCACCATGTGCTGGATTAGCTGTAAGAAGTTTATTAGGATGGGGATATAGCAATACTGGGACATTTCTAAACTATTGCCAAAGAAGGTAACACCTTTACTAGGTCCAACCAAATAGTCAACAAAGCATCAAACAGCAAGTTTTTGAATCCTACAGAACTATTAATCAGTTTGGATGGCATGCAAAAGGGAGTGGGGCATGTTAAATGTGCTTAAATTGTCTGAAGTTTTACAAAATCTAAAGACAGAGCTTAGCAGATTTTATCCAAACTTGGAGCAAATATGAGAGACAGTTTGAATACACACACACACACACACACACACACACACACACACACACACAGTTACCACACCATTCACATATGCAATTGCTACACACACATGATGTTTATATGCTTTTGGATTAACTCAGGGAAATTCACTCAAAACCAAATTTGTAAGTGTAAATGGATCACAGTCTAGACAAAGGAAAGACAACACTGGGGTGCCCTAGAGGAGAAATAGCCTCTGAGGCCAGGCTTTTAAAATCAAGAGATAAAATCTGATTCTAAAATATAGAGGTAGCACCATGTAAATATGGTAGTTGGCAACCTTGGTACAATCACATTTGAGCAGGGAGTGAATGCTGTTCTTGGGTCAAGATGAGGAGGGAAGGTTGGAAAAGAGAGTATGAAGGTTCTAATAGCTTAGCAGTTGGCAGATGTCAGAATGTTGGGGTGGGGGAAGAAGTTGGAGAGGGGGAAGAGATAGAAAACAGAGAGAATTATGAACAGCTTTAATACCTGTCCTCAATCTGTTGTTTTGTGTGTGATGCCAAAAAGGGATGACTTACACTAGGGAAGATTTTCCAAGATTTTTCCAAAGTATCAGGCAAAGAAAAATGACTGGGTGTTGATTTGGCATCAAATTCTGTGGCACTCCACATGCCCACAGCTAGCAAAGGGGAGCACAGTTTTCTCCCAGACAGAGATTAACCTGCAACAAGCCCATGTAGGGAATAGCCCAGCCTTAGTGGCTCAAAGACTTTGTTCTGAAGTTCAGGGATTCTCAGGCAGTCAACTATCGGAATCAGCTTGTGGCCAACCCATGCAGAGAGGAACCCAAGAACTTTTTGTTCCAAGAGCATCCAGGGAAGTCCAGTGCAGGTCTCTCCACAACAGACCAACATGAGGAATGCTCAGTAATTCTTGACCTTGTGGGTTCCAGTTTAGGGACTCGGCAGTGTAGTGATTCAGGTTAAGAGAAAGGGTTTGACCACACAAGTGGATGCTCAACTGGGCAGTCTCTTGGGCAGTAGAAGACAGCTTGTGCCGTCAAACTTCCACACCAAAATACTTCATCAGAGTTTATATGATGGCATTTAAGAGCACAGGCTTTTATGGAGCTTTGCCTTCTGCGAGATTCTAGAAGTGGGAAAAATAAAGGAAGACACGAGAAGGAGAAGGTTCCAGGTACTAGATTTGGAGAAGTTGTGGGTATGGTAGTTGCTCTTCAGAAGGACCACAGAACAAAAAGGGTTCTATTGTGCCAAATATACATAATGGATTTGAGACTTGATCTTGATTTCATTCTAGAGTGTGTTTTTCCTGATTCTCAGGGTAGCCTTTAATCTTAAAGACTTCTTAGCTATGCCAGGAACTTCATTAAGTAGGCACAGAATTCAGGGGGTGGAGGTGGGGGTGGATCACCTTTTTTTATACTAATCCAGGATTTGAATGAAACAGCTGCTTGATCTAAACAGATGCCAGCTTCCCCGCTGGCACAAAGGGCTTGCCCATACTATGCTTCACCTTGCTTCTATAGGAAGCCAGAACTTCCAAAGAATGGGGCGAGGGGGCTGCAGGTGAGATGTTTGAAAAAATAAAAACAAAGAATGGCTGTAAACCATATTTTGGAAATATAAAATCTAGAAATGTACCGTTTCTTCCCAAGACAGAAGTATGTGAGTTTCAAGTAAGCACCAAAGACAGAACTGAGTAAATGTCCAGATTTTATATTTCCAAAATATAAGAGTATAGCCATTTTGTTCCCTTGTGTTTTTTTAAGTACATACATTATACTGGTTGAATAGGGACAACTGTTCTCTCCCCAAGCTAACTATAAATGAAACTGCATTGGGAATGTTTTAATGAAAGGCGATATATAAATTTAACAATCAATCAATCAACAATTTTAAAGATCAATGAGTTCTAAAAAATAAATAAATAAATGGATTTTTTAAATCAACGCTGCTTAGTGTCCAACATTTTATTTAAACAAATAGTCCTGATGCAATTATTTTCATAGGTGCTCATCTCAGATTATAAAGATTATAAAAAGTCACCACTACAAAAAGCTCAGTAATCTTATAAATATATTCTCTGAAATACTTTGGGTAGGCTTGAAGGAGAGGAGAACTGGTCTTGTGGTAGCAAGCATAACTTGTCCCCTTAGCTAAGCAGGGTCCATTTGCAAGGGAGACTAGAAGTGTGAGCACTGCAAGATATTTCCCTTGGGGGACTGAGACACTCTGGGAAGAGCACCTATATCCCAACTTCCTTCTGTGGCATCTCTAAGATAGGGCTGAGAGAGACTCCTGTCTGCAACCTTGGAGAAGCCGCTGCCAGTCTGTGTAGACAATGCTGAGCTAGATGGACCTATGATCTGACTCGGTATATGGCAGCTTCCTATGTTCCTATAAAACATACTAGGGGTGTGTGTTTGTGTGCACGCACATATGTTTAGTAAAGCTTTGGATACCTTTTGGTATTCAGTCTCTCCATGGATCTTGGGGCTCTTTCTAATTATTCTAGACCTAAGATTGCACTCATTAATGAAAAATGTGTTCCATTTTCTGCATGTACCATTTCATTTATTTCTGGAGACACAAGAATCAGTTCAACATTATCAAGTGGCCATATATATTTCATAATACAGGCACTCCCTGAGTTACCAACATCTGATTTACAAACTTTTATCCATCCAAACAAAGCTCCATAACATATAAAGGTCATTCTCACAACCAAACAGGGGTGAGGGTGGAGCAATAGGGAAGGCAGTCTCTTACCTTCCTGCTCCCACACAACACGAGCCTCCTCTGGGTTCTGTCGCTCATGCGCCCATAAGAGCAGCACAGCAATGAGCTTCAGAGCTCAGATGGGAGTGGGGAAACTTATGCTGGGTACTCCAGAATCCCACAATGCAATGTATGAGCAGCAGGGTCTCTACCCTCAGTATTGCAGCAGCTCTAGTCTGTCTGGCCCCACTACCCCTCAACTCTGATAAACATGGCTGACAGCTGCTCGGGAGCAGTGCTGGAAATGGCAGTGGTGCACATGACCAGCAGAGGAGATAGGAAGAGGTTTCTATTCCTACCTCACATTTAACCTGGGTAGCTGATCTGGGAAGTGTAGGCTCCCCCTGCTGAAGATAACCAGAACTACCTGGGCAGAAGGGTTAACCCAAGTAGCTCTGGTTGTGAGAACAGCCTTATTACTTTAATGAAATTCTCAATTTACAAATGCAAACCCACACATAAACAAGTAATAACTCTTGAGAACTATAAGCATTCCAAGTTATGAACATCTTAATTACAAATGAACTTTTGGAACACAACCTGTTTTTAAGTTGGGGACTTTCTGTATTAGCACATTCTTCTCTGTGCCTTTTCACAATTATTCATCTTTAGGGACCAATTCAGATGTCATACAGAGCTAAGATTTAACCCTTAGTTTTGAAAGTTATATATTAGCCTCAAAAGGGCATGCTTCTCCTTCCCCTTCATCTGCAAGCCTAGGAAGTTTCTACTTCCAACTGCGGTTAGAAACAAGCTCAGTTGTGACATCCACTAAACTGGTTTATTCGAAGTTGAGTTCTTCAAATAAACCACAATCTGAACCCACAATGTGAAGCAGAATACTTCCTAGGCGTGTGCAAAAAGGGGATGGGAAAGAGTGCATTCCTGAGGCTAAGAGGCAGTTTGTGTGGTCAAAGTTTAATTTTGACTCCATGTGACATCTGAACTGGCTCTATGTAATTATGGTATTAATGTTTAGGACTCTAGTCAATCAAACATTCTTATAACTACAAGAGGCACATAGGCCTCAAACGCATATGTGACTTCAGCACACCCTTCTTATTCTTGCCACTCCACTCTCCTCAAGAAGATAGTAATGTATGTGACAACATAATACTGGGTTGATCACTACTTGGGATCTTACTGAACCACTATCATCGCCCCATTTTAATGCAGATACAAGTCGCATGTTCAGGGAGATCCTGGGAAGAAATGAACCCAATATTCTGCTGACTCATATGCTACCTTTTCCCCTGGATAGAATGGGGCAAACTCACATATAAGTCCATACTGTATAAACAAATGTCCTATTGGGTACAGGAATGCTTGTTCCAATAGGGCTTCAGTGTTACAAAGCAACACAATTCAAAATATATTAAGCAATAACCACATGGAAGGAACTCCTCCTTTACCTTTAAAATATCAGCAGGCTCCTCTTTAGCTGAAGCAATGAATAAATTATGTCCACAGACTATTCCCTCTGCAAGGAAATGCTTGAACAGCAGATTGGAGTAAATACCATAAACATCTTCCTCTGTGGGGAAAACACAAACATTATGAGACACAGACCTTTATAGGTGTGCAAGAAGAAGGATAGGGCAAAGAGACCATAGCTATCTCTAGTTAGTATTGCTATTAGATTTGCACCTCTTTCTCTCAGTTTATAGTACTGGAAACAGAAAGCTCCAGTGAGTAACCCCAGGCAGGATAGACAGATCCAAAGTTAAGAACATGTATCTGAGATAAGTCACATTTTTGTCTGGCCAACTAGAAAAGGCACAGCTCTAGAGACCATCTTGATATATGGTAGGCTGAACAGCAGTAGCAGCAACATTCTACTTTAGTCATTTACCATTTTAGTGTATTTCTATAAAAGCCGTACCCTGCTTAGTATATCACTGGAAATATTTAATGTAGTGCTTAATCAGTTGTGGCTCTTAGGGGTCAGAAAGGTTTTTGCCCATCCTCTTTGGCATCAGAGATTGCCAGAGCTTATTTGGATATTAAGAACAAAATGTCTGACATTGCTACAGAGAAATAAATGCAAGAGCACTATCATATTCAGCTAAATAAAAGCAGCTCTGCTGCACTGCTTCAACAGAATACAGGATCAAAGGGCTCCTAACATGGGTGAAAGGGGAACAATGTTTGCTTGCTCTCATGTTGCAAGCTGGCCTATCACACCTTCCAGACAGAAATTCTGAAGCAGTGGCTTCACTAAAGATTATACCCTGTATAATATCCAGTGAAGACAATTGTTCATAATCTTTTTTATCTAGAAGGCGAAAAGAAAGACTGAATGCTTCTGCATTTTTAAGGCATGTGGGGAATTTGACTTCAAGAATCCAACTGCAGAAGATATTAAATATTAAAATTTGACATAAGGGGATCTGAACCAACATTTATATTTTGGTGCTTTGCTTAGGGTTCAGAGATGTACGCTGCAGGCAACTTTAGGCTGCTTTAGAAGTAAGGCAAATGAGTCATTCCATACCAGCTGTGTCCTGAAGTGCTGCCATAGAAATCGATGTGTCACTAAAGCCAACATTTACAAGCAGAAGAAAACTTCTGATATGGTCATAACATAATAGATTGCAAAAGATTAGAACTCTTGATACCTGCTGCCTGCTCACATGCCTCCCTCCACCCCGCCACCATCCTCCTCCCCTTTGTCAGGATTTTATACTCTAAGCTGTTACAGCAGAACCTATCATATTTTTTCAGAGTACAAAGTATTTAAGTAAACACAAACTGAAGTTAAGTAATTTAATTAAGAGGATTATTATTTTGCTGCTGAAGTGATTGTGGTTCTTTACTGTTCATTTCACTCCTATAGGAACATTAGAAGAGCCCTGCCAAATAAGAGCAATGGTCCATCTAGTCCAGCATTCTATTTCAAATCCTGGCTAGCTGAATGCTTTTAGAAAGTTTGTAGTGGGCAGCCATCCAGCACTGATAGAGTTGACTGGGAAAAAGCAGTTGACCTTGATTGACAGACTGGAGACTCTAGGTCATGACCCAATCAGTTAACTAGTGGGTGGAACTAAAGGGCTCCTGAGGGTCTTCTAGGAAGAAGGGTGTGTCCAGGTGAGAGAGAATGGAATCTTGCCAGGTGCTTGCAGGGTGAGTTCTGCAAATCCCTGAGGGTCAGAGATTTCATGGATTGGTCTCACCTAGGTCCTGGTGAAGTCCAAGGGAAGGAAGTCAAGGCTGATGGTTTCAGAAGGTTAGACTTAGGAGAAAGTGTTTTAGTAAGACTTGCATTAGGAATTATTTTCTTTTGTGTGTGTTGCTTTGTATCCCCAAGTATCTGCTTTTGCAATAACCGATCTTCAACTTCAGTCTAGTAATGAACAAGTTAAGCACCGCCTGAGAACATCTGGGCATTTTGCATACTCTTGTAACCACTAAGCTAATAATTATTTGCAACAGATACGTGTGAAATCCTGGACTGGCTTATTGGGTTTTTTTAATATAATAAAGCAATAAATTGTTTTCTTTGTTTTACAAGCCCTCTCAGAGTGTTTGACTGACTCTGGGAGAGGGGGAGGGGATGCCTCCAGTTCACATACTCCCAAACAGCTGGCTACAGCCCTACATAAGCATATATATAAGTGGAACCATGTTTTTATATTTGGCTGTTAGCACGGTAAAGTAAGGTTGGAACTGGAAGTTTTATCACTCTCTTCTTGTTAGGGAAAATTACTAAGGAGCGAGTGGTGGCAGCGATACAATCTATCAGCGAGTCTTCTTTTATTTTTAATAAAGTTTAAACCCAGTCAGCTTGCCAGGTAGCAGGGAGGAGTGACTCAGTGATAATTCCTCCCATGTGGCTGGGTCTGTTTCTTACAAAGTCCACAAGCAGAGCATGATGATAATAGCCTTCTTCCACTGTTACTCCCCACAACTGCCATTCAGAAGCATACTGCCCTCCCCTTACAAGATCCCCACTTGGACAAACTTCTCAACAACAAAACATAAAAGATGACTAGTGAGAATACAACAGTATATAAAAACATAATTTTGTATAATAGTTTCCACAAGAGAAAACAAGTTGTTCTAGTAAGAACTAATCAGCCTACTCTCCTTTCACTGTTTCTACACTGTTTGGTTCAAATCAAGGTCCACAAGTTAGATCTCTTGCACCTCAAATGTTCATGCAGGTGTCCCAGTGTGTCCCACACTACAACTGTATCAAACTTGGTTCAAATTGGTTAGACAGTCCACAAGTTAGTACACTTGCTCCTCAAAAGTTTAAACGTCTGCCATCTTGAATTGGGTTGGATGGCATTGTCACAATCTACACTGTTGAGGTGTCCCTATGTGTTCCTACAGCTGTAGCAAATTTGTTTCAAATCAGTTAAGCGGTTCACAAGTTAGCCCACATATGCTTCCAAAGTTTACATGTCCACCATCTTGGGCTGGGGTGGATGACATCATCAAAGACTATGCTGTTGAGGTGTCCCTGTGTGTCACTCACTGTTACTGTAGGTAATTTGGTTTAAATTGGGTAGATAGTCCACAAATTAGCCGGCTTGTGCCTCAGATGTTCATGCAGCCACCATCTTGAATTGGAGTGGATGACATCATCAAAAACTATGTCATTTGGGCATTCTTATGTTTCCCTGCAGCTGTAGCAAATTTGGTTCAAATCGGTTAAGCGGTTCACAAGTTAGCCCACTTGTGCCTCAAGTTTATGCATCTGCCATCTTGGATCGGGGTGGATGACATCATCACAAACTATGCCGTTGAGGTGTCCCTATGTGTCCCTACAACTGTACCCAATTTGGTTCATATTGGTCCAGGCATTGTGAAGTTGATGGGAGGGGAGAAACACGTGGACACACACAGAGAATGCCGGGTGATCTCATAAGCCTACTGGAAAGTAGGCTAAAAAACCCCATATTATTCCAGCTTTCTAACACAGATGTCATCAGAACTAGTAATGAGACACAGACTATAATAACTGGAATAGAGGCTGTTTCTGTTGCCTTAAGAACTTTGATATAACCGATTTAATCTAACCGAAATCAATGGAATTTAAAGCAAAATACTAGGGGTGTACACAGACTGGTTTATGGTGGAACCAATCTGCTGCAAACCCAGTGCTACAAGCAGTTCAATCGCAAACTGCTCCAAACCAGTTCGAGCTGGTTCGTCAGTTCGACCAACCCAGCAGATCAGTCTGAGGAACCAGTTTGTGAACTGGTGGTTTGGTCCAACTTTGGACCGAACCACCACAGATGGTCTGTTCACTCCTAAAAAATACTCTAGTTTAAAGGTAAAGGTAAAGTGTGCCATCAAGTCGATTTCAACTTTTGGCTCCCACAGAGCCCTGTTGTTTTCTTTAGTAACTATACTGTAAATCAAACAAGATTATAGTTTAGATTAACAGACTGAAACTTGACAAACAATACTGAAACTATATGCTGTGCTAACCCCTGCTAACTTGGCAAAGAGGCACTTTTTAACATGGTGATTCTCTTTATTTAGCAGGGGAAGAGTAACTGGCCCTATCCACCCCCAGCACAGTACCTCCAGTGACTTTTGCTGGTGTCTATCTTATGTTTCTTTTAGACTGTGAGCCCTTTGGGGACAGGGATCCATCTTATTTATTTATTTTTTCTCTGTGTAAACCGCGCTGAGCCATTTTTGGAAGGGCGGTATAGAAATTGAATAAATAAATAATAATAATAATAATATGCAAAAAAAGGTTACAGGCACACTGCTGCATTTTAATCCTCAAGTTAATAAAGTTAGGACAAGGAACAGTAATAAGAGGATTTTTTTGAGTATTACTTTGGCTTCATGCTAAACTTACAGTCAACAGGAAAAGTAAAACTCTCAGAGAGAAACTAAATACAAAACACCTCGCTGTGCTATAGGGCTCAAAGGATTAAATGCATTTCAGAAAGCCTTCACAAACAATGTATCTTGACTAGTTAAAGGCAGTGCTTCTGTAAGAATCCTTCAGTTCTTCAATTTGTCACATAGAGAATAGCTTTTTATTGATTCATTTCTAGGTCACTAAACTTTTGTTTATTCAAAAGATCTAAAGTGCACTCATATAGGGCTTTTCTGATAGTGTCCATTGTTCCCAGCTTCAACAGTTATGTTACTATTCAAAGCCTACACTGCTTGGATTACCCACCCCCCCATTCCCCCTCGAATTATTTGTTACAGGTATTTTGGCACCACAGAAATTAGCTTTTCTTGTATTTCTACCATACAGTTCAAGCAACAGTCCGAAGGTCTCATAATCATTTCCACAACACATCAACAGGAAAAGAGAGCTGTAGGCAACAAGAAGATGCGACTTTGGCAAGGTCACAATTTATTTGGGAAAAATATACAGATCCATAAATCAAATAAGCTATTACTCAGATATTTGCCATGCATGGAAATTGTGCTTAGTCCTTGTGCTCTTAACACTACCATCACCAGACATATACACCCAACATCTAATTAAGAGTGCCATGGAAAGAGATTCCTGAAGTCAATGTCAATCAAGATACAGATAACCCCTGCTAACTTAACAAAGAGGCACCTTTTAACGGGGTGATTCCCTTTATTAAGCAGGGGAAGAGTAACTGGCCCTCTCCACCCCCAGCACAGTATCTCCAGTGACTGTTGCTGGTGTCTGTCTTGTGTTTCTTTTGAGACTGTGAGCCCTTTGAGGACAGGGATCCATCTTATTCATTTATTCATTTATTTAATTATTTCTCTGTGTAAACCACCCTGAGCCATTTTTGGAAGGGTGGTATAGAAATCTATTAACAACAACAACAACAACAACAACTAGCTGAACCCACACAGAGCATCTGTGCAGTAGTTTACTTACTTTTAGGCATTTTATTGGGAGAATTCAATTGGTTGGTTGTTTCTTCTACACTCCCCCGTCTCCTTCCCCAGTCTCTCTTCCTGCCCTCCCTCTCTCCACCTCCTGCCCCAGTCTCGCTTCTTGCCCTCCCTCCCCGTTCCCCTCCCGACCCGGCTTCAAACAAGCGCTGGGGCTTTGCCCTGCCGCCCCTTCCCCTTTCAACCCGGCATCCTTCAATGGGCGCCCCTTCCCCTCCCAACCCGGCCTCCACCGCCAGTCGCCTGCCCACTTCCCCAAGCGGGCCACCACCAGCTGCATGGTTCCCTAAGCAGCCAGCTGCCTTGCCACCAGCATCCCCAAATGGCCCACCTTGTCAAACCATGATTCGGAGTGATGATGTCGCTGATGTACTATTAAACAACTTTCCCTTTTTAGGTGCTGTTGTAGCTCCCCGACCAAAGAGCTGTAGTCTTCCAAGAGTGTGCCAGAGTGCTCGACTGTTACCAGGGCCAGTTGGAGATGCTGAAATTGCTCTGAGGCAGGCAGCCCAGCTACAGCTAATTGGGAGTCCATTTGGCACAGCAGTGGGTTCTCCCTGTCACGGATATTGGAGGCTGGTAGCGATCCTCAATGTGGGTTGGGTAGGGAAGAGACTTTAGAAGGAGGAAGTGATCGTTATCAAAGAGGGAACAGATCCCTGGAAACCATAATGTAATCAATAGTACTCATTCTTGAGCCTGATAGATAAGTGTATTCTCCTGGCTGAACTCCCTTGACAGCACCATTTAGGATAAAAAGGTTAAGTTTAGCTGTTGTTTGTGCAAAGCAGAGTCCTGCACAGTTTGATCTCTGGTCCTTTGCAATTCGGTTGGGAAGGTGTCCCTCATCAGGCATTGATGTTTCATGTATAGAGTATGATTGTCAGGGCCCAGTCTACCAAGTCACCAGCCAGGACCACCAGTGCTTCAGGGTGAGAGAGACTGAGGTCTATAGTGTAGGTTTCCAATTCAGCCCAGATGATTCTTAGCTGGGATTTCTGTTGTTGTGGGAACAGGAAAGTATTAATTATCAGGAGGGATACAAATACAAAACTGAGTTGGATTAAAACTGCCATAGCATAGTGCTTGAGAGGGGGAAAAGCTCTTGTGGATGCGCTAAGAGCAGTGGAAACTAGTATCCCCAAACCATCTTTTGATTTTCCTCGCCCCCTCACTGGTTCAGCCCTAACTGAGAATGAAAGGAATCCATTAAGTGATATTTCTTCCATTGTCCATGTTTCCTGTATTAGGATGACATCATCGGTGGCCAGGAAATCAGTGAAATGGACATCTCTTACTGATGATCCCCACCCAGCCACATTCCAGCTGAGTAATTTTGCCTTATGCTGGTCTTCTGGCTGTCATGGGGCTATAGGGTGTGCAAAGAGGCTCTGAGGGAGAAGGGGGGTGTCTTCCAAGCTCTGACCATCTATTACCGGTGATGCTGGTGTTACCTTCAGTTTTCCTATTGTTTCTGCCCCTTCGACCTGGCCTGGGTCAAGCCCAGGCAGGATGGCAGGAGAGTCCAGCGTGCTCCCAGTCTCTGGTGGGCTATCTTGGATATTCGGCTTAGCATTGTCAGAGGAGGTTCCTGGCCCTATATCCTGTGTGTTGATGTCTTCTGGGACTTCCGAGATGGTCTGGGATCTCATATCAGGGAGGACAGCAGTAGGGACCTGGGTACCATTGGTCCTTGGGGGTTGTCTAACACGTCCACTGTCTCCAGTTGGACATCACTGGACAAGGGCATGTCAGTTTCCAGCTCTTGTACTTCAGGTGATGCATCCCTTGAATTAGCAGAGGGGTAATATGATAGCCCTGTGAGTAGGGGTAATGCTAGGGAGCTCTGTCCCTCACTCTCATTGTTTGCCAAGTTATTTGTGGGGATTGAGGCTTCCATCTCCATGGCCAACTCTTCGGTTTCAAGAGAGGGCACTGCAAGAAGGGCCTGGGAAATCTGTGGCATAAGCAGCCTGTCTGGGGTGAGGAGTGGAGTGACACTATCAAAGTGTGGTTCTGTGGCTAGCATTACTCCTGGGTGTATGTCAATTGTTTCTGGGACCTCTGCCCTGAATATCCTAAGATATCCGTTAGAGACAGAGAGAAGCCTGGGGGATAGGTCTTGAAATTGCATCTGTCTAAGTAGGTTGTGTGGCCATTGAGATGGGCATGGCTAAAGGGCGTTGCTGTCAGTGTGGGTGTGGCTATGGGGGCTGTCAAAGAGAGTGCCTGTGCTTCTGAGCTTGTGACTAAGCCACTGCTAACTAGAACAAGATAAGTGACACACAGACTGTAACTGTAAATAAAGCAGTTGTTTTTTAAATTACGGTGGGAAGGTCATCTTAGTGCCCAGGGCAGGAGAGAAACTCCAAGGTTTTACATTCTCTCACAACAGGCAAACATTGGCCAGACATTGTAGGACTGATCCTGACAACCAATCTAATTGGCAGCCTGGTGGTCAAACCAACTAGATCTACCAGTCAAATAGAATCAGGCAGCCACCATTTCTAGTAATTGGGTCTGCAACTCCCCACTTCTTGACAAAATGTGAGGCACCTGTTGACACTCTATTGTAACAAAGCTATTGTAACAGCCAGTCTCTGCCACTACAAATCTCCTTTGCAGTGTATCAAGAGTGCAGAGCAGTAACCTGTCCCCTAATATGTCATTCACCAGCATTCTGTACAGTTTATCCTTTCACATAACAGCTCCCTCCAATCCAATATTGGCTATAGGATAAGCCAATACTGGTCATGACACCCAAACCCACCAGTCTTGGCTTATTCTTGGTTAACTTGCTTCAGAGAATCCAAGATCTGAATCCAAGGGTTGAAGTGAGTTTCAGATTTCAAGTTCTCAATACATTTTTTAAAGTGGCTATTAACCTCACACATACTCTGATAAACCTGCAAACTGATACAATAACTAAATGTAGGATCACAAGTGGACCTATGCTAATTTACATAAATGGCTAAACAACAGATAATATTTAAAACCCACACATATAGACCACCACAAGTGACTACCTTAAAATGATCTGTGGCATAAGGTCACTAGAAACTTCTAAAGATAACAAGCTGTGATAGGTATGGGGAAGGGGAATGGCATACAGTAGATCTGCAAATACCACATTCTGTAGATAGTCTAGACAGGTTGCCCTAGAGGTGCTGAGATCTGTCACACTCCATCAGTATTAATTTATTAAAATAATATTATCATCATCTTTATTATTCACAGTACTATAGTATAATAGCATGACCTAAGGTGAGCATTTCCTAAGTTATAGAGCATCCCACCTAAATTGCTGTAGGTTATAAGAGGAGACTCTTATAATCATCTCCACCATCTAAAATATTTGACTAATGTCCATAGTACTAGTTATTAAGCTCAAGGGAGTTTAGTCTGTGTCACTTGTATTTAATTAGCACATGTCAACTCAAAGTTAGCAAACATATATGTTACAATACTTGGCACACTGCCATTCAGCAGGAAGGTAAATTTTGACAACTTATATTTTGTATAATTATATTTAGCAAATCACTGTTTTGTACTTCTTTAGAGATTACCTTTTTAAACTTTTTAAAGGTGATAAAGTCAATTATGTTGACAAGTGAAGAGTACCCTTTAATAGGCAGGTTAAATTGCATACCTAAAACAAAAAAGGTAGCTAATTAAAATAGCTGAAATCGCTCCAAGGCTTAGACTGAACAAGAATAGTCTTGCCTTTAGCTAACTAAAAGTTTCAGCTTTTAAAATACCTGGCCTCAACTACTGAACAAAACCCTTTTGTAAGATAACCTTTAACAGTGACCTCCCTAACACACAAAACTTAATTTAAATGACATTTAATTGACATAATCTAAATGACTTAAGATCTTCCTACTAGAATGTGGTTTCATTTTAGAAAATTAACATATTATATTGAATAATCACATTTCTGATTTAAAAATAAATTTTAAAATTAGATTATAAAGCTTAAGTATATCAGTATATCAGTATCTAGGTTTCCTAATTATTCTTAAAACAGAAAGGCAACAAAAGTATGCTGGCTGATTTCCAGACTAGAATTGTGTTCATCCAGCAATGCTGATCGCCACACCATTGTGCAAGCATAGGAAGGGGCAATTTTCTATTATCTTCCCTTCTCTCTGAAGTCCACTATGCATCACAAAAACGCATCACATGACACTCAGGGACATATTTTCATTATGCATAGGGGTCATCAGAGAGAAGGGAAGATCGACAAAAATTGCCCCTTCTCCCACTTGCATGATAGTTTAGCGTTAGTCCGGATTTCGGTACCATTGCATAAGAAAAGTGTTAGGGCGCCAGCTGCTGTTCTTTTCGCTGGCAACCACCAATCTAAGAATATGCTGCATTTTGGAATGGATTTTTAAAAAACCCATAATTTAGCATTAACAGGTATCTTCACTGGCCAAATGCAGATGTTATGCCCAGCCCAACAAACCGTGGTTTGTTTATTTTTGTATTAATACACCACATTTCTGCAACAAAGCTCCCAAGGTGGCTCACTGTCATAACAGTTAAAAAAACAAAATTATCATATATATAGTATAATAAAAACAATAATAAACAGTACAGCAGCACAAAGCAAACCATCCAGAGAAATATTTCCATTTGCTCTACACTAAAGGCATGGCAGAACAAGCAAATTTTAACCAACTGTCTAAAGGGCAGAGGGATGAGGCAGACTGAACTCCATGGGGGAGGAAGTCCAGCCTGGGTGCAACTACTGGAGAGGCCCTGTCCCACATTGTCCAGGGAACTACAGATAGCATTGGTACACAGAGGAGTGCCTCTCCAGAAGCTCTTAATGAGCAGGTAGAATCATAGGGGAGCAGGTGATCCTCAAGATAGCCCAGACCTAATTGTAATTTGTTGAGTCAGGATTAAGTTCCAAAGCCTCGCACCTGCCCTGCAGCTCAAACCCCTGTTCTCCATTTGCCTGGGGGCGGGGGGGAAGGAAGGAGGGAGTGCATGGCTTGGCTCTTAGTTCTCCCAAAGTCAAATAAAAATCAAATTGATTTTGATTGCATTTATTGAATCAAATCACATTTTCATTTGGCCATTATCTTCTAAAAATGAACCAAAGTAAAACCATGACATTCTCTATGGGCATTTCAGGTTTATTTTCATCTCTTTGAAAGGACCTTTTGGGTTAGTGGTAGTAAATGGTGTAGTAGTTAGAGATACTATGTATTTTTCCTGGCAACAGACATTAGGCCTTAAATATAGACAGAAATTAAAAAGGTGCAGCTTTACATTTAAATACTTCCATGCTCCATCTCTTGAATATATCTGCTATACAGCTTTAAAATTCTTGAAATCAAAAATTTAAATTTAAAAATGTAAAAAGAGTAACAAACGTATCTTTGTATGGTCATGGAATATTGAAGCACCTTTGTGATAAAAGATAGACTTCAGGCTTCACATCACACACACACACACACACACACTTTTCTCCTGGGTGTGCCTTTGAATGTGCATCCCAGCGCCCAGTTGACTGGCTGGGCGGCAGATGTGCCTGATTGGCTGAGGCGCACCCAGGAGGATTGGTTGCTGTGGTGGCAGGCCTGACCCAGACACGGAGGCAAGGCCCAGGAGGTGGAAAAGAAAGTGGGGGGACAGAAGAGGCGGTGGGGAGGAGAGGCTGCTGGGCCCGGAAGCAGAGACTGGGGCAGAAGGTGTGTGTGTGGGGTGAGAGGTAACTGCAGGCCCCAAAGAGCACACAGATGCTCTGTGCGGGGTCGGCTAGTAGACAAAAATTTTCTTTAAAAGTTACACTGCTTTCTTCTTGTTTCATTTCCTATGGCCTCAGGTAACTTTGTTCCATACTAGCGGGGTGGGACAACAAAACACAGAAATAATCTAGGATTCTATTCCCTACTTCTGAAATCATCTTGCTTTTGCTATAATCCCAATCCAGTCATCTTTCTGAAGCAATATTTTGTTTAGACTTTTCCACAACAGAAATTAGCACAGATTATTTGTTACATATTTGTGGTAAAATATGTAAATAAATAAATAAATTTTTACTAAAATTTATGGTTTTCTATTTAGGCATTTTAGCATATTTCATGAAATTTTGTTTACTACCCAGCCTATTGAAACAATCTACTGGAAACAAGATGGATTAAAATGAGAGAGATTTTCCAAAAAGTAGTACAGAGCAGTAGGGATGTGCCCAAACCAGTTAGGTATCCTTTTCCAGACCGCCGAACTGGTTCAGAGGTCTGGCGGTTCATATAGTTCAGGACCAGGAGGATGCTCTTGCTCCCCCCACCCCGCTGCATTTCCCCAAAATCGTTGCGCAGAGCGGCAGTGTACCTTCCTGCCACCCCGGTCAGCATCAGAACAGAAATGGCCAGTGCGTGTGTCGTTTGGATGGTTCATGCACATCCCTACAGAGCTAACTAGTAGTTGCTAACTTTTTCAAATCTGGGACCCAGGTTCAACCCTAGCATGTAAACCACTTCTATAGCCCACTCCTGTGTGTGCTTACTCTGAAATAATTTCACTATATTCAATCAGGTTTACTCCCAGATAAATGTGCATAAGATTGTAGACTAGTTTTTCTACCATATATGCCCATCCTTCACTTGTGTTTGTGTGTTTCCCCCTCCTCTCTCTTTCTCCTGCTATTCAATTCTGTCTTATTGCTCTCTCCTCTTTAAAACAATCTAAATAAAAAATAACAGTGATACCACTGCAGTGATCCACCTTAGGCTACAGCATAACCCCTTGAAGTTCCTATCCTTCCAGTTGAAGATTAATGGCAAATAGGTTGCATTTCAAACACTGTTTAACAGGATTGTAGGCTACTGTCTTATCCATTCTCCAAAAAACCATAACAATTAAAGCAAACAATTTAATAATTTGGATTTACTATTAGTAGGTTAAATTAACCAGGATAATGTGCATCAAATAGTGAAGATGAGCATTTAATTTGCAAAGGGAGCTAATCTAGGAGTAATGCAACTTATTCGTGCCTTAGAGACTGTTAAAAAGAATTTTAACCTTGTTACAGCACTTGGAGTATAATGCTAAAATATCCTCCCCGGAGGTTTAACTCTGACAGCTTCTATCTCATAATATAGAAAACTTGTCTAGACTAATCTCATGACAGGATCTTATTGTTGTCTGTATTATTGACAATCCATTCGAAAAATACAGCAACAATACCAACTATAATTGCTTTAAACCCAGTTGTAATATTCAGCATCATACACAAAATTATTTTAGATGTATACAGGATGTCTTATCTACTTAAAAAGTCAGAAACTGGCTTTTAAGTGTCTTCACTTCCACTTTCCAATTATTATCTCTACTTTAACAACCTTTAAAAACAAATAACCTACCCTAAATGACCAATTTGATTGACTCATCCAACAACAAATGCTAGACTGCACAACTATGTTGTTATAAATATTAATATACTGCTTTTCAGCAAAAAGAATTTCTTAAAGTTATGTAGTTTTAAAAGAAGAAGATGGTGCTCTGCCCTAAACAGGATCACAGTCTATAATAAAACACAAGCAATAATCGCTCGAGAAGTGCTGTGCTGGACTGAATGTGCTGGATGAACAGCTGTTCATCCTCTGTTAAATATAAGAGAACCATTTTTAATTTATTGTTAAATTTGTATACCGCCTTTCATTTAAACAACCCCAAGATGCTGTTATTAACCGCCCAGAGACGAAAGTTTGGGGCAGTGTAGAAATCTGATAGATAGATAGATAGATAGATAGATAGATAGATAGATAAGATGGACACTTTGAAAGGTGCTTCTCTGCCCAGTTAGCAGAGGATACATGGGCATCTACTAGGGATGTGCACGGAACATCCTGTTCCGTGCACTCTTGGGAGGGTGGGGGGTTGCTTTAAGGTGTGGGGAGGATGATTTAAGGCGTGGGGTGGCACGCATGCTGGCCACTTCTGGTATTACGCTGACTGGGGCGGCCAGAGGTATACAGCTGCCCAACGTCAGCGATTTTGACAGCAGCGCTGGCAGGGGAGGTAAGGACACCCTCCCTGCACCTTAAAGCAACTCCCTCCTCACCTCCAAACTGGCTCATACGCTGGTCTCTCAAACTGGTTTGGCAGTCTGTGAATAGACCGCCAAACCAGTTCATGCACACCCCTAGCATCTACTCCTAATCCCACCACATTAGCCAAATCTTGGCTTTTTGCCCAGGCATTTATTTGATTCTTTGCTGCTGTTCTTTGTACTCTGTATTGCTTTTATTTTAAATTTTTAATCAGATTTGTTTAATACTTTTCACTTAATATTTTAATAGTGTCTTTTTTACCATCTTGTTTTTAAATTTTGCTGTAAACCGCCTTGGGATTGTTTTAATGAAAGGCGGTACAGAAATTTAACACTAAATAAATAAATAAATAAATAAATAAATAAATAAATGTCTATGCACTGTTTTTATTATTATTTACACAGCACCATCAGTGTGCAGAATGCTTTACGGAGCAGAGTTTACCATCTAAAATTCAGATTCAGATGAGACAACAGCAGAAGGGAAGTGTAGGCAGGGGTAAACAGGGAAGGAATAATTGATTATTTCGGTCACACATACTTAGGCTTAGTTACATGAGGACTAAGGTATTATAGTAGGACTATGAAGCTAAAATTTCATAGAAAAAGATGGGTTTTGATGTAAGATTTGAAGAAATAAAAGCAATGATGTAGTTGCAAATTCAGAAGTGTAGGCACTCTCCATGACAGCCCCCAAGGCTATGCCAACCCCAACAACCAGAGAAGCTGAGAAGTACCGGCACTCCATCCCTGCACGTCCACCCTCCACTACACCCTTGAGTAAAAGAACGGTATAGAAACAAAGATCATAGGTAGGAGCGTAACAGGATACAAGACTGAAGAGATAAGAAGTAGCAAGGCAATTGAGAGTTTTGATGGCAAAGATGAAGAGCTTGTGATAGATGTGGGAGCATACCTGAAGTCAGAGAAGGGGTGTAAGGAATGCATTGTGAAGAGGGATAAGGGATGTGTATTATTTTTGGTAGCACAGGGCTGGAAGGAAGTTAGGGAACTGAAATGAGACAAGCGACAACCAGAGAGGAAGAGGTTACAGTATTCAAGATAAGAGATGACCAGGGTATGAACCAGAATTTCTGCCACGGGGGTAGAGAGAAAAGGTTGTTTTATTGCAGTGGTGTGAAAGGAGAAGCAGTGTGACATGGCAACAGAATGAATATGGGGAATAAAGGAAAGAGAGGAATCAAAGATAAAACTAAGACTTTGAGCCTGTTCAACAAGATGAATGATGAACATTGTCAATGGATGAAATAAGAGTACATGGAGAAGAAGGTTTGGGAGTAAAGATGGAAGTTTGGTCTTGGATATGGGCTTGTAACCATGATGATGCATCCAAGTGAAAATATTAGACAGGTAGTTGGAGATGTGGGATTGGCTGGAAGAAGAAAGTTCTAGGTTAGAGAGGCAGAGCTGAAAGTCATCAGCATACAGGTGGTTGCCAGGGATCAAAGTTACTCCTGCTTGGTGAGAAGCATGGCAGGGATGGCAGTAGGCGGCTGCAGAGGCTAGCCAGTCAGGAGCTGCTCGATGATGCTTGCAAGATGGAGCCAGCAATCACCACCACCACCACCACAGGAAAAGGAGGTGGCAGAAGCATCAGTGTTCAGGGTCTCTTGTGGAGGGGTAGTATCGTCAGAGTGCAACCATCGTTTGGGGTTATTTATAACAGTTGCTGATGGCACCAGGAAAGAGGAGACAGCTGTTTCAATGATGGTCAAGAAGATCATCAGAGAGAGCTGGAGAAGTGTGGCCGAGGTGAGTTTGGATGATAGTGAAGATTCCACAGGAAAGAGGTCAGAGGTAAAGCAGTTTTCCTATCTTACTAGAGGAGGCAAACATCCTTCAAACCTTATTATTATGAAGTTCTATAATTTTGGTCTTATTTGCATTTTTCAGCTTTCCTATCAGGCAGGGTGATAGGATTTATATCAGAACACTATAAGAACCAATTGCATAACAAAATCCTGTAACAGCCACTGTTCATGTGGAAAATTGTAAGGATGCTCATTTTAGTAGGATGTATGAATTTGCCCCAGTTTTAAAGATAATTTCTTTCCATTTCTAGCTGTTGCCATATTTATATCTCCTCTTATATTGAAATATCACACCAAGATATTTAATTTGCTTTACTTGCTCAACTTGATGTCCCCCAACAGTCCATCTAAAACTCTGAAAGTAAACTATTTCCATTTTGGAATAACTGATGACCAAATGTTTCTCCTAACAATGTGTAACCAGAGCCACCAGAGCTCTCATAAAGCCTGATCTTGTGTGGGAAATAATCACTGCATCATCAGCATACATAAATAATGGCAGCCTTCTGTTTGCTAATATAGAAGCAAAAGTATCCAATTTCTGTAAACATTTATTTACATTAAAATTAAACAAAAAAGGTGCAAATATACACTCTTGTCTCACACCTTTTGTAGTTGGAATTACTTTAGATAAGTGACCAATAGAGTTCGAACGCACACAAAGAGAAGAGTTCTCGTGTAATTTATAAAGTAACAGTAAGAGCCGCTTGTCAATTGTTGTATTAGCCAATTTTGCTCACAATAAATTTCTAGAAATTGAATCAAAGGCTGAACAGAAGTCAACAAATGCAGCAAAAAGCGATCTTTACCCAAGGAAATGTACTGTTCAATAAGATGTTGCAGGATTAAGCAATGATCTATAACTGATCTGCCCTGCCTAAAGCCAGCTTTGCTCATCTTCTAATAAGCCTTTCTGGTCCAGCCAGGAACATAATTTTATACAATGATGTTTCGCGTATAATTTGATTATATTTAAGAGACTTATTGGTCTGTAGTTAGATGGATCTTCTCTTTTCCCTTTCTTGAAAATCGGGACAACAATAGCCATACCTCAGTCCTTTGGGATGTCAGCCGCCTGATCAATATAGGTGAATAAAGCAGCTAGTACAGGAGCCCACCAATCAACGTGGGCCTTCAGGAGATCAGGAGGAATAAAGTCATTTCCTGGGGCTTTCCTACCTTCAAGTTGGGAAATCAGTTGCTTGATCTCTTGAGGAGATACAGCAGGCCACTGAGGCAAATCTCCTAAAGGCAGATCCAAGCAAAAATTCACACTCTGATCAGTATATAAACACGCTAAGTGAGATTCCCAGATTTCTGCTGGGATCAAAGAATCCCTGTTATCCTTGAAGGAACTGTCAGAGACAGAAATTAGCCTCCAAAACCTCACAGAGTCCTTATTCTTAACTGTATTAGGGAGCAATAGCCAATTTTCCTGCATGGCGCTCTTGCTCCCCAAGAGAGCCTTATAGGCTCTCTTCTTCTTAGCTCGTTCCAATTTCGACAACAAGGTCGGATTATTTTTAAACTGAACAGAAAAAGAGACCAGATCCCTTTCTGTCACTATACAATCCTGATAAAACCATTTTTTAAAGTGTCTAGGTCCACAAGAAGGATACATATAACATGTTCTCGTCAAAAACGGTTTCAAGCGTTGTACAGGCACATCATAGGCAGGGAGAATCGAAGAAACACCTTGATCACACAAGATTTTAGCCCGTGTCTCTATTCTGGCCTTAGAATTAAGCCATCCACAAACTATTCCATTTTACTCTAATCAGCCCAGAGCAAGCAGAAGAACTTAAAGATAAAGAACTAGAAGTTCCGTGGCAGTGGTCTGTAAAATTACAAATCAGAGTAAGTGGATAATGGTCACTTTCAGGTCTAGTTATAACCCTGAAATCCCCTATCTATCCCCTATCAAGACCAGGGCATGGCTGCAGATTATTTTCTACTGGCTGAAGCTTCACCTTCAGCTAGTGGGGCTTGTGCCTGGGTTTCTTTCAGCTACACCCCGGCCTATTTGGCTGGTGACAATTACAGTTAAACTTTCCCGTATTGGCCTGGATCCTGAGTTTTTATTAGAAACTGACCTAGTGAATGCCAAAAAAATTAGTACATCAACATCTAAATTATATGGAGCTCCAGAACGAGTTAGCTTGTTTGCCGGCATTTTACAATCCGTTTAAGGCCAGGGTGGATTTCTTTCCAGCTTCATATTTGTCCGCCATAATTGTCAGAAAGTTCCGCTGGGCTTTTGCAAGAGCACGTTTTAACACCTTCCCTTCAGCGATATTAACAGGGAGATCTACCCCTGGAGGCTCACTTGTGCCCTTGTGGTTCAGGTGAACCTGAATCAATCACTCATATTGTATTACACTGTAGATTCTATAGTAATAGTAGATATCATTTGATTTTGCCACTTCTTTCTAGGTTTCAAAATCAATTGGATGATTTGCTGGTGAAGTTTTTACTCAAAGATAATGCAGTCTGCATTTCTCATATTGTAGCAAAATTTTGTAACATTGCAATTAGAATTTGTAGTTCATTGACTGATACTAAAGTTAATGGTTGAGTTAATGTTGAATGCTGAAATAATGTTTATTGTTTGTGTTGTTTTTGTTTTGACCATCGGCTGTAAATAAAGTACCTATATCTCCTCTTATTCCACCTTCCGCTTGATTTTTAAAATCTCAATACTCCATATTCCCAGGCCCTCATAACTTCTAAAGCATCAATTCTTTATATGCTGTGAGCAGGTATGAGATGATGGCTTCTGGGTGTGGGTTGCTTCTGTCACAGTTAAAGCCTCAGAGTGGTGGAAAGATTCACCCCATATCTGCCTTCTTTCCTTCCTGACTTGGGCTTTCCTCTTCCATCTGTGCCATGGGGATATCCTCTTTGGCTTGTCACTGCCCTGCTTTAAAGGTAGCTTTGTCACACTCATGCCAGGTATCTCCCCAAGTTCTTCTGAAACTTCCTCCTCCTACAGATCAGGAAACATCTATCATTGCCCTAGCACACTGGGGCCAATGTTCTCTTTATGCTCCAGTCACCTTCCATCCATCTACTTTTTGGGTAATAGGGATGCTGCACAACATTGTTATGATGACATCATTAGTGTTGACTTCCATCTCCCATTAGTGTTGATGCTTCCCCCACTGCAGGATTCAGCATGCGGAGGCCATCCCAACATGCTAATCTTTTTTGCACTGACACTAGATATCAGATAACATGGATATCTGTTCATATATTCCTTTTAGAACTGTAAGACTTCTCAGACGACTATGTGGTTTACATAAGATTTGGTACTCTAAACAGAATGAAGCATCCTTACTATCAGTTTGTAGTACAGTCTCACAGTGCTGCCTTCAAGATATATTGAATACATATGTGTGCACTTACACTTTTATACCAGCCTTGGAGAATTTGCTCAAAACCAGGTTTGCAAGTGTGAATAACCGCAATCTGGATAGCAGTGTGGACAGAGGCAAGACAATACTAAGATACCTCAGAGGAGCAACAGACTTGGAGGCAAGCCTTTGAAAACCAGAAAACGTTTATTTGTAAAATGAAGAGACGCAAAGTAAAGTATGGCCATTGGCAAACTTGGTACAATTGTGTTGAAAAGGGAATGAGGACAACTCCCAAGATGAGATAAGGAGGGGGAGTGAGTGAAGGCTCTAATAACCTGGTGTATGGCAGGTATTAGAATGTGGGTGGAAAGATGGGGAGAAAGAGAGAATTGATACTTGTACTTAATCTACAGTTTCATGCACAATGTTAAAAGGGGTGACTCTTAGAGATAGGAAGGGGAAGATTCTAGATACTAGACTTTGCGAAGGTGTCTGTGCAGTAGCTGTTATGCAGACGGAGTACAAAACAGTTGTGTAGACAGTACTGAGCTAGATGGACCTATGGTCTGACTCAGTATATGGCAGCTTCCTATGTTCCTATGTCTCTATTGTGCCAAATCTACATACAGTAACTGCTTTGGAACTGGACCTTGATGGCATTTCCAGGGTGTGCTTTCCCTGCTTCTCAGAAGTAGTCTTTTGCCTTATGGCTTTTTGCTGCATCAAGAACTCTGACTTCATTAAGAATCCATAGAATTCAGGATGGGTATGGGTGCATCACCTTTTTAAGGTAGTTTGCACTGGTTCAGAATTTGCATGATACAGTAATTTGATACAAACAGAGGTTGGCTTCTCTCCTGGCACTATATGCTTGTTTATTCCTCACTCAGCCTTGCTTCTACTGGAAATCAAAGTTTCCAGAAAAGATGAGATGGAGGGAGGCTGTCTGGCAACAGTGCATTCTAGGTTCTGCCCAAAAAATGTCATACTCTACAAGACTTTGCCAGCTGAATTTCCACCTGAGTGCAGGACCCTTAGCAGTATGAAAACAGAGAAGGCAAGAAGGTTCTGCTCAAGATTAAACCAACAACATGTCAGAAATCCACATTGCTTTTAGTAGATCCACCAGCAGCTCTTCTCAAGCACTCACAGCAGGTTTATTCTGTAGACTGAAATTCAGCTTTTTCTAAGGCTTCAGTAAAGGCTTTGCTAATCTTCTTGCCAGACTCCAGAAACTAATTTTATCCTTCAGTGCATGGCTGTGACAAAAAAGAAAAGGTTGCTTATGACCAAGACTTGTTGAAGCTTAGCCTTTTGTAACTCATTCAAATTTTTCAAAATATCAAGTTTCAGACATTGTCACTTGATGTCTATAAGTACAAAGAGATGTACATATCAGGCGGCAAAGAAATATGATAAATGAATGAATGAGTACTGTTGTTGTTGCTCTGTACAAATTGTGCAGAGAACATTTGGCAGTGGTGGTGACAGTGAAAAGCATAAGAAAAGAAAGCACAATGAAGCTGAAATCCTCCTTCAACTATGGTGCAAATTCAGGTTTTTAATATTGAACTTTACACCCTAGTTATAATAGGAAGCATTGCTGGGGACATGTATTAGTAAGCATAGTTAAGCCCAGAAAGGGAAAGGAGATAGAATTTGCACCGTGGGGGTAGGGGAAGACTGAGAAGAGAAGGTGCCAGCTTGCAGCCCAATAACTTAACCAGCTTTATGTCTACTTTGGCCCATATGTATAATTCTTATAAATTACATTTTTATTCCACATTTCTTTCATCATGGCAGTCAAGAACCTAAATGGCCTCCCATCCATGCACTATTCAGACCCAGACATGCCTAGTTTCAGCAAGATTGCTACATCCTGTGCCTTCTGATTACGCCTTACCTTCTCTGCAATCTGACAAAAGGTAAAGCTCTTAGTGTTACCACTATGTCCTCTACTTTTCTCAATACACCAAAATCTTAGGTCTTCAGCACTATGTCCATGTTCCTTAAAGTGTCTCACCAAAGGAGCCTGTAAATTGCCCCTCTTTATGCAGCTCTTATGCTCAACTATTCTCTGTTTCACTGCCCTGATTGTTTTGCCTACATAATACAAATTACATGGACATTTGATTATATATACAACTCCTTTAGTTTGGTATGTGAATCTATCTCTCAATGTGTACTCCTTGGTAGATGGTGGAATCTGGAAAGATTTTAATCTCACACACTGCAGACATACTGAACACCTCCCACAAGCAGTTTGTCTTATCAAACCATGTGTCTGTCCTAATTCAGAGGAGAGTTGCCTGGGCATTCTACTGTGCACTAAGTAGTCACCTATATTCTTGCTCCTTCTATGGGTAAACAAAGGGGGTGCCTTGCACCTAGGGATGTCCTTCAGAAGGTGCCAATGTCTCTTAATGATTTCCTCTATGTTTTTGGAATGAGTTCCAAAAGTGATAGGGATGAGCATCCTAGCCACTGTTTTAGGCTCTCTGTTGTTGAGTTGCCAGAACCTAAGGGGTATACTCGTGGGTCAAATAGGCTGTAAGCCAGCATTTGGCATTTTAAAAGCCAAATCTGGCCACCTAGTTGACTCTTAATAAAGACTCTCTGTCTCTAGCTTTGTAAAAGGCTTGCCTGATTACTCTATCTGGATATCCTCTCTCCACTAATTGTCGTTGTAGAATTGTGGCCTGTTTTTTGAATAGTCCTAAGGTGTTACAGTTTCTATGTTTTCTTAACATTTGAGAGTATGGTAAATTGGTCTTTAAGGGTCTGGGACATATAATTCTTATAAATTACATTTTTATTCCACATATCTTCCATCATGGAAGTCAAGAACCTAAATGGTCTCCCATCCATGCATTGATCAGACCCAGACATGCCTAGTTTCAGCAAGATTGCTACATCCTGTGCCTTCTGATTACGCCTTACCCTCTCTGCCATCTGACAAAAGGTAAAGTTATGCCATCAAGTCAGTGTCAACTCCTGGCGATCACAGAGCCCTGTGGTTGTGTTTGGTAGAATACAGGAGATGTTTACCATTGCCATCTCCTGAACAGTATGAAATGATGCCTTTCAGCACAACCCTAAAATTCACAATGTGTTTCAGGAAGTGTTAAAGTGTTACTGCTAAAAGGTTTAACATAATACAATAATGAAAACTAATACAATAATACAATACAATACAATAATGAAAACAATACAAAGCATATGAATTAGTGGGATATTTCATTCATAAAACAACATAACTTACACATTGCTTTTTAGCAACAACTCCTTAGAAAAATTGGTGTGTTTCTGAAGATTTTAACAGAAATAAAAAGGTAGTGCCACAACTGTATAATAGCTAACAATTATGATATAAAATATTTTTTTAAAACCATACTAACCAATAAGTAGAAGTGTTCCAACTGCCAAGCCTCCACCTAGGAACAAAATTCACAAAATGAGAATACATATTAGTGTTTCTAGCAATTTGTAGTATCAAGGAAAGGTGATACAGGAAGTTTAAAATGTAATGTGAAAAACATTTTAATTACCTTTATAATACTTCTTACAATTCACTATTAAATAATTACATATTACATATAATTATATATCATACACTACAATTACTTTCACAATATGGTGAAAAGATCCTGCAGAGCTTCACATAACTAAACTGAAGCACTTTAATAGTGTTGTCACAGACTACATTTCCTTGTTTTAATCAGAATATTCTACATATATAGCAATGATTCTTCATCTGAGTTTGAAGAACATAGTAGTTCAGAATTAATTCAACTGGTTTCAAACATGTCTGGCTGGAAGCCTCGAGAGGCGCCACCAGCCATACTGGGTCAGGCCGAGCTACAGTGGAAACGAGGCGAGCTGCGATGGAGCGAGGTGAACAGGAAAGGGCTCGCACCAGCGGCCACCTGCCCAGAGACTTTGGAGCACCAGAAATCTGCCTGGGCTGGGCATGGAGAAGATGCTGCCCGACTATGTCAGAGAAGCACCACAGGAAGGAGGAGAAGACCAGGTGAGGAAGTAGAGGAACAGGAGACAGCTGTGTGTAATCAGCCAGGGTAGGGGTTAATAAAGGAAGGGGGGGTCAGAAGGGCAGGGGCCGCTTGACTTGCTAACAACTATTTAAGGCATGAGCTGCCTGTGATGAGGAGGCAAGACAGGAGAGTGAAGAACTCAGCAGAAGCATGAGAGTCAGCTGCCATGACCCCACACAGCCTGGAGAAGAAGGAATCAGGGGATAGTGAATCCCCTCACCTCTGAACTTTGAGGCCTCGCCACAAGGAAGCCAATCGTTCTGGAACCCACCATAACAAAACATTAGCCAAGGCCTTATCCTATCTAATATCAAACTGTGGCTCAAATGGATAGGATGTTGATTAAATGGTCTTACACTGGTGCAGAATGCTAGTTTCCACTTCACACCAGTATAGCCTAAAACCCTATACCCTACACCATCATTGAAACACCTAGGGGCCCATTAACCCTAAGTGCACCCTGCTGACTAACAGTTTATTGGACCTGTGTGAAGCTTTGGTAGACGTTGAATGCTCTGCCTAGTCTCTCTGGCAGCACATGGAAACAACCTTTCTTACTGTGCAGTGATGCACTTTGCCCAGCACTAGGGGCAGGGCTCCTTTAAGGGAAACTGAGCCCTCTTGAACTCCTGCACCATCTGGGAAGGCTTGCACAGAGTGCTGGGAACTATAGTCCTTCTCAGTGCTTTTCTCCTAGAGCTCTTAAGAGAGGGCTCCCTCTCTCTTAAAGGACCCTCCCAATACTGAAAAAGTGCAGTACTGTGTGGAGGCTGGTGCAGTGGGTAATGGCTCTCACAATAAAGGGTTGTGTGTTTTTTTTTAATCAAAGTGGACCCCACTTGAAAACTAGTGAAGATCAATACCCTACACCAAAGTAAGAAACTTAGATTGCTACACCATGGAACTGCATGGGAACAGCAAATCCAAACATCTGGTGCCTACATGTACAGAGACTAATCCAGTTCACCTTGGGTACTGAATAGCTTGCAAAGGTTCAAACAGGAATGTAGTAGCAGCCATCTAACATGGAGCATAGGACTGGATTGCAAGCCTAAATGGAGCAGCACAAAGGTCCAATTCATTCTACAGACATCCACTTAATTAAAAGGGTTATCCCCAAGCTTGCAGCCTCTTCTCAGATGGTAAGCAGCATGTGCTACTCATTCACAGGGTTGGGAGTTTAAAAGTTAAAAGGACCTGTCCCAGGAACCCAACCCCATTTTCCAGGTTAGATTTAAGTTTTGAATATCAGTATTTCAACTTTCATGGTACATTTACAGAATGTTACCCCCACAAGATTCAAGGGTCTCCTGTGCACACACTATGATTTATTTGGAATAAGTTCACTCCAGCTACTACTACTTTTTGTTTACTGCATTCCTATTACTGTGGTTGAATTGCTCTACTGGAGAGCTGGATGAAAGATTTCCTTGCTGGGATATGTTAATATATTTGTGTTACAACTATATTTTTTAACTATTAAGTAAAAAAGTTTAAGATCCAGAGGCTTCAATAGACTTCCTCTGGAACAGATGGCTTGGGGAAATGGTACATTGTAGGAAAACAGAGCAGTTTTTAAGCCAATACTTGCATGATATGTTTTAAGATGCTTATACAAAGATTTAAAAAGTAGTATTTTGGGATAGGTAAAACCTGTGTTCCAAGTGTTTGAACTATGAAGAATTTTGTGAGACTATACAACTAAAGTATTCTGCAGTTCAATGTTCTTCATTGCAAGGTCCATAAGCAGGTGGCAGCTCCCCAATTGTTTTTTAAGCCTGTGCAAAGCTTCATCCAGAGCTGAATACTTAGCACAGTGCTCCTGGCAGCCTGAGGAAGCAACCACTCCCATCTCTCAGTGCTGCATTTTTCTTAGTATGGGGAAATTCCCCTTAAGAGAATTGGAGTCCTGTTGAGCCCCAGTACAATCTTGGAAGGTGTGTACAGAGTACTGTGCAAGGCAAGAGTTCCAAGTGTTTCATGCGCAGCTTCCAAGATGGCACTGGGGCTCGACAAAGCTTCGTTTCTCTTCACTTCTCACACACAATGAGAAGTGCAGCACTGTGCAGAGGCCAGTATGGTAGGAAATGGCTCTCACATTGAAGGCTTTCTACCACTGTGGCCACCACTTGAAAAATAGTAAAGATCACTGCTGTAGACAATGATTGACATCTTGATGTCAAAGGATAAAAGATACAAAGCAATATAATATACTATATTTTATTAGGAATCCTAGGCTACTGCAGAATATACAGGTGAAACTCGGAAAACTAGAATATCGTGCAAAAGTCCATTAATTTCAGTAATGCAAATTAAAAGGTGAAACTGATATATGAGACAGACGCATTACATGCAAAGCGAGATAAGTCAAGCCTTAATTTGTTATAATTGTGATGATCATGGCGTACAGCTCATGAAAACCCCAAATCCACAATTTCAGAAAATTAGAATATTACATGGAACCAATAAGACAAGGATTGAAGAACAGAACAATATCGGACCTCTGAAAAGTATAAGCATGCATATGTATTCACTACTTGGTTTGGGCCCCTTTTGCAGCAATTACTGCCTCAATGCGGCGTGGCATGGATGCTATCAGCCTGTGGCACTGATGCGGTGTTATGGAAGACCAGGATGCTTCATTAGCGGCCTTCAGCTCTTCTGCATTGTTTGGTCTCATGTCTCTCATCCTTCTCTTGGCAATGCCCCATAGATTCTCTATGGGGTCAGGTCAGGCGAGTTTGCTGGCCAATCAAGCACAGTACACTGTATACTTTTCAGAGGTCCGATATTGTTCTATTCTTCAATCCTTGTCTTATTGGTTCCATGTAATATTCTAATTTTCTGGGATTGTGGATTTGGGGTTTTCATGAGCTATACGCCATGATCATCACAATTATAACAAATTAAGGCTTGACTTATCTCGCTTTGCATGTAATGCGTCTGTCTCATATATCAGTTTCACCTTTTAATTTGCATTACTGAAATTAATGGACTTTTGCACGATATTCTAATTTTCCGAGTTTCACCTGTACGTGAACTTTCAAGCCAAACGTAGCTACAATGCACAAAAGAAACTGTAGTGGTGAGGTAGGGAGCAGTTAAAAATAAAAAAAATTGTTAGCTCTTTGTGTGTAAAACAAGAAAGCATAGACAGCACAAGAAAATAACCAAAAATGTTTTGAATACTGCAAGACGTTCTGAAGTCTGAACTTCAGAAGCATACTAAATTTGGAAGAGAGGGTACTGGACAAGCTATTTTTGATGGTAACAACAACAGCAGCAGCAACAACAACAACAATAATAATAATTCAATTTCTATACTGCCCTTCCAAAAATGGCTCAGGGCGGTTTACAAAGAAAGGTTTACAAACAAATAAGATGGCTCCCTGTCCCCAAAGGGCTCACATTCTAAAAAGAAACATAAGACACACACCACACTGGAAGTACTGTGCTGGGGGTGGATAGGGCCAGTTACTCTCCCCCTGCTAAATAAAGAGAATCACCATGGTAAAAGGTGCCTCTTTGCCCAGTTAGCAGGGGTATAATATTCCTGGATACTTGGTACTATTAGACAAGTATCTCTTCAAATTGCATATAAAGATTTCCAAATATTTTATTAAAGAAATGAACGTCCCTAAGCGATATGTGTACTGAAGAACACTATTTTCGCACACCAATATGTAAACCTGTGCTCAAATACCTGAAAAAGACTAGTAAAAATCACAAAAATAAAATGTTTGTATCTGCATAATACAAGTGTTTGCATCATGACTCGGTGTAAAACTGGTTTTAAAATGATAGAAATGGGGAGAAGCTTTGCATGTTGTGATTCCCTTGAAACTCTGAAGAATTGCTGCCAATTTCAGCAGACAGTACTGTGGTAGACTGACAAATAGTCCAACTCAGTATAAGGCAGCTCCTTATATCCTAAAAAGCACTGGTAAGTGTGTGTTAATGCCTGCTTAAAATTGCTGTACCCAAACTATAGGGGTCCAAGTCCTAACCTTACAAGATTGTACCCTCTGTATATAAACCTGTGACATCTAAAAGAAGTTATTTAAAATATACTGTGCTGGAATGATGTGCAATACAGCACAAAGGAAAATTGAGTCAGTTACCTAATTAGGGTATAAAGACTATATGCTCTCTATATATAGACAACGTGCATTTTGGGTGAGCCAGCGTGGTGTAGTGGTTAGAGTACTGGAATAGGACCGGGTAGACCTGAGTTCAAATCCCCATTCAACCATGATACTAGCTGGGTGACTCTGGGCCAGTCACTTCTCTCTCAGCCTAACCTACTTCACAGGTTTGTTGTGAAAGAGAAACTTAAGTATGTAGTCCACCGCTCTGGGCTCCTTGGAGGAAGAGCGGGATATAAATGTAAAAATAATTAATAATAATAAAAATGTGATCAATCAATCAAATATATAGAAGTTTGCAATAGAGTGTGTAAGAACAGGGCATCTCTTTATCTTTCATCATTTAGGTATCTAGGTTATACCAAAAGCAGAAAATTTAATTTGCATTTCAATCCCACTGCTTGTAAATTTCATTGAAACCTATTGGATTTTCTTCTGTATAATGTACTTGACCAGAGTACCCCCTTAATCTGTGGTGCCAACCCTTGACTTCAGAAAGGCAACAATAACTTACAATATTCACCTCACATACCCCACACAGCTTTATTTAAAGAGCAAGATATATGGGAGGGAGGGAGAGAAGAACAGAACTTTCTAAGGGCACATAAGAACTACATAATATAAGATGTGGGATGGGGCATAGGGGACATCTGAAAAAACAGCTCATTCAATAGTTCTATTAAGCAGGCACTAAACGGTCAGCTCCCTTCCTGAAGCAGATAAAAACATCCTTGAATCAATGACAATTGCTGATTTCCTTTCTCTTCTGTCTCAAGGTATGCTCTACCGTCATGCCTTAATACAGCTGTAGTACACAGCAGAGCACCCAAGGTCCAATTAATGTGTTTTTGCATATGTAGGAATCACTTGCTGAACATTTATCTATACTGTAATGAACTGATGCATAGCCAAATGAATCTATAACCTAAATCCATGTGCTTTACAGTTCCATAGATCTAAGGGTGAGAGCCACAAGTTTTGCAAAATATTTTTCTATCAGTTTATCCACAAAAATGCAACATATACATCTGTCTATAGATAGCAGTAGAATGAGTACAGTGATGTACTGATTTATAAATTCTGATGAGGATTATCAGATTGTTTGCTTCTTCCAGCTTCATTGGCATGCAACAAAAACATTAACTAGTATCTATCTCCAGTGAAACTTCCTTCCATGTTCAATAACCTACAATCCACCACCCCCTGTCTCCCATGGCTTTTCTTTTTGAGGGGAAAACTTGCCCAGAATAACACCCCACCAAACTATATTACATTTCTAAGTCACTGAGCCTGTCAAACAAACAGCTTCAGATTAAAGACCTGATGCAGCACAATTCGGAGGTTAACTAAAGCTGTTCAAGTAGCCCTGTCCTAAAATAAGGGTCCTAAATGTTTGGCAGGAGAAGATACTTTTAAGCCATGGTCCTAACTTAACTCATTTTGTTTATGTCCCATTGGTTTCAACAGGACTTACTGGTTAGAAAGGGCAAATGCACATGGATCAAATGGGCATACAGTATTATAAACTTAAGCTGGGTGGTTTTGCCTAACATTTGTACACACTGAGGTCATTCACACAAACCAAATACTGTGTTCTACCCAGGTTTGTGAGCTGTGTGTGCTCCCAGTTTTTGGTTGTGTGGAAGCAAGGTAGGAGGAAAACCTGGGTAGCTTTTCATCCTACCTTGCTTCCACACAATCACTTCTATCCAGGTTTCCCTCCTACCTTGCTTCCACATAACCGCAAAATGGGAGCACAAATAGCTCTCAAACCCAGGCAGAACAGTTTTTGACTGTGTGAATGGCCTCAATGAAGCAGTAATGTTTTATTTATTAGTTACATCCTGCTTTTCCTTTAGAAATTTCAAAGTGGTTTCCAGTAGTTTCCCATCCAAGTGGATCAGGTCCACATCCACTTAACTAAAATACTGCATTGTTTATATATATATATATATATATATATATATATATATATATATATATGGATGTATGGCAAGCCCCACCCCCACAGCAACCAATGAGAGCACAGGGGTGGGGCTTGACACACAAACCTTAAAACCAGTAGGTCGAGACTGGGATCAGCACTCCCTCCGTGGGCCCATCTTGGCAGCTTAAGGGGAGCAGGGGAGGTGGAGCAAGATCGGCCGGTCAGGGGGAAGAGAGAACCACATGGTGGTGGAGATGTGGCCGGAGAGGGAAAAACAAGGTGGGGATGGCAGTGGAGGCGGTGAAACCTACTTTCTTGGGTCCTCCTGCCACCCAAATGACAAGTTGGACTGTTTTCGGCCCATTTCAGGGCTCTCTGTGCAAGTCTGCAGAGAGCCCTGAAATGGGTCAAAAACAGCCCGACCTGTCATTTGGGCAGCAGGAGGAAGGAGGTTTTTCCACCTCCACTGCTATCCTGGATGGCAGGGGGCAGCTGGTGGGGGGGGGAGGCAGAGCAGGGAGCCGGATGGGAGGGGAGACAGGGAGAACTAGCGCGCAGATGTTCTGCATGAGGCCAGCTAGTTATATTTATTCTTTGTAACATCACTTTCACAGCTTTAACTCTGATTCAGGAGAAACCATTTTAAAACAAAGCAAGCAACAGGTGCTCTCGACCCAGTCAACTGTGTCCAACGTACCTCCAAATTCCAGCACAACCAACATTATTGCAGAATTGCTTCAAAGTGGGTTGAGCCATGCCCACTGGGTCAAAATTGATAGTGCTGGCACCCCGTAGGAAAGGGACCCCTGCACATGGCCACCCTATGACTTGTTGCCCTGCCCAATACCTCCCAAGCTTAAGAATGAGTCTCAACCGAGTGAGTTTCTCAGCCAAGAAACTTTGTAGCAGCTCCGTCTTCTATCCTCCCCACTGGCCACTGGAAGCATCTCCAGAGGCCATGCAATAATGCAGGGGGTCTGTTCTCTCATTTGTAAATGGAGGTGCTGGATGCTGCATAGTGTCTTGACTGACTGGCATGACAGCTGGCACCAGTACTGGGTTCAAAGGCTAACTCTGCAGTGTGGGCCCTCTAATGGGTATGGCCTGTACCCAGTACCTGGCCCTAGTGCTGCTCCTGGAAACTGAGCCGAGGCTCCGGCATGGACTCCAACACATGCTGAATGTCAACGGGATTCATACAGTCCATGTTTAGCCTGCCAGTTCACTTGAGTATGCCCTGAGGCACTCGTTAAAAAGAAAGTTCATCCATATCAAGCAGACACATAGACTGTCCGTGCAGAACGACTATATGAGGCTGCTTTATATGGAAGGTAGTAGCACGAGTGCACGACACCGGCTACCGAGACGAGAGCGAGCGAGCTGGGAAGAGGGAGGGAGGGAGGGAGAAGAGAAGCCCCGGGTATCTGGGGGGTCTGGTGGTGGTTACTCCCTGCCTCTTAAAGGCGATGCTTTCTCACACGGACTGTCTCTGCTCTTCCCCGGGGGACCCCAGGCGCGGCACTCGCTGCAGAAGTCCACAGCAGCCCCAGACGCGCAGGGTGCTCTGCAAGACCCGAGGACACCACGACTCGCCCGAGCGAAGGGCAAGAGAGCCAGCCAGCAACCCATCCCGGCCGGCACTGGGCGGCAGATCAGCAGCGCGGGGTGGCCGGCGCCGTCTTCCCCCGCGGAGGTGAAGCCCTCCCTGCTGCTGCTGCTGCTGCTCTCCCCACCTCCCGAGAGCCGAGCCCGGCGGCGGCGGCGGCGGGCCAGCCAGAAAAACGCGCTGGGCTCGGGGGGGCTGCTCACCCGGCTCCTGTGTGGACAGAAGCACCCACCCTCCGCCCCTGCCTCGGAGGCCGGCTAAGCCTACCACGCACGCAGCCCGCAGAGCAAGGAAGGATGGCGGGGAAAGTGTGCCTAGACGAGACTAGCGCTGCTGCCTGCACCAACCTAGCACACTGTCCAGGGACGGCAGCCCACTGGAAAGCAGGAGCTGCCCGTGGCGCACCGACGGTCGAGTGCCGGGCAGAACGGCCAAGCGGCCGCCTCCGTCTTCCGGCACTTTCCTTTGGAAACTCGTCGCAGCCTTTTCGCTCCGCATCAGCCCACCGCCGGTCGCCAAGGCCGCCATCTTAGCTTCCGATCCGTTGACAGGGGAGAGATGATCCAAGGCGGGGAGGAGTGTGGAACGCGCGGCCAGCCAATAGGAAGGGCTGTTGTTGGCAGGCGCATTGGCTCTGGCTGAGCTGGGGTAGGGGAGGTGAGGAAAGCACTATCCCTTCCCGTGACTGCTGCGGGGCCAGAAGGTGAGTGACTGTAAAGCCGAGAGGCAGCCGTCTCTGGTGCCGGCTATGAGTAGGTAGCGCTGTGACCCTGTTGGGGAGGGCGTGAAAAGGCTGCTTGTTTTTCCGAGGGACACGCTTCGATCTCGCCTTCCTTTTCTTCGAGGATATGATTTACGTTCCCTGTCTATGTACAGGGGCCTTTTCTGGGATATATGGAGGGTTAATTCTCTTCGACTTGCATTGCATAGGCCACAGTGATCCACTTATTTTGCTCCATCCATTTGGCTTGTTGAGAGACCTTAGCTAAGTTAGCTTTTAAGGCTTTAGTTTGATGCATACTGACATGAGAGTAAACCCCATCGAGCACAATGTGTATGTTTCTAAGTATGCATGCCTAGGTTGAAGCTGTGTGCTTCCTAGGCATGTTTCGTTTTAAGGCATTCCCATTTTAATTAGTGGGATTTATTGCTGAGTAAGCGTAGTTAGCATTGGATGGTATGATGTAAAATTAGATCAATATGCTCTCCTCTCCCAGGGCCGTCCTTAGAGAACCCTGGCGAGGTGTGGAACCCATGGCAAATCAGCCCCCTTCCAGTTAAATCTAATGGGAGTTAAAAGAATGGGGCCTGGGGCGGTTGCCCTGCTTGCCATGCCCTAAAGACAGCCCTGATGCCCCCCACCCCACTGTGTGGGATGGGGGGCATCTGTTGGGCTGTGTTAACAGACCAACCAGTACTCTTAAAAGGTTGATTTGTAAGAAACTTGGGCTACTGCAGAATTAAGGCTGCAATCCTATGCATTTAAGTGGGCTTAGGTGCATTTCACTCTTTATAGGATCAGATTGCAAAGCAACAGTAGTTCCCCAGGATTGCTTCAGGACAACAGCACTCTTATCACTTAACTGACCCTTTGATGACCTTGACGGAAGGTCAGCTTGTGTGCACACATCACGTCCATGTGGATGGTGGTTTGAATTGCTCCATTTGGTGGCTGAATCCTTGGTGAGCTTTTTGTGCGAAGTGCATGTTGAATTGCCATTGTCCCACTGAAGACATAGTATTTTTGCATAGAGAACATTTCTTGATCTATAGGGTGAGCTGTTGCATCCTTACAACTTGCCTTGTGGGACAATTTAAAGTAACCTCCATTTATTACTTGAAATATGTGCATTGCTCCTGAACCTGCATTTGATTCCAAGCTGCTAAACATGCATATCTTCTATTAAGATCAGCACAGTGATGAAAGTGAGCAGGAACTTACAGGAACAGCATGCCATCAAAGTGCTAGTGTCATGGGTAAATGTTTCATCCATAGGCATTACTAAACTTGGAATACTGTTGTGTTCATAGATAAACAGAACATTGTCCATGGCACAATAAAGTTGCAACCCAGCTGACTTCTATATGTGCTTCAACTGAGTGAGATGGGGTGTGGTGTGAAGTCAGCAAAACCAAGTGAGACTAACGTCTGTGAACTATACGTATTTAGTCCGAACTAAGTGTTCATAGGATTGCAGTGCTAGGACTCCTACTGATATAATGATTTTCCTTATAAGAAAAGTGTACATAGTTACTTGTGATAAATGCATGTTAATCTGTTTCATTGCATAAACACACAGCAGAATAGATGTGTGTTTGTGTGTTTTGACAACACATGCAATATACTTGCTTTTCTCTGAATACTATAAATGTGAAATCTGTATAGGAAAATCATCATGTGTGAAGTGGCCCCTAGGATGATTCACAATACTTACAACCCTATGCTTTAGCCTGAGCTGGTTCTTTTGGCTGACAGTGACTGAGGTGAGGCAAGTTGCAGTCTGTAGTTGTTCAAACTGTAAGCACAGGTTCATCTGAGAAACAAGTTCTGGTAAGAACTCATCTTGCCTACTTCCCTTTCACTATAATCTTAATTTGTAAGTACCATCCTCACAAGTTAGCCCACTTCAGCCTTAAATGTTCACATGTCCACCATCTTGAATTGGGGTGGATGACATCATCACAAACTAGCAATAGCAATAGCACTTACATTTATATACCTCTCTATAGCTGAAGCTCTCTAAGCGGTTTACAATGATTTAGCATATTGCCCCCAACATTCTGGGTACTACGCTGTTGAGGTGTCCCTATGTATGTGTCTCTACAGCTGCACCAAATTTGGTTCAGATTAGACGGTCCACAAGTTAGCTTGTGGACTCTGCGCTGCAGACATTTATTTGTTTTTGTTTTGTTTTGTTTCTATACCCCCTTCTAAAAATGGCTCAAGGCGGCTTACACAGAGAAATAATAAATAAATAAGATGGATCCCTGTCCCAAAAAGTCTCGCAGTCTAAAAGAAACATCAGATAGACACCAGCAACAGTCACTGGAGGTACTGTGCTGTGGGTGTATAGGGCCAGTTACTCTCCCCCTGCTAAGTAAAGAGAATAATCGCCACGTTAAAAGGTGCCTCTTTGCCAATTTAGCAGGGGTTTAGCCCACTCTGTGCAGGGCAGCAGTGTACCTTCTTGTCGCCCTGGTCAGCGTCAGACTGGAAGTGGCCAGTGCATGTGCACACATCACACACGCTCACTGGCCACTTCCGGTCTGACGCTGATTGGGGCAGCAAGAAGGTATGCTGCTGCCCCGCACCAGCAATCTTGGGCACAGCACTGGTGGGGGAAACGTGGGCGGGGGGGTGTAAGAGCACCCTGCCGCTGAACCATCTGAACTGCTGGACCTCCGAACTGGTTCAAGCACATCCCTAACAACTGTACCAGATTTGGTTCATATCTGTTAGACATCCACAAGTTAGCCCACTTGCGCCACAAATGTTTGTGCCCACCATCTTGAATCGGGGTGGATGCCATCATCACAAACTATGCCATTGAGGTGTGTCTACAACTGTAACCAATTTGATTCATATTGGTACAGACATTGCAAAGTTGAGGTGTGTGTGCGCACACTGCTGAGTGATCTCATAACTTAATTTCCTTCAGGAAAGTAGGCTAAAAATTTACCTACCTTTCCTCAATATCTGTGTTGAGTCCAAATGAATACTGTGTCATTGGCTCATTTGGAGCTATTTTTCTGTGAAATTCAAATGTGTATGATTGTGTCAGAAGATTATCAGCTCTTTACTCTCGTGACTAGTTTACCTCTGGCTCTCATATTGGGCATGTCAGAGCCTAGCAGTGTCAGAAGCAAGTAGAAGGTTCAAGGCGGGCTGGTGGCCAGGTTTCAGATCAGGCATTCAAAAATCTGAAGTGCCAGAATCCAGAGAGTTGGGGTTGACCGTTTTCCGTGGAAAATACATTTTTTCCACATAAACCTTTGAGTTTCTATCAGTATAACATTTAAGCCACATTATGTTTTTATTGGCCCCCACCCCCAATGTCAAATGTTTCACTTCAGCTACTTAAACTTTGAAATACAGTGTGGGAAATCAATATGTTAGAGGGTTGTGTTTTGTTTAAAAAACGAAATATAAGTCAAAAAACATGTCAAATCATACTATCAGGGAAATTTGCATAACATTTCCTGAGATCAAAATATGCAAATTTTATGCAGATGAGAAATTTGCATTAGAACATTTTCATAATTCCCCCCCCCCCCCGGCAATAAAATTTTCCAGTTCAATTTCCCCCTGTGAAAATCCACATCTCTGCCAGGATCGGATGATGTGGTCTAAGTGAACTGAATTAGAAGTCATTTTCTGAAGCGGTCAAGGCAGTCTGTGTGACTATTTAAGAAACTAGTTGCTCAGACTAAGGAAACAGCCAGAAACGACTGTATATAAAGTCAGCCAGGCACCTTTTGGCTCCCCAAGTCACCTTGGCTGGAAGTAGCAGTACCATCTCTGACCGTTATATGGGTGGTGCTGCAGTGCAGCAGAGATCAGGTCAATAACTACTTCTGTCTGGGGATATCCTTAATGGCTCAGAGAATAGGGTTCCTGAGACCTGCTGCTAGAGGCCTCTAGTGCTTTGTGGGGCATTTGTGACTGTGAGGAAAGTGTGTGGGTTTATGCTTGCCATTGATTTAAGTACAGGTTAGTTGGAAATTTCATGTAGATTTGATAGGAATGGGGGAAGAACTGAACCTGCAGCAGCTAGGAAGAGGTTTATGTATTGTAGAAGTGAATGCCTCTGTAGCTGAATTTCATGCAGCCCAATCCTGTGGTTGTGCAATCAAAAATAAGTCCCACTGGATTCAGTGATACTTACCAAGTGGGCATAAGATACAGATAGAAACCCACCCTCTATATTACTTTGAAAAGTTCAGGAATCAGCCTCTGAAGAGTTCTGTACAGAATGGTTTAAATTACACATGTTTCTAAAAACTTCAGCTCTTAACTATTTTTAGAAAAAAACTTTCTTCCATATTTAATTTTCATTTCTTAGTCCATTAACTGGCTCATGATTAAATATCCAAACAGTAGGAAATATTTTGTTATATGCATTTTGATTTTTTAAATAACATTATTGCATAATATTTGCTTTGGGGTTTTGGCTTCAAAAAGCTCGTAAGATTTCAAGGTTTATGACAAAATCATAGGATCTTTCAAGCCTTGTTAACCTTGTTAACCTTGTTAATGTGATTTTTATACTATCAGCATTTTCTGGTTGATGTTCGTAACTGTTCAGTAAATAAAACAGAAGAATGATATCTAGCAAACTGAGCAATTTAGGAAAAGACCAATCCACTTTAAATGTTGAGAGCAAATTTGTAGATTTCAGCAATGACAAAAACTTGTCTGCCCATATTACTTTGTGCAGAATGCTATTTGTTTTTGAAGTAGAAGAGTGAGGAGAATGATAACTAGAATGATCTATATAATTTTCTATAGACGGGAGTATATGGCATTTTGAACTTAATATCAGATAGGCACTTGCTTTCTGTCAAATAGATGACGAGTGTTCTTGTTCAGAAACAGGAGAAATGCTGGGAATTAAAAGTGGTATAACTAATGTATGCCAATTGGATCAGAGGCAGCATATCTTACTTGCCTGCTCCAGCTCCACTTCACCTCGATGCTTGCCATAGCAGTTTGACGTATGAGTATATGTTCTAGTGCAGCTAGAGTCAATAAATTCAGCTTTCATCGCATAATTTTGAGGAAGTATGGATTGCACATTATTTGAACATGCACAAAGTAATAGATATTTATTTTCTAGAAACACTGGCATAACTATAGAAAAATGTACTATCTGTAGGTATTTTATTTATCTTTAAACTGCTCCTAAAGTTCAACTCTGTACTCTAACTGTATGAGTTATATGTGTTAATTTTTGGTGAGAAAACAACACAGCAGTACAAATAGTTGGACTGCTTACTAACCATTTAATCAAATTGACTGCTTGATTATTATTATTTTTCAGCAAGTATTAAGTATCTTTAATACATTTAAAATATAAACAGTGGGTTGGATCCAAAGTGTTTTCTTCTTGAATTGAAAAGAGCATGGAAGAAGAGTTGTGCTTATGGAAGAGGTCCTTTCATGAATGCAGCTTTCCTCCTGTGAATGGAACAAAAGCTTTTGATCCATTCCAGTATTAAAAAAGATTAGGAGCAAGAAATGAGTTTTATTTAAAACTTTATTCAAAAACAAAACAGATAAAACAATTGGTTTATCTGTCTGTGTATAGGAAAGTAATATTATAACCCAGACCTCAATAAATTTGTAGTTTGTTAATCTGAGTGCTTTCTCGTGTGCTGCAAGCCTCTAAGGCTTGATAAATCTCTATATGTTTCCTACTGAATTTGGTGGGTGTAGACCTGTTTGCCACTCATGACTTTCTTGTAAGAACCATGTTTAAAAGATGTTACGATGTCTTTTTAGATTTAAAGTCTGTTTAAGTTACAGGGCTTATTTCCAGATATAAATACATTTAGGATTGAAGTGTGTTTCAAATTTCATGGATTTTAAAGTTGATGGATTTAAATTTCATGGATTTTAAACTTGGAACCTTCTGCTCTTCCCAGAGCGGCTCCATCCCCTGCAAGATATTCCCCTCAGGGGATGGAGCCGCTCTGGGAATTGAAGAAGGTTCCAAGTTCCCTCCCCGGCTTCTCCAAGATAGGGCTGAGAGAGATTCCTGCCTACAACCTTGGAGAAGCTGCTGCCAGTCTGTGAAGACAATACTGAGCTAGATAGATAAATGGTCTGACTCAGAATATGACAGCTTCCTATGTTCCTATGTAAAGTTGAACCAAATGGCTGGGTTCAAATGTAACACAGCACCATGGTTTGTTTAACTAAACCATGGGCTTTTTCTAACTGAACTCGAGCTCGCCACAAACTGCAGTTTGTTTGGAGCTGACAAAGCTGGATCTGAAATCATAATTTGAAGCTGTTATGCAAGCTACAGTTTGTATTAACTGTAGTTTGCGGTTATATCTGATTTAACAGACCGTTGACAAACCACTGCTAGGGCCATTGTTTCACCTCAAGAGACTGCTGCACCATGGAGATAGTAGTAAATTTACAAATGTCTGAGTAAATGAGAAGCAAAAGCAGCCAAGCAATTCTAAGCCATGGTTTACCTGTTGTACATCTGGAAGCTCAAACCACTTGTGGGTTTTTTTTTTTTTTTTTAAATGATTAGCAAAAACCATAGTTTTGAGTTGCGTCTTAATTCACCTACAAGGTAAAGGTGTAGTATATAGCAATAGCAATAGCACTTACATTTATATACCGCTCTATAGCCAGAGCTCTCTAAGCGGTTTACAATGATTTAGCATATTGCCCCCAATATTCTGGGTACTCATTTTACCGACCTCGGAAGGATGGAAGGCTGAGTCAACCTTGAGCCCCTGGTCAGGATCGAACTTGTAACCTTCTGGTTACAGGGCGGCAGTTTTACCACTGCGCCACCAGGGGCTCATATGTTTCTTCCCTTTGTTATATTTCTCTGGTTACCTTTATCTGTATCCACAGCTGCATGGAACTAGTTGTTCCTTTAGGGTGCCCATCTCACAGTACTGCTAAAAAGCAAAACATGTTATTGAAGAATCGTTGGTTAGCAATTAATTTGTAAACAATATTAAGTACAGATTTAAACTGAACATAAGAACAGCCCTGCTGGATCAGGCCCAAGGCCTGTCTAGTCCAGCATCCTTTCTCACAGTGGCCCACCAGATGCCTCTGACAAGCTCACAGGAAATAATTGAGGACATACCCTCTCTCTTGCTGTCACTCCCCTGCGACTGGTATTCAGAGACATCTTGCCTCTGAGGCTGGAGGTGGCCTATAGCCACCAGACTAGTAGCCATTGCTAGGCCTGTCCTCCATGAACTTCACTTGTTCAGTCAAAGTGTAGAAGAGTCATGGATCTCTGACTGGTGAAATGAAATTTGAGATATTTATTTTGGTTTTCAAATACAATATCTGCATTCTATTGAAGAAGCTAATGCAAAGGTTAATTGAATAATAGAGTATTGGATATATCTAATACTTATACCTTAAGAAGACAATGCATGTTCTCCTGTTCTTATAGTTTGAGATTAATTAAAACTATAAGTACACAATCCAGCACAGAGTGAGGTGTGCTTAAGCCCATTGTTTCAGTGGATTCTGCTTGTGTATATATGCAGAAATGCCACTGAGTTAAGTGGGATTTATTCTGAAAGAAATGCATTTAGAATTGTGGCTTAAAATTTGTATCTCAGATTTTATTTAAATATGTCGGAGTTCACAATTGTGTTTGAAAGCTTCTCTGGATGAACTTAGCCTTTGAAAAGTATAGGAAAAACACAATTTACTTCCATCTACTAATAACAGTTTCAGTACACAGTGTCTGATATCCAGAGCAGTGTTCCAAGGAGGGATACAGCAGGAGCTGTGTCCTCGCAAAGAGGCTAGTCTTTAAGCAGACATCTTCCCAAACATCAGAGTGTGTGCCCAAGGGTTGGGGGGGGGGGTTTCCATTAATCTTCCCTGCCTCTAGAAGTGCTCTTTGCTTTTCAGAAATATGTCACTGAGGGTTGCACGGCTCCCAGGGTCATTTTTCTGAAAGGCAAAAGGCAGGGGAGATTAGCAAAAACCACTTTCTCTCCACCCACAAACTCTGCTGCTTGGCAAGTCTTTCTCTGTGAGGGTAAAGCCTTGGGAATGGGATGCTGTTCTGAATGTCAGCCACTGTTTGGAGAATAATATATTTGTAAGTAGCAGCAAAATAAAACTTTACAGTTTAAGGCAGGTCAGAAGTTAATAAATGCTCAAAGTATTGATTGTACAAGACAAAGACGCCAGTAGGAAGCCATCATACCTGTGCTAGAAACTGTTGAACATCTCAATTCTTAAACTCCACCTGATTTTTATTTTTAAACTATTAATTGTTTTATAGCTGTGTAATATGCATGGAATTTCTCATATACAAAACATGTACACCAACAACATGAATGTCTATTAGAGGCTAATGAGTTTGGGCCGATGCAAACCAAAGTTAGACTGCAGATGCAGGTAATAAGCCTTCTTTTTAAAAAAGCATTAATAGATATTTTGTTTTTCACATAGTATAAATAATTCAGATACAGATTTTAACAAAATACTATATCTTTTTTTCCTACAGAGATATACTTATTTGTTTACTTTCATTAATATTTTGGAGGAGAGAGAGATAATTAGAAAAAAAACCTGCACTGTCATCTGTTACATTCCTCTTTTAAATAATCTTCTTAGTAACATCTGCCCTTCTATGCAAAAGCCTCTTCTCTCATCAGTTCCGGAATGTGATAGTATTGGATTGTGCTGATTAAAGTTTTATAGTCACTAAATCAGATTAGCTATTGAGCCCCCTGACTAGGAAGGCTCTAAGCCATGTGATAACAGTTTCCTGTGATGTATATGCTGTGAGCTCAAAAAGTAGTTTGCTTCCTGAGATGTTCCAAAGCATTCAACAGAATAGTTCAAGGATTGTGGCTACAAAGAAACAATCCTTCATTTCCTTGATCTTTGCACACACCAGAATGGGTTAATCTTGGTAGGTCTAGTATCTCATATAATATCATTTTCTGTGTAGTTGTGGTGGTATAGTAGTGGGTATAACTCAATGATCTTCAAGATTTTTGAAGTGATGGCTATATTGGTTTGGCTATAGCCAAAACCCTTCAGTGTGGGGGCCTTTCCCCACTGTGCTGGTCTCTGCACAGTACTGCACTTTTATCAGAGCTGGGAGGACTCTTTAAGAGAAAGGGAACCCTCTCTTAAGAGCTCTGTGTGGAAATGAGAAGGGCTATACTTCCCAGCATTCTATTCTCACCTTCCAAGATGGTGCAGGGGCTCAAGAACTCAGTGCTCTCTACTAATTGAGCAGACCATGCTCAAAGCTTACCATGCTTTACTACTTCCGCCACATTGTGCTGTGCCCCGAATGCCCAAAAATTGGCCGAAAATCACTATTTTGGTTTAAAAAAACAAAAACAAATGGGAGCCATATTGTGGCTCCAAGAAACAAACTAGTGGCCGGCAATGACCTCCACAGTCATTTCCGGCCACCTCCAATCCACGGATATGTGAGGTCGACGTGTACACCCCACCCCCCCGTTTATGCCGAGGTTGGGTATCTTTTCCCCCACCGCAGGTATGAGAGTCTGTGGATATCAAATCTGCGTATAACAAGGTTTGCCTGTTTATAAATATTCATTGTCAAGAGTGCTCTGTTTCTTTTAAAAGAGCCCCGGCAGTGGTCAAAGTGCAGAACTGCATGGTGAGAATAGTCGTATCTGCATGGTGCCAAGGAGATTGTGCAAAGTATTCAGCTTTGGCTGAAGCTTCACATAGGCCCCATAAACAGTTAGTCAGGGAATCACACTTAGAGTTGATGGCCCCCAGGCCTTAAAATAAACAACCCTGATATAACCCATCCAAAGTCTTCATTTGCTACCATAGTGGGTGTTAAAGTTGCAAGAGGTTTCTCTCCCTCTCTCTATTTTAAAGTCACATAATTCCATGGAAAAATACATGGGATTTGCATTTTTCTTTGAACTGCCAACTTAATTATAGTGGCCACATTCCAGGAAGACTGAATGCTGAGTGCAACCAGAGCTAGTCCACAATCTGCTATGGAAAATTAAAGTTCCCCAGGCATACTTGATGTCTTCCATCCTTTTGCTGGGGCTATGGATTGCGGCCATATTGTACAAACAATAGATAGTATTATGGAGATGGGTCTTTCTGGGAACCATCCCAGAGAAAAGCAGAGAGCATAGATTAAAATAATTATTACTGAGTTTTAAAAGCTGCTTGAATATTAAAAAGAACACAAAAAGAAATGCATATTATTATTATCATCAAGGTTTTAATAATACAATATAAATGGTGCAACTTGGCTCAAATCATTGGAAAAGTCACAACTGATTGTAACAGGAGTAGAAAATTTGGAATGTTCGTATTGAAAAATGTAGCCACTTAGAATGAACTAGTTCATCACATATTATTTATTATTTATCTATTTTATTTTACTTATTTTTATACTACCCAAAACTTATTTCTCTGGGCAGTTTACAACAAGATAGAAACAACATTAAAACATTAGTAAAAAACAAAAACAAGAAATTTAAAACACAACAATTTAAAGAATGATTTTGTTGCATAGTATTCCATTCTAGATTAACTGATTTTCTTATGTATTGGACTCTATCCTATTTGACCCATTCAGATATATTTTGAGAAACATACAGTTGTTCTCCCAAACAGTAATGAACACACAAAGTGTGTCCTCTAATTTATACGTCGCTTTTAGAGACTTCAAGGATCCAGCCAAGGAATGAACAAAAAGATATCTTGAGTATTCAGGGTTGTGAAACCATCGCTATGATCTTGACAGTAGCATCTAATACTACTTAAAGTGCTTGAGAATCTTTATTAATTCTTCTTATAGCTCTGAGAAATTGGTTATTGTCTGCTAAAGAAGTCCATTAATTTGGATGTATGAACTGACTTTCATTTCCATTTTACAAACTGGAAGTGAGTGAGAATATGTGACTTGACCAGTGCCATACAAAGAAGTCCAGACAGAGGACTCTTTCTCCATTCTGAAAGGAAATAATAATAGGAATCAAAATGAGCTTAAGTGAAGCAAATACTGTACTGATTATGCATGTTGTTACAGGACACACAACATGGTATGGTTTCATAGACCTACTCTTCTGGTTAAGTATATTATGTTGCAAATCTGAAAAACTAAAACATCAGAACAATAGATAATATATCCATTGTCTTTTATAAATTGTGTTATCTTTTAGATCTGGTAATGCAAGTGGGCAGCATACATTAAGATGAGAGGAATTCCTGTGCTTCTATCAAATACCTGGACCTATGTGCTCACTGAGGATTGGACAATGTGGCCACCCCACTTGCATCACCCCGCCCCACTGTGCCTGCATAAAACCAGGCTTTCAAAATAATCAACACCTTCCTCTTAGTCTGATCCCCTCATCCCACTTTGATTTCTTTGTCTCACCTGCCCCCCTCTTCATTCTTAGACAAAACTGGCTTAGTCTGGAAAGAACCATTTATACTCAGAGCAAACTGCTGATAGGAGGGAAGGGGTGGGATAGGTAAGGAGGGAAACAGGAATTCTGGGGTATGCACAGTTTCCTAGCGCTACCTGTGGGAGCAGGTAGTCACTCTTGTAATGAAATTCAGAAAATCTGGTAACATTTATATAGTAAGGAGTCCATGACAGAGATGGGACAGAGACGGGTCCTTTGCAGAAGGCACCTCTCTCCAGATTTTTGCCTACTGATATACATAGTTTGTGTGTCTCTAGCACTCATAGGCTACTGATTTTTAATGAGAGAGAGCCTCATAGCCAGCTCTCTGATAAAAACAGAGTTATGTGATAGACACTACACACAGGGTTTCTCTCTCTCTTTGAATCAAACAGTCAGAACTCCTTTAAATGATAGAAGAGGGAGGGGGGAAGAGTCAGGTTACTGCTCCATGGCATTTGTCACTTGGCTGGCATGGTTGAGTTAAAATCCTACTTTAAATTGAAATGATCTGCTCTGAGAAAAGTGCTTTGCAGACACTTTGATCTTACACAGCATACTTCTAAGAAGTCAAGAGGATCTACATATAAGTTTGAACAGTGGCACCTTAAATGGCTAAAGTGTGTACTACAAATGGCTTAGTTTGTCAACCCTTCCACAGTAGACATTGCTGACCTTTGGCAACATGGTGGAAGTATGGCTGTATCTTCAGTTCATGCAGCATGGATGGGGATTACTTTAGGATATCCATAGAGTTATGGTAAATAATTAATTGGCCCTATCACTGTGGCCCACAACCCTCAGTATAACAGAGCCACCTGGATGAACTTGTTGCTGAAGGCAGACAGGGTTATTATGTAGTATTACACTCTTATCCATTAGGTGGAGAGTCTTACCTGCGTTGTATGACAGTGTAACACAGCAATGTGGCAGATGTCCTGGTAGATTAGCACTTTTGGCTGCTTTGTTAAATTAAAGCTTAGTTTAGTATTTATTTACGGTCTTTGACCAAATGCTACAACACATTTACATTTACAAAAAGAGAAAACAAAACATACTTTCAGCAAATTTAAAACATTAAATAAAAACCAGTTAATCACTTAAAATGGAGTACATATGCATATTGTAGCTTCCCAGAAGCCTCAGAGACTCTATTCCTTTGAGGGCCTTAATCTTGAGGCCACATAACAAAACTTGGCTACTGCGGCAGAAGTTGATATATCCTTGTCTTCTAATAAGTACATTACCACCAGATCGTCGTCTTTTCCATTCAGATCTTTTAATAATGGACCAATTAGTTGATGCCTTATGTCCTGATATATAGGGCATTTCAATAAAATGTGGGCCATAGTTTCAACCGCCTGATCGCAAGGACATTGCCTTTCTTCATAGGGTAATTTTGCGTATTTCCCGTACAGTAAAGCCGATGGGAAAACGTTAAACCTAGCCCTAAAGAAGGCCCATCTAAATTTACTTAAGGTGATTGTAAATAAGTATGCTGCTGGAGTAAGATCCGCCTTATCTTAGATTGATTTGTAGAAAAGCGGTAAGCTGGCCTTCTCAGTTTGTAAATCTATGTCTATCAATCTCTATCTCACCAGTCTACGGGCTGTGTTTTCGCCAGCCTCCAGCAGTAGGGCAGGAGATAGTCCACTCTGACTAAGTTTGTCTGTTACCTTCCTATTACAGGCTGATTGTGGCTCAACCGATAAGAATTTAGGAATTAATCCTGTCGGATAAAGATGGAGTTTAATCCAGTAAAATATTCTTATTAGCCATGGCCTGGATTCCAATTTGAGTGGACCCACCTCCCGGCGGACTGCCACATTGGGCACACAATTAGGTACGCCAAATAGCGTTCTCAAAAAAACCTGTTTGGATTTTTTCAAGTTCGTTAAAGTTAGAATATGACCCCAATTGTGTCCCATAAAGAAGTTGAGGGACTACTTTGGCCGTGTAAAGTTTAATGGCAGCTGAAATGTAATGTCCCCCCTGAGACCAAAAAAATCTCAGTATAGCTGTAATACTGCGTTTGGCCTTATCTACAACAGATCTGATATGGGCAGTTTTATGGCCATTGAACTGAAAAACTACCCCTAGGTATTTAAATCAGGGTGGATTTGATTTAAATCAAACTGATTTAAATCATGATTTAAATCACTAGCAGGGTGGATAAAAATAAAAAAAATCCGATTTAAATAAAAAAAATCCGATTTAAATAAAAAAAATCCGATTTAAATCGGATTTTTTTGATTTAAATCAGATTTTTTTTAATTTTTATCCACCCTGCTAGTGATTTAAATCGTGATTTAAATCAGTTTGATTTAAATCAAATCCACCCTGATTTAAATTGCTTTACCTGGTCTATTCTATGGCCATCGATTGACCAGTTGAAGCTACGATTTTTTGTACTAAAACGGATAATCTTTGTTTTGGTGTAATTTATTACTAGCTGTGCTTCTTTACAGTAATCGTCCAGCACTCCCAGAGCTTTCTTTAAACCTATTCTGGTTTGGGACAGGATCACCACATCATCAGCGTACATAAGAATCGATAGATATTTATCAGCCAGTTTGGGGGCATGTGTATCCGTACCTTGTAGCCGCTGGATTAAGCCATTCACATAGAAATTAAATTAAAAAGGGGCTAATATGCAGCCCTGTCTGACTCCCTTTTTTGTCGGTATTTTCTTTGAGAGATGACCTATGTAATCAAGGCGTACACAGAGAGTTGAGTTTTCATGAAGTCATGAATTAATAACAATAGCCTCCTGTCAATTGATGTTTGAAACAGTTTTGCCCAAAGAATGCCTCTTGAAATAGAGTCAAATGCCATCTGAAAATCAATGAAAGCAGCATAAAGTGGGGTTTTCCTTATATGCACATATTTTTCGATTAAATGTTGCAACAGAATGCAGTGGTCCAACACTGACCTACCTGGTGTGAACCCTGCTTGTTCCTGTTCTAAAATGCCCTCCTGTTCTAAAATGCCCATTCACAAAGTTTAACACACAGATGTTTTGCGTAGAGTTTACTAATTACGCTAAGCAGACTTATTGGTCTATAGTTCATAGGGTCGTCCCATACTCCTTTTTTTGTGGATCGGGACGACAACTGCAAGCCCCCAATCTTTAGGAATATGGGCCGTATGGTCTATGTATGTAAACAAGGCTGCCAAAATTGGGCCCCACCAATCTATATTAGATAACAAAAAATCTGGGGAAATGAAATCATTACCCGGTGATTTCCCTCTCTTTGGCTGTGTAATTAGACATTTAACTTCATGAGTTGTGACCGAGGGCCAATGTGACAAAGAAGTCAAAGAGATATCCAATGGCAGGGAAGGTATTGGTTCAGGCTTTTCTCTATATTCACAAGGGCCACACTCATACATGTGTATACATACATCTGTATACAGAGAGAGACAGACACTCCTACCGTGCTGGCTACTTAGTAGCAACTTCCTTTTTAAGTACATGTAAATCTTTTACAACTTCATTCCCATTAGGAATACAGTTGTCCCTCACCAACTGTAGATTTGTATAACGTGGCTTTAAGTATACGTGAATGGAATTTTGTAGGTGGTCTCTCCTACAATGACTTAAGTATGTGCAAGTTATCGCACGATTTCGGTTGTGAGAAGTGAGAGGGAGAGAGACAGAGGAGAGAAAGCGAGGTGGGGGGGAGAGATGGAGGAGAGAAAGAGAGACAAGTGTGTGTGTGTCCGTGTACACACATGTATGTATTGTGGGGGATTGCTGGGGAGAGAAAGGTGATGTTTTATAGGCTTAAGGTGTGTGTTTTTCTTTTGAGGGAGAGGGAAAGGGAGGGAACAAAGATGAGAAAAAAAGAGTTCCAAAAATGGCTCCAAAGCGTGCCGAAAAGGGAGAAGGAATGCTGTGGCCAAGCAGCAAAGGGAGGTCATTTCCCTGGCGGACAAAATCAAATTCTAGACTGCCTGAGGGATGGCAGATTGTTTGGGGTCAACAAATCAACCATCTGCACCATTAAGAAAAATGAGGCTGCCATCAGAGGCAGTGTTCTAGTGGGACCCAGTCCTCTATAAATGTTTCCGACTTGCCACAAGACCCCAACATTGAAAAGATGGAGAAGACCCTGAACATTTGGATGGAAGACCAGACGCAGAAAAAAGTTCCTCTTTGAACTCCCTTGATCTGCATCAAGGTAAAGAAAATCTACAGGCATCTGGTAGAGAGCACTGGAGAGGGAAACCCAGAAAAGTTTCAAGCAAGTAAAGGCTGTTTTGAAAACTTTAAGTAGTTGTTCAGCCTGCAAAAAGTGAAACTTGTTGGGGAGATTGCCTCTGCAGACCAGGAGGCCGTAGCCACTTTTCCTGCTGAGCTGAAGAAACTGATCCAGGAAAAGGCCTTATGTGCCCAACCAGGTGTTCAGTGTGGATGAGACGGGACTCTTTTGGAAGACTGTACTTCAGTTGCCAAGGAGGAGAAAGAGGCTTGAGGATTCAATGCTGCAAAGGATGGGCTGACCCTTCTGTACTGTTCAAACACCTCAATAGGCCTGATGGTGTAGACCACAGTTTCTCAACCACAGGTCCCTGGACCGCTACCAGTCCGCAAAGGGTTGAGTGCCGGTCCCTGCCTGGGAGTCAAACCCCCCCCCCCAACAACTGCAATCAAGGCACTCACTTCCTCGGTTTTTCACATGGCACAGGAGAGGAAGAGGAGTATCATGGAGGCGCAGAAAGGGAGTGCAGGTGGACCTTACTTGGGGGAGGGGGAGCAAGCACGATTACCAAGGAGCGCTGAGGGAGGCAGCATGGTGCGGGGGAGAGTCAAGATACCATTTTGTGCATTCATGCAAAAGTATAATTGGATGAATGGCACTGGAATGAAGTGATCCTTCCATTGGACCCTTGGAGCCCTTGACCCTTGGAGCCCTTGAACCTGGAGCACACACCAGCCTCCTGCTAATGGAGCAAAGAGACACCTCTTTAAAAGTGGTGATGATTCTCTTGATTGAAAGGGGGGAGCAACTGGCCCTATCCAGCCCTAGCACAAAATCCTTTGGGGAATGTGTTCCTGGTACCCAATTTATGTATCTTTTTAGAGCAGGGATTCTCAAATTTGGGTCCTCAGGTGTTATTAGACTTCAACTCCCACAATCCCCAGCCTCAGTGGCCTTTGGTTGGGGATTATGGGAGTTGAAGTCCAATAACACCTGAGGACCCAAGTTTGAGAATCACTGTTTTAGAGTGTGAGCCCTTTAGGAAAGTTCACTTTCGAACTATTGACTCTTCCAACTTTTGACCCTTCAAACTTTTGAACCTTTGAACTTTGAGCACAAATATATAGTACTCTATATTGTGAAGTGTGTGTGTGTGTGTGTGTGTGTGTGTATTCAGTGAAATGTATTTCTAGGCAGCATACCAGACCAAGCCAGGTGATCATGACCAAGCAGCATTGACACAAATGAGAGATGACTAAATTAATTTCAGTGGGTGGTCCTGATTAACGTGGTCTGGATCCAGCCCTGCAACTACACAACTCCACCTCCATCAAGACAGGGTTAAACTGTAGACTTCGGACTCTATTGACAACTTGCCCAGCTCTCCTCTCCTCACCTCCTTTTTGCTTTGCTTGACATCCAGCCTGATGAAGAGTTTTGGGGAATTCAAAAGCTTGCTTGTGTGTTGTTTTCATTGGCCCCATGTAGCTTTTGAATTTTTCTAATGGCCCAACATCCCTTGTCCATTGAGTAATCACAAGCACCCCCACCCCACACATACTGGACATACTGGAGACATATTTGTTCACCCAGGCTTTTAGATTCAGGGGTTCTCAAACTTGGGTCCCGAGATGTTGGTGGACTTCAACTCCCATAATCCTCAGCCATAATGGCCAAATGCCATTGTGGTTGGGGGTTATGGGAGTTTAAGTCCACCAACATCTGGGGCCCCAAGGTTGAAAACCCCTAATATTCCATGTTTGCAAAAGATTCCAAATTTAATGATTTTACTGCTTATCTTATTTTAATTGTAAACTGCCCAGAGATGCAAGTTCTGCTGGTCCGGGAAATTGTGCATGAAGAATGTAGTGGTCCTTGAAACTCTGCACAAAGAATTTAGCAGTCCTTGACTCCAAAAAGGTTGAGAAACACTGGTGTAGACCATGCTCATCTACAGGTCCCTGAATCCATGGGCACTGAAAGAGAAAAACAAGAACTACCTCCCTGTATTCTGGAGAGCAGACATGAAGGCTGGGTAATGTGTACCATCTTCATGTCATGATTCAATGACTGCTTTATCCATGAGGTGGAGTGCTACCTGAGGGAGAAGAACCTGGCTTTCAAGGTGCTGCTGGTGCTGGATAATGCTCCAGGGCATCCTCTGGACCTGCTGCCTGCCCACCACAATGTGGAAGTGGTTTTCCTGCCTCCAAACACCACATCGCTCATCCAGCCTTTAGACCAAGGCATCATCCCAGCCTTCAAGAGTTATTACACCTAGCGCAACTTTGAGCACATTGCCAACCTGATGGAAAGCAACCCTGACAGGTCTCTTAAGGAAGCACAGAAGGGATCCAACATTGCCCATGCTTTGACCATCATCAAGAAGGCGATGGACGAGCTCAAGACTAGCGCCCTGAATACCTGTGGAGGAAGATGTGGGAAAAGGCCGTGAAGGATTCCAGAGCTGTGCCTGCTGTAGAGAAAGAGGTTAGGAGCATTGTGACTTCTGCCAGATGACTTGGCGGCAAGGGATTTGAAGACATCCAGCTGATTAAAGTGGCTGAGCTCCTGGAGTCACATTCTGAAGAGCTCACAGAACAAGACCTAGAGGCCCTAATCAAATCATCCAGTGATCAGAAAGAAGATGAGAAAGAAGAGGAAGACTTCAGAGCCACAGTGAAGTTGACCCTGGAAAAGCTGAACAGGTTACTCAAGCACGCCTCGAAGCTGTCAGACAAGGCAGTGGACATGGACCTCTTCATGCAGCATGAGGACTGAATGAACTTATTCGCCCCTATACAGAGGTCCAAAAAGACCTGAGGAAGATGATGGCACAGCCAGCCCTCCTGAACTTCTTCAAGAGAGTGCACAGAGAGCAGCCTGGCACTTCAGGGAGCAGCTGTCAACTGCCTGCAGCTGTGGACACATAGGAATAGGGGGAGGGTGCAGGTGCTCCCTCTTCCCCATAAAAATCCCCCGAGCCCCTCCACCCCACCCCATCCACAGCTCATTTCCCCCTGATTGCACCTTACCCCACCCCACCACAACCCTCCTATCCCTCATCATCATCCTGACCATCTGCATGGCTGTTAGGTAGGAGAAACTCTTCATTCAGATTTCTTGTGTTTTGGTGATTTTAAGTTATTTTTGATGGTTCCAGTTTTTTTTCCTTCCTATTTCCTGAGGTTCAATCTGCTTGTTCTTCATGGTGATTACTGGTGATTTTTAGTGATTTTTCAACTGTTTCCCCCTTATTTTTTTGAGGTGAATTCATGGCTGATTCCCATAGATTTCTTAGTCTTGCTGACCTTGGGGTTTTAGTTAGAATGGAACCTCGCAGTTGGCAAGGGTCGATAGTGTAGGATTCCTTTGAGGGAGGTTTGGTAGTCTCAGATTTAATGGAATCCTCTAATGCTGTGGTTTGCAAACTGGGAGCCTCCAGATGTTGCTGAACTACAACTCCCACCAGCCCCAGCCACAATAAATTGTAGCTGGGTCTGATGGGAGTTGTAGTTCAGCAACATCTGGAGGCTCCCAGTTTGCAAACCACTGCTCTAATGCTATTTGCATTCTAAATAGTCTGCTGCAGAAGCCTAATTTGCTTTAATCATTGTAGATGTGAGATTAAGAGTAAAGTTAAATAGTGATGAAAATAGCCAAGCTGAAGAATACTTGCTTTCTATTAAGGCATGTAAAGGAAAATGAAAAGACATCTTCATTATCCTGGTTATAACAGAGTTGAATTTTTATGAACTAACATTATTATCAACCATCAGCCCCATAAATAGTTATTATTTTCTTTCTTGAATTACAGCCAACACAGTGATAGTGGTGTTAAGGCTTTTAAAAAGCCAGCAACCCATAATGGATTATGTTTCCTTCAGTATATTTCCTTTACTAATGGCCTGACTAGCAATTGAATGCACTATTATTTGCCATTATTCCAGTGAAGATACTGGAATACTGTTCAGTATCTTTGGAAAATGGGCTATAAACTTTTACTGCAGGACGGCACAGTTCATTATGCATACAGTTCTTTCCAAGGTTTTCAGAACTTTATAGAGAGTTAAGATAATCATCCTTTGTTTCTGTTGGATAGCATTTCCTATGTGTGCTGTGCACATTCAGAACTTGAAAAGAAGCCATTTTTAGTGCAACAAAGCAGATAAATTGTAGAGTAAATAGAATGAATATTAAGTAATACAAGAATTCTAATAATGCTGAGCTTTATGTAAATGCAAACATGTAGGCTTGGCTCCAACAAACCACCAGTGGAACCCCCTCACAAAACTGGACTTTTCCATCCACTCCTCCCGGGCAGTGTTCCCTCTAAGACACGCATGTTTGCGCACACTCGCATGTTTTAAACTCAGGTTTAATCAGGAAGGCTCATTCTGAATATACGTGCACCCACACTGCCTTGATACTGCCACCCAGAACAAAATTCATTCTGCACACAGATGAAAAAGATTAGAGTGAACACTGCTCCCTGGTACATCCCCCTTTGTCCCCAAGAATACAGATGCTGAAGGTCAAGGGGCCCTTGGGAGTGATGTGAAGGTTTGGTATGGGGATTGCAGATGGAGGAGAGAGTCAGCAGAAATGGCAGATTCTCCCCTTATGTCAGTGGAAGTGTCTTCTACTTGTCCTAGGGTTCATTTGGATCCATCCCATTTTGAAGTAAGTTTTAAAAAAAATTAGCGGGACCTGCTTTTTAGTAAACTTGTTAACAAGACGTAAACCATTGTTTGGATTTCAGATCTCATAACGGAGGACATTCCAGATTCAGAGAGATCCATGTAACTTTAATTTGGTCCTTGATGGGTTATGTTATTTTTCCACTGGTGGTTCTTGTCTTAGTGCTGATTCTCAGAAAGGGGGGAAAGCGAGAATCTTTATCTCGGTCCTTAGCATTCACTTCGCCACTGTAGAACTGGAGATTTCTGAATTTACATACCACTTGGCAAGTTTGTGTGTTTGTGTTCAAAACACCATTTGTGTCCACTGCTTTAGCCAAAGAGATGTTGCATCTATACATCAGAATCTGTGTGTCTTGTGTGTAAAGTAAAATTGTGCCGACTCCTGGCAACCACAGAGCCCTGTGGTTTTCTTTGGTAGAATACAGCAGGGGTTTACCATTGCCATCTCCCATGCAGTATGAGATGATGCCTTTCAGTGTCTTATGTGTAAGTTGACTGCAAATAAGAAACATCTGTGAAACCTGTTTCACTTACTCATTAACATTTTGGAAAGCTTTGACAGAAGTCTTTGGCATACTGTTTGCCTAAATACCACCTCTATTTTCTTTACAATTTCTTGATATACTAAATTCAAGCTTAAAAAAAACACAAAAACCCGTGTGGGATGCGGAGACAACCCTGTCCTGCTATATAAACCTGATAAATTATTTGAAGTCAGTCAGTAGTTCTCAGCAAGGAAACAGAAGTTAAACTGTATGTAGTCTAAGTCATAAAACTGGAGATTGCTATAAAGTAAGAGTATGTAATAAAGATCAATTGATTTTTTTCCGTATGTATGTTTTCTAATTTTCATAAATACATTTAATAACCATTCCAAGTTAAAGATGCCTTGGACCTTTTAAAACTCAGCCCTGCAATATTTAAGCACAGTCCTAAAATGGAAAACGTTGGTTGTACTTGACTTGACTTAACAAGGACTTGAACCAAACCCCTTATAGACAATGGAAATGTGACCTCTAATTTCACAAAGCTGTGGCCAAGGTTCAGTTGTCTTGGCTGTGCTAACTATTTGTGTGTATGTGCGGTGATACTTTAGAACACTTAAAATCTTTAATAATATTGTATGCAGCCTTTTATTTCATTTCATGCATTTATAAAGAGAACGAAAAGATAAAAGATTGTTTCCCAATATGTTCAGTATATCATTTATGAGTGGAGCAACACATTAGCATTGAGTTCACAATAGATCATATCGCTTTTATGCCATCTTACAAGCTTAGCAGCACAAACAGAATAATCAACATACTATTTGGCTGTCATCTGCTGAACAGAAACCAGAGATCACAAGCTGGTTTTCCCTAGCTGCAGTGATGGCCCTTTTTTGTTCCAAGCCCCCATCTGGGAGGGCTATGGTGTGTTATCATATGGAACGCGAGGTTTTCTGTAATCTGCTTAGCTGCACTGCAGTTTGAATCTTCATTCCATGTTTGAGTAATTTATAATTTTAATGAGACCATGGCTCTTGTGGGCTTTGAAATATATTAAAAGCTCTTTTGTGCATATGCTTTTGTTCTTGCTTAATAGGCTCAGTGTATTTAAACCTGATGAATTTTTATTCATGGATTTAGATGTCTGGGGATTAACTTAGACGGAATATCATTGCACTCATCTATTCATGTTTGGAAAGTGTGTATTTTTAGTGCTTACCCAACAGAAGATACAAAGTTACATTTTTTTAATAAAAAAAAAGTAGAATACAACCATGTGATAAAACACTGATTTCCAATATTTATCACATAAATGCAACAGTTAAGGGTGTAATTTTTGGCGGTTTTTAAAAATACAGTATAATAAGCATTAATTCTTAAATGAGAATCCATATACTCTCACTCCAATCCAAAGCACCCCAGTTTTTACTTAAGAAGTAAGCTCCATTAAGATTGATGGGACTTTTTCTCAAGCAAATGTGTGGAGACTTGGGGTGATAGGATGTTAAAAGATGGATTGGGGGTGGGGGGAGGTTCTAGACCTAACACTTATGTAGAAAACGTAATGTCATATAGTTAGACTAATTCTCTGCTTATTAAATACAATTTGGAACTATTTCTACCCTTCTGATTTTTTCACTCAAGCAAGCAATGCAAGAAAGAATCAATGTGTTTATTATTTTTGCTAGAAGGTCCCTATTAGTACTAGGCAAAACTATAGGCAAATCAAGGAATACAATTACTGTATCATGATTCCAGCCTTGAGCTCTGTGTGTGCTTCACTGTTTGTATGGAATTCTGATGTGTGGGCTTTTTCTTTGATCTAAATGATGGGCAACTCTACACATTCAGTGGAAGGTAATCCTGATATTTAAGTTAATAAGGAAGCCATTACATGTGTGGGAACATTTTCTATGCAAATAAATCTGAAATGACTCATTATTTCCAATGGCTTGGATCCCAAATTACTACTATGCTTGTGGTAACTCATTCTGCGAAATGAAAGAAAATTACATTTGTGCAAGGATCTTCTGCTTGTAGAACTCACTTGTTCACAATCCAGTTGACAGAGTAGCACACCAAGATCAACCAAGATTTCTTTATGCACAAAAACAGGCATCTTGGGTGTTGTGTTTATGGTCCCTCTAGTATGGTCCATGCATGCAAAAGGATACCATATCTTATGTCTGTCTTAGCCCTTTGTGCTCAGTTTAAAGGACTTCTAGTTTTTAGTTAAACAGTTGGTAAAATGTGGTTTAAATGCTTACTCTTCAGTTGTTAGCTTAGGAGTTAAGCAATAATTGCCTTCAGTAAAATATGATTAGCCTTTTGCACATATGACATATCACAGTAATCTAGTTCAGCTGATGAACATGGTGCTCATTGGGTCCAATGGGATTAGAACCCACATATCCCCCATCCAAGTCTGGAACTCTTACCTACTACACACTACACTTAATCCCTGTGCAGGTTTTCAACCTGATGAACCTTGAATTGTGAATCTTGATCCACCTGTGCTGGTCACATCACAAACATCATCCCCCTAATTCCTGAAGCAGATTTGCAACAGTACATATTTAAGAGAGTTGCAACTTTCTTAAAATAAGGCAAATGATGAGTATATACATAATTTATGTGGGACTTTATACATAAATTAATAAAATAGCAGGTAACACCTTCCCACTGCATGGGTGGAAGGGCCAAAATAGATGGCTAAACTAGCATTCAGCTCACTGGTGTGTATGCCTGTCACAAAATGTTGATGTTAGAAGGAAGTTGGGCTCACACGGCAGATGAAGAATCTACTATTACTTCTTTTTTATATAATACCTATCTTCATCCATGGTTACTAAAAAGTCAGTTGGCTGGAGCCACAGATGTAAGCCATACCTCTGTTTCCTGCTCAGTCCAGTTATTCTGTTAGGTTGCGTGTTAGCCTGCTTATGAATAAATTAGTATGCACAATGCATGTTCATGTATCTTTGGATTAAAATAATCATTCTTAAATCTGAAACAGTGGCAAATAAAAATATTTATATGAGTTATTAAATTAAGAAGCAGCTACAAATACAATTGCATGCAGATTCCATTTATTTCTATTAAAATTTATTCACAAGATAGTGTAATTAGTGCATTATGCAGATGCCTTGAGCAGAATAGTAGAGAAAAAAGTTCTAATCCATAAGGTTGTTGATTCATTTTTCTGTTCTCTCCCCACTTTTCTGTGGGGAGGGGGACAGTGTGCTTGTGTTCATTATGTACATGCACACCAACATACAAGCTACATTGGAAAATGGAAAATATTTATTTTATTTAGTTCATAATCATTTATACAATTGCTTTGTATATCATCGATCATTTATACAATAATTGCAACCTTTTAAAATTATTTGCTTACACTGTTCGTTGTATTTGACAGTGCCTCTTTGGTTACAGAAAAAGGATAATTTTATCCATGGATTCCTGTTTTTATTATGTGTGCTGTCAATTGTAATCCAATCTTACAGCAAAGAAGATGTTAATTTCCGCATGCAATCTATGTACATTTCACTTAGAGAGTGCCATTGTTTCAGAAGCTAACAACTAAAAAGGAATAATGATTATGCTATCCTCACAGGACCTGTCAATAAAAGATGTAATAGGGGATTTAGGTATCTGGAAATGGCCAACTAATTTATGTGAATCTATTTTACTTCAGCTAGAAAGGCAAAGCTCTGTTTCGTCTGCACTGCATATTGCAGAGCACAGGCTGTCTATAGAAAACCAGGCGGCTGCATATGGATAGTCCCTTGATATCATTCACTTGCTGTGTAATCTTATTATGCAAAGTTCTAATCTTCACCTAGACTGAATGCCTCTGGGTCAGAATATAGTCATATCGGGGTTTTTAAGGTCATGTTTTGTGATCCTTAGCTTATTCTTCTAAGTAGGGCTGGGATTTAAAGGGTATTCCCCAGACACTAGCAGAGATAGACAGCAGAACCTGCTGCCTTTTTGGAAGACAAGACCAACATGAGGTCCCTGGTAGGATTAAACTTGATTTGTAGCTGTAGGATTTTTTAACAGATGTATTATTGGACAGGGAATAGGGGCCACCAGCACAGCGAAATTGGATCACGATTGGCATTCTCAGGGAGTCTGCTGGCTGCTAAAACAGCAGCTGCATGTGGATTTGACTTCTTTCAGGTGAAGCGACTTCCAGTCATTTGGAAAGGATGGGATGAAAAGGAACCTTGGTGATAATTTTGATGTCTGCAAGATTTAGTACCAGTGTAATGGGATTATCGCTAACACCTTCACTGCAGAAAAAGCCACCTGGCGCTATAACTGGCAGCAACTGCGAACTAATCCTTTCCCATCTCTTGGATGTCATTCATGAAGCTCACAGTGATTTCTACCCTGCTAGCTGTGATTAATTTCATAAACAAGAAAAAAAAATCAGGTAATGAAAAAGTGCAAAGGTACTTGTATTTATATTAAAAAAAATTCTGTGTGGAACTCGTAAATTATTAGAAAATGTGCATAGTGCATCAGAAATCTGCACAGGTAGTATATTTGTCCACATTAATTTTTATTTGTGAGATGTAGACTAAATGGCAAGTATGAAATAGTACACATCAGTGCCCTGAATTAGCTGTATAGCATTTAGGCTGCAATCCAGAAAAAGACCACAGGCAAAAGGTCTGTGCACATAGAAATTGCCACACTACATAGGCATTATCCCAGGAAGCTCAAAAGCTGTTCTTCTCCAGGGAGAATAGAGTTGGCATGTCATTGGTGCAGTTCTACAACTTTGCACAAGTGTGTGTGTGTAAGCTTATCTCTGCAGAGTGTACCCAGAATACTTGATTTTGACCTAAGGGGTTTTTATGCCCATGACTGTGAAAAGTATTTATACAGTAAATGCATTAAGCTGTCTGTAAGTTGGTGACTTGTAGTTCAAATAATAATTTGTGTCTGAAGCATATTGCTTTAATGTTTACATCTGCTGTACTTACTTGCAGACAAGTGTACTGTGTGACTAATGTGATATTGTAAGGTGCTCAACCATTTATCTCTTTATAATTAATGAAATGCTGCTGTAGGTAGTGTCTGGGGTTTTTTTAACCAGGGAAATGTCATTAACATGGGCTTGCTAATGTAAATTTACAAGTACTGTACCCAAAGCATAGTACTTGCTTAAGCAAGATAATAATTTTGTCCAAAACTCAAAAACCTGTAGCCTCAATAGCTTCCATTAAAAGACTTGATTAAACAATACACAGTTGTATATTCCAGCATTTACAGTATCTGTGTTTGTACTGTTCTTTACTACAGAGAAAAATATATATATTCTGATGGCCAGGAAGTATTTAGTTACATTGTAAATTCAATCCATGCTCTGTAGAGTTCTTGTGATAAGCAATGAGAACACTGATGTTCTATAGAGAACATCAATGTTGGCATGGCATTGAAGTATAGCACTGAAAAGGTAATTGATAGGAATGAAGTAAGTACAGTAAACAAGTGGTCTGATCATGGAAGGGCCAGAGGTGAGTAGTCCAGGTCAAAATGAAGGCAAGATTCAGATCCTCAAACAAAGGTCATAGGGGCCAGAGGCAAATGTGTCATCAAAATCACTCATTTGGTCAACTTTGAAAAAGCACTCCAGGAGAAAGCAAAACAAGTCGCAGGGGTCAGTATGATTACTCTAGTGATGAGTGGCTAAAACTGAACAACCGAGCCTAGGTCACAATTAAAGGGGCAGCCAGGTCCCTATTGGACCTGGTCTGGCTGGGCCAGTTTTTAGTCATTTTCTGATGGTGCAGCAAAGACCTTGTCCTGGAAGGCTTAGGGTATAAGGCTCCTATTAGGGGTGTGCAATTCGGGATTTCGGGTGATTCGGCTCGGACCCGAACCGAATCAACCCTGTTCTGTTTTGTGCTTGAATCTGGGTCACCCGAATCACCCTTGATTCGGTTCGGATTCGGATTTAATCCAAATCCGAATCGATTCGGGGGGGTAAAAAGGGGCCCAGGGGCAAAATTTTGGGGTGGGGTGGTAGTGCCCAATGGGTAGAGTCTACCACCCCAATTTCAGGGGGATTGGGCAAAATCCTGATTTTTGGTGAATTTTTAAAGTTTTAGTTACTTTGGGGCAGTTCGGGGGCATAGCATGGGATCTGGGCAAAAGTAGTGGGGTGGGGTGGTAGTGCCTAATGGGTGCAGGCTACCACCCCAATTTCAGGGGGATTGGGCAAAGGGCTGATTTTTGGTAAATTTCTGAAAATTTCATGTCTTTGGGGCAGATTGGGGCATATTGGGGCAGAAAGTGGGGGCTGGGGCAGACTAGTGGGGTGGGGTGGTAGTGCCTAATGGGTGGAGGCTACCACCCCAATTTCAGGGGGTTTGGACAAAGGGCTGATTTTTTGAGAATTTTTGAAGTTTTAGTGACTTTGGGGCAGTTTGGGGGCAGAAAGTGGATCTGCCCCAAAATAGTGGTGTGGGGTGGTAGTGCCTAATGGGTGGAGGCTACCACCCCAATTTCAGGGGGATTGGGCAGAGGGCTGATTTTTTGAGAATTTTTGAAGTTTGGGTGTCTTTGGGGCAGATTGGGGGCAGAAAGTGGATCTGCCCCAAAGGAGTGGGGTGGGCTGGTAGATAGTGCCTAATGGGTGGAGGCTACCACCCATCCCCAATTTAAGAGTGATTGGGCAGAGGGGTGAATTATGGTGAATTTATTTGTATGAGGTTTGTCTTCATAAGGTGAAGTGTGCTAAATTGATTACTTCCTCATATTATTCATAGTAAAGGAAAGTGTGAAAAAGTGAAAGTGGGGTCATGAGAGTTGTTTAATTGAAAAATATCTCATTTGCTATGATAGAATGAGAATTCACACCTTTTCTGAGGTGTGAATTCTCATTGTATCATAGCAAATGAGATATTTTTCAATTAAACAACTCTCATGACCCCACTTTCACTTTTTCACACTTTCCTTTACTATGAATAATATGAGGAAGTAACCAATTTAGCACACTTCACCTTATGAAGACAAACCTCATACAAATAAATTCACCATAATTCACCCCTCTGCCCAATCACTCTTAAATTGGGGATGGGTGGTAGCCTCCACCCATTAGGCACTATCTACCAGCCCACCCCACTCCTTTGGGGCAGATCCACTTTCTGCCCCCAATCTGCCCCAAAGACACCCAAACTTCAAAAATTCTCAAAAAATCAGCCCTCTGCCCAATCCCCCTGAAATTGGGGTGGTAGCCTCCACCCATTAGGCACTACCACTCCACCCCACTATTTTGGGGCAGATCCACTTTCTGCCCCCAAACTGCCCCAAAGTCACTAAAACTTCAAAAATTCTCAAAAAATCAGCCCTTTGTCCAAACCCCCTGAAATTGGGGTGGTAGCCTCCACCCATTAGGCACTACCACCCCACCCCACTAGTCTGCCCCAGCCCCCACTTTCTGCCCCAATATGCCCCAATCTGCCCCAAAGACATGAAATTTTCAGAAATTTACCAAAAATCAGCCCTTTGCCCAATCCCCCTGAAATTGGGGTGGTAGCCTGCACCCATTAGGCACTACCACCCCACCCCACTACTTTTGCCCAGATCCCATGCTATGCCCCCGAACTGCCCCAAAGTAACTAAAACTTTAAAAAATCGCCAAAAATCAACCGTGAACCGAATCACCCGAATTTTTCGTGCCCGAAATTCGGGTGATTCGGCTCGTGTCCGAAAAATATCGGGGGACATCGGGGGTGATTCGGTTCGGCCCCGAATCACCCGAAATTGTTCATTTCGGGCACAGATCGTTCTGTGCCCGAAATTTTTTGCACATCCCTAGCTCCTATAGCCAGGTTCCTTGGTTCGATCACTTTTCGTCCTTGGTCACGTTAGAATTACCAAGTCTACCACATCCTGCTAATTGCATCCTGGTAATTCTGTTGTGTGTCACACACATGCACACCAGCACTTTTCATTTCTACTTTCTGGAATTCTCTTTCTCATTCAGTCAGTCATTTCCTCTGATGTCCCAGGGAAGAGAAGACTAAACCTTTCCCTCATATTCTTCTCTATGGGGTCCTCTTGAAATGTACCAGAACCCTCCATTGTGCTCAACTATACCTTCTTCATCTTCTGCTATTAAATGCATGGTGTACCTCGTGATACTGCATGGAGAGAAACTATTGACTTCATGAAAAGGGAAATGTTCTGTGATAGAATCGGTGGGTCATAGGTCTCCTTTGTTTGAATGAAATAAAACTATTTGACATGTTTGGAAGGAGGATTCTTAATTTCAGTAAAAGGCATTGAACTCGCACTATCCAAATCCAATGAGACTGATTTAATAGCAAATAAGACAATTTGAAAGGTAGATTTCCCTGGACCTTGTTCGGGTTTTTTTGTTGGTTTGTTTGGCTAAATGAGAAATTAGATGAAGATGTAGCACAATAGTATCTGTGCCAGAAAAGAGCTTTAATCCTAATTTTCAGAGTTTCTGGCTCATTTAAAAAAAACCCTTTTTTGCGTCTTGTATTTCAGTACTTTGGTCTATCACTCATGAGGTACAAGGCAATTCCAGTTTTTGGGACTTTCTGGTGCTGGTTTTTGTTTTTGTTTTAAATGTGTGCTGAAAACTAAATCTATTTGACATGTTCCAGTTAGAAATGGTTTTTCCCTGTTCTACAAACCAGAGCCCACAAGGTCTGGTGGGTAATGTGGCAAGGCAGATATGGTCAGGATAGAGCAGCACCATGAGCATGTAGGTGGGATTGATTGGACAACAATCAGAGGTAGCTTAAGCTTTTAAATGCCTCCTAGTTCTGGCCTGGAGTCTGACACTCCTCTTCTCCAGCGGATGCTGCCTTGCCTGTGATAACAAACTGGGACTGATGTGCAGATATCAGAGAGGGTGATGGTGGTAGAGGAGCCTGCTCCTCCAGTGGCTTGTATTTTGAGGATGTAGCTTTGAAGGGCTTAGGCTCACTGGTGCTGTCATGAGGAGCCTGAAAAGCTGAAAAGGACCTGGGTGGGTTCAACCAAAGAGCTTCATCTCTGGCGCTCTCTCGGGCTGTGATCCTGTGCTGATTCTGCCTCTTCAAGGGCAGGCTCAAATCACAGGTCAATAACCAGTGGTGTGTGTGTGTGTGTGTGTGCGTTGGTGCAATTTTGAGCAAAAATGCCCAGAACGGAACTTAGTAAGCAGCCCCTTGTCCCTCTGACTTCTTCATTTAGTTTTAAAACAAAAAAGAAAGCATGGGGACATATATATTTGTGGTTGCACATGATGCATAGTTTTGTCCTAAGTGATGCATGGAATGGTAGCTATGTATTCCTTCTCTTTGCACCTGCTCTTGACAATCCTTGTTTCTATTACTAGTAGTGTTCAAATCAAATGTTCATCTTATGTAGTATTTAGCACCTCATTCCTTCGTATCTTTCACATACTGCCTTTAGATGTCTGAGTCCCCTCTTCTCTTGTATTAATTTTGTTTGAATTAGACAAATCGACATACAAAGAATGCATTAACACAATCAGTGATCTTGGTTAAAGAGCTAACCAGGATTACTGAGCCCTGTGGAACTGACAGTGAGAATCTAGAATTTTTGGGCATCTTGGTCAAACTACTGTGGTTAAACCACATTTAAGCAGGATAGATAACCAGGATCTGATACTGGTTATCTATCCTGCTTAAATGCAGTTTAACTACAGCGATTTGACCAGGCTTGCTTGGAAATTCTGAGTTTTCACAATTCGCTTCAGAGGACTTAGCAGTCTTGGTTAGCTCTTTAACTTACTGTAATTGTGGGAACTTACTGTGATTGTGGGAACTTACTGTATGTGTGGAAACACCCCCTAGACTCCTGAGCAGAACCCCTAGAAAGAAGCCTTTGAGGCTGGGTCATTCCATAGGTGGGCTAATGCCGGCACTTGACTATCTGGGAACTCCAGTGCTCCCCTTTGTTAGCTGTGGGTATGTGCAGCGCCACAGACCTTGATGCCATACTGGCACCCTGAAGTCTCTCTTTTTGCTCTTGTTTGTTAGAATGAGGTCTCTTTGGGACCCCAAATCTTCTTCAGATTGGAATGTTTTCCCTTTTGGCATGACACATGAAACAGTGGATATGGACAGATCAAGATCTGCTTTTTCCTCTCTCCTTTCTACCCACATTCTAGCACTCAGCAGCCACTAGTTTCACTTCTTTGCTCCCTTGCTTTTTTGTTCCCTCTCTGGTCCCTGGGAACTGCCTTCCCCATGCAACTGTGATGTATCAAGACTGCCACGTACCACTGTTTGCATTGATGGTTCTCAAGGAATAGGTCCTTGTTCAAAGCTGATGCTTCATGTACTGGTCCAGGGGAGCTTGTCTTGTGGTAGCAAGCATGAATTGCTTTATCAATAACATTCCCCCCCTTTCCCCCCAAAATCCTTATTTCTGAGTCTGTTGCTCCTTTGGGGGACTGTACCATTGGCATTTGTCTGTCCAGATTCTGGTGTGTGTGTTATGCAAACTTGCCAATTTGGTTTTCAAGCTAATTTCCCCTAGTTTGTTCTAAAAGCATAGTTACACATGCAAGTAGCATCCATGTGTGTGAGACAGTGTGGTATCCATCTTTAAAGATTATTTTCCTAGGGAAGTATATAGTTAATGGCAATATGCATTTCTATGTACTCACTTGTTAGTGTCTCTATCATAAGATGATCCCTGAAGTTATGTAGCTTCAGCCAGTAATACAGAAAGCAACATCTTAATTTGGACTGTTAAATGCAGGTGGCACTGAAGTCAATATTGATTTATTGTTATGCTTGATAAAAATATTATTTGCCCTTCTGTTTAAAGAAGATGGACAATAAAATGGCAATATAGAAATTAAAATATCTATTAAGGCACAGGAGAATAAAAGGGTTTTCACTTTGAAGGGTTTTCACTACCTAAATGGTTAGTATCTCCAATCTCCCTTGGTTGGGCAAGGTGATTGAGAGGGTGGTGGCCGACCAGCTCCAGGCAGTCTTGGAGGAAACTGATTATCTAGACCCATTTCAAACTGGCTTTAGGGCTGGCTGTGGGGTTGAGACAGCCTTGGTCGACCTGATGGATGACCTTTACCGGGGAATCGACAGAGGGAGTGTGACTCTGCTGGTTCTTCTGGATCTCTCTGTGGCGTTCGATACCATCGACCATGGTATCCTTCTGGATCGCCTGGGGGAGTTGGGGATAGGAGGCACTGCTTTGCAGTGGTTCCGCTCCTATCTCTCAGGTATATTCCAGATGGTGGAGCTTGGTGACAGTTGCTCCTCAAAATGGGAGCTGTTATATGGAGTCCCCCAGGGCTCCATTCTGTCACCAATGCTTTTCAATATCTACATGAAACCACTGGGTGAGGTCATCAGGAGGTTTGGTGCTGGGTGTTATCAGTATGCTGATGACACCAAAATCTACTTCTCCTTTTCATCTTCAGGAAATGGCACTCATTCTCTAAATGCCTGCCTACAGGCAGTAATGGGCTGGACGAGGGAGAACAAATTGAAGCTGAATCCAAGCAAGACGGAGGTGCTCATTGTGCGGGCTCAGAATCTGAAGGATGAGTTAGATCTTCCTGTGCTGGATGGGGTTACACTCCCCCAGAAGGAGCAGGTGCGCAGCTTGGGAGTACTCCTGGACCCAGGTCTCACCCTGGTATCTCAGGTGGAAGCCAAGGCCAGGAGTGCTTTCTGTCAGCTTCGGCTGATTTGACAGCTGCGTCCATTCCTCGGAGAGGATGACCTCAAAACAGTGGTGCATCAGCTGGTAACCTCCCAGCTTGACTACTGCAGTGCGCTCTATGTGGGGCTGCCTTTGTACGTAGTCTGGACACTTCAGTTAGTTCAGAATGCGGCAGCCAGGTTGGTCTCTGGGGCAACCCAGAGAGACCATATTATGCCTGTTTTGAAACAGCTACACTGGCTGCCAATATGTTTCCCGGCAAAATACGAAGTGCTGGTTATTACCTTTAAAGCCCTGAATGGCTTAGGTCCGAGTTATCTAAGAGAGCGTCTTCTTTTACATGATCCCCACTGCACATTACGGTCATCTGAGGATGTCCGTCTCCAGTTGCCACCAGTTCGTCTGGTGGCGACGCAGAGGCGGGCCTTCTCTTTAGCTGCTCCTGGGCTATGGAATGCACTCCCGGTAGAAATTCGTAATCTGAGATCATTGCTGTCCTTCAGGAGAGTCCTTAAAATGTGCTTATTTGGCCTGGCCTTCCAGAATTTTAAATGATTAATTGTTTTAAACTGTTTTAAATTGTTGCCCTGATTTTCAGGGCTTTTAGCTGTTTTATTGGTTTTATTGTATTTTAATAGTTTGATTTTAATTGTTAATTTGTTTTTAATTGTTTTTATCATGTTGCGAACCGCCCTGAGCCATATCGGAAGGACAGTATATAAATCTAATTAATTAATTAAATTAAATTAAATTAAATATTGAAGTGATCTGGCTAAGAAGCTGATTCAGTGGCCACCACAGAGAAGATCTGCCCTGGCCCCACTAGATTTTTCTTCATGTGAAGGCAAGGCCTCATGTAAATAGTGTAAATCAGTTCACATGGCAGGAAATGCTTCCTTAGATAAGCATATATTGTTCAGGATTTTCTAAAATCATGATCATCATACCTTTAATCTGTTCCAGGAGTAGACAGAGAGCCAGTGCAGACTGGCTCACAGAAGTCTAATGCTCCTTATGGCCAGTGCTTGTCAGTGGTTGAAACTGGAAGTTACCAGTGCATGGATGGCAGTGGCCAGGTCCCTGTCAAAGGGTGCCAGTGGCTCACCAATCTAAGCTGGTAAGCAGCACTTATGGCCATTCTGCTTCTTCAGAAACCGGGAACTATGGTGGGATAAGGAGTGCTTCTGGTAACGATTCAAAAAGTATCCAGATAACATACTAATTAGATTGTGTGCTTTTCTGTTCCAAAGTAAGGCAACTACTAATAACCTCTGAAAAACCCTGGTCTAATAAAACTAGGGATTAGCAGCAAGCCCTAAGTGGCCCAGCCAGCTGGAAGTCAAGGAGCACTCAAGGCAGGTTTTCAGCTCAATAATGATCCTGGACCCCATGATCCACTGTTTGAACTTAGGGGCACAGTAGCCAGTGATTCAGTTTGGACCACAGAAAGGGAGTGAAACAATGTAAGGTAGTTGATTGGGTACCTGAATACTTTATACTAGGGATGTGCATGAATTTTATTTGATTTGTGCCTGAATTGAATCACCCCTGATTTGTTTTGTGTCCGAATCTGTCCCCCAAATCACCCCACAATCAATTTGGATTTGATTGGATTTGGATCAATTCAGACCACTTATGAAGGTTCCAGAGGCACCAAATTTGGTTGGTGGGTAGATTCCCGGGGCTGCAACCTACCACCCAGATTTCAAGACAGTGGGGCATTTGGTTGATTTTTAATGATTTCTTTTAGTTTTTACTGAGTTTGTATATTTCTGCCATAGGAAATAATGGGGATTTGAAGTCGCCCTATCCTAACCCTAACATGGATTCCCGGTATTCATTTTAAAAATGATTGGGGGGGGGGGGGAGAGCTAAACTCTAGCCCTTATAGAAGTGGAGTTATGGAGCAAAATGTGTGGTCACTATTTTTCAAGTGTTCCGATTCTTTGCTGTATAATAACTTTTCCTCATAATGAATCCCTATGAGGATTCATTGCACACCTTCATTTCTTCTGTTCACTTTGACTGTCATTGGACAGTGCCACTGTCAACTGCCATGTGCCAAAAACATCCCACCCCCACCTGCAATGCAGTGGTACTCCAGGTTTTTTTTAGGAATATTGAAGTGTTTAGATTCTTTGGTGTCTAAAAATGACCCTGAGCCATTTTTGGAAGGGTGGTATATCAAATAAATAAATAATGAATCCCTATGATGATTCATTATATGCCTTCATTTCTTCTGTTCATTTTGAATGTCATTGGACAGTGCCAACTGTCAACTGTCATGTGTCAACTACACACACACAAGTGTTTAGATTCTTTGGTGTCTTCACTACACACCTTCAGTTCTTTGTTCATTTTGACCCCACTGTTCTACGGGTGGGGGTGGGGAATTAGTGGCGTCCCATGTGCCAACTACTCCCACAACCCGCAAGTCACTGGGTACTCAGTCTATATTTTAGGAATTTTTGAGGTGTTTAGACTCTTTGGTGTGAAATGAATCCTCATAGGGAATTATGAAGAGAGGTTATTGGACACCGAAGAGCCTAAACACTTGAAAAAATTCCTAGAACATAAACTGAGTAGTACCCCACTGCCTTGAGGGTGGGAGCAGGTTGTAGTTGGCACATGGCAGCTGACAGTTGGCACTGTCCAAAGGCAGTCAAAATGAATAGAAGAAATGAAGGTGTGTAATGAATACTCCATAGGGATTCATTGAGGAAAAGTTATTATACACCAAAGAATCGAAACACTTGGAAAAATAGTGACCACACATTTTGCTCCATAACTCCATTTCTACAATGGTTAGAACTTAGCTTTCTTTTTTAGATGAAAGCTGGGAATCTGGGGAAATTAATAGGAGGGATCCAAATCTTGTTTCGATTAGATTTGAATCTGACACGATTTGATTTGGACCCAAATCTAGCCAATTGACCACAAGTGTGATTTGTTTCGTCTCCAAATCATCTGAATGAGCTAGATTTGGATACACATCGATTTGTTCCCAAATCAATTTACAATCCCTACTTTATACTTGCAGAGTCATATTAAGGAAAGGAAAAGGGTTCAAGTACTTCCATCCTTTCCTCCTTTCATTTTTAAGCTCCCTCTAACCACAGTAGAGTTCTATGTTTCTAATGTCCTTCTAATCTATTTCTATGAAAATTAATGTGAACCCTGATTTACCTTTGGAAATTTACCTTTTCTCAATATATAAAAATATATTAAATACTCTTACTACATCCAAGATTAGTGTATTTCTCTTCCATTAAACCAGGACCAGCAACACAACTCTAACACTGCTATGTTGCGAGATCTTGTGGGAAAGACCTTTCGACTTCTTGGATACACCATTCAGTATGGGTGCATAGCTCACTGTGCCTTCGAATATCTTGGAGGAATTGTTGTGGTGAGTTAATGGTGGCAATGATCTTTAAAGTCATAATGTAATGATGAAAACCACTGTCATATTAGCATGCCAGCTTTCACTCTGTTGTTCTCCAGCATACAAAACTTAAAAACTGTTTTAATAACAGTTTGGGGGCTGCTCTTTTAAATTGTGGAACTTGAACTTTAGATTTTTTTTAAAACTTTGCTTAAGGCAGGAGGGAACAGATAGGTACACAGGAAGCTGCCTTATACCGTGTCAGACCATTGGTCCATCTAGCTCAGTATCGTCTCCCTAGACTGGCAGCAGCTTCTCCAAAGTTATAGGCAGGAGTCTATCCCAGCCCTATCTGGAGATGCCAGGGAAGGAACTTAGAACCTTCTGCATACTAGCATGCAGGTGCTCTTCCCAGAGTGGCCCCATCGCCTAAGGGGAATATATTACACAGCTCACATGTGTAGTCTCCCATTCAAATGCAAACTAGGCTGGGCCCTGCTTAGCAAATGGGTCAATTAATACTTGCTACCACAAGGCGAGCTCTCCTGGACCAGCACATGAAGCATCAGCTTTGAACAAGGATCTTCTTCTCGCCCACCCGGCAGCTTCTTCTCACCTGCCCACGCATACTGCTGTCTGGCTGCTGCCACCGCCACCACCACCGCCATTTTCTTTCCCCCACCCGTCCCATGGCTATCTCCGAACTCTCATGAGAGCTGCCACACATGGGATTAGCCACGGGTATGCCTTAGAAAATTATATATAAAGAAGATAAGTAATAAATATTCCTCGGGAACCATCAATAGTTCTTACAATAAATTTACCCAACGATAGAGTCATCATATCCTTGGGTACTTGCCATCTTCATCCTTCCATATCACCCGTTGCTAAGAAGTATGAACTGGTTCGGAGGCCCTTTTACAGACTGGTTCGAAGGTCCGGCAGTTCGGCCAGTTCAGTGGGGGGTTTCCTTTAAGGAACAGGGAGGGTGCTCTTACACACACACACCCATCTGCATTCCTCCCACCAGCGCTGTGCTTAAAAACCGTCCTGCGGGGCAGCAGCATACTTCCTTGCCGCCCCAGTGTGCATCAGACCGGGCACTTCCCAGGTTGACCTGCACTGGGGCGGCAAGGAAGTACGTTGCCGCCCCATGGGGCAGTTTTAAAGCACAGTGCTGGTGGGGAAAAGGCAGCGGGGTGGTGGTGTAAGAGCATTCTCCCTGCTCCTTAAAGATAATCACCCCCTGTCATACTGGCCATCGTCGGTTCCATGCACATCCCTGCTAAGAAACACATACACAAATGGTGGAGGCTGGGTCAGAAACTGCATGCAGAAGACAGGCTGGCAAGGATCTGACTGCCATAACCCTATGTTATGACATGTGATGGAGCTGTAAAGAGGTTAATTAGCATGAGGTGGCAAGGAACAATGCCATGAACGTTTAGAGTTCAGGTATCTATGGATCCCAAGTCTAGTGACAGAGGCATTAATCCCATGGAACTCCAGAAGACCGTTTTCTACGTTTTGTACTCAACTGTGCAGTGTAGTCTTGGAAATCTAGCTTCTACCTGCAAATTTTGTAATTAATTTAAATATTATAAATGGCAAAATATTCTGCAAACAGTAATTGTTCTCTTCATTTTTTTGTTTTGTTTTAGTGTTCAGGACCCTCAATGGAGCCTACAATTCAAAATTCTGATATGGTGTTTTCAGAGAATCTTAGCTACCATTTTTCTAGCATTCAGAAGTATGTTTCTATTTGCTCTACTCTATTTTCCATGGGTTCTGTATACTTATTGATTGACTATGCTTGTTCTTAGAATCATATTCCTGTTTTTATTGTTAATGTTATTCATCACACACATACCCTTTTTCAATCAGAAATTATGAGTTGTAGCATTTTGTGCCTGTTGGAAACTTGCTTGATCTTGGAAACCTTCTTATTGTTGGCATTCATACAAAAATTGGGAGGTTGTTCTATACTAAATTTCAGATCTTCTGACTTTCTAGCATACTTTGTGACTTCTAAGTTATATTATAATGGACAACTACAGTTTATCTCCAGGAAGCAAATTAGGAGAGCAATTCTCTCCAGAAATGTTGTAAATACCATTTATTATGTTATCAGGATGCTATTTTATTAGTAGTTTATGGAGCAGTGAATGTGTACACAGTGCTTAGCAGTCATATAAAATACCAGCTCCATGCATTAAGCTTTGTATTTACAACCTAACAGTTATTGCTGCTGGATAACAATTCAAACATAGGTTGTGGTAGGTTGTAAGTCATGGAGGCAGGAACAAGATGGTGTAGTTGCTAGGTTTGCAAGTTTGTGGCCTAGAATCCATCTTATTGGATCTGTTTTATTTTAGTTGAAAACTGATGGCTTATCATTGAAATTACAGTGTAGGTATTGGACTTTTATTGCCTGCTATGATTGTGAAAGATTCCCTGTCCAGCTCTTTTGGACTACAGACATAGATTATATTAGTTTCGTGTTATAAAAAATATACAGAGATCGAAAAAGAGAGAATATATTGCTGATTAGTTTTGTAGAATGCTTTATAACATGGATGGCCAACCTGTGGTTTGGGTTCTACAAGAGGCACAAGCTGTGAAAGATTGTAGCACTTGTTGCTTGACAAGAGCAAGAAGGTCTATGGTTCTGGTTATGACACAGAATAGGACTACATTCCTTCCTGCTTTTCCAACACTGGCTGACATCCAGACTAGTGTTGTGCTAGTGCAACGAGAAAAGTTGCACACATTTCAAAAGTTTTCAGAGTTGCGCTAAGATGCAATGCTTTAAGATGTTGTACAACCACTAGTGGAAGATCTCTGGAACGTATACAAGGCTGTGCAACCTGTTGTGCAACTTGTCAACATCTTCAGCTAGTGCAAGACAGGGATGTGCATAAAGCGTTTCATGCAACTGGGCGTGGGGGAAGAGCTGTAGCTTTTAAACGGAGGCATGTAAGTCTTACCTGCTCCTTCACTGCCCCGTTACGGTGCTGTTGGTTCTAAAAAGTTGTGCTGTGCGACTGCGGTGCTGCTCCCAGCAATCCGCACACAGTGTCAGCACGCACATGGCTGTTTTGCTGACTATGCAACTGGCCACCACGCATGTGCAGCACCCATGTGCATGCCTGCATCATGCGTGGGCTGCTGTGATCGGCACCGCAGCTGCACAGCATGGCTTTTTAGAACCAACATGGCCATGGTGGGGAAGCAGTTAAGATCTACGTGCCTCCTTTTAAAGCTACTGCTTGCCCCCTGCTGAAGTGATTCAGCTGCGGCAGCTCAAATCATTTCGTCGTCTCTGTAATGAGGCACTGAAATGTTTCGGGCACATCCCTAGTGCAAGAACTAGTCTGGAACCATGTGTTCCTCTCTCTGTGAAATGTCCTTGCACTAGCATGACAGCACTGAGTTTGTGCAACACTAGTCTAGATGTAGGCTACTATGCTGATCTAGCATTGCCTCTAATAGACAAAATCACCCCAGTGTGATAGAGGGTGATCCCCAGGAGAATTATTCTCTTACACTTCCAGAAAGATTGTCCACCATTGGTTGAAAAATCATACAAATATTGTTGGATACTGACATTTCCTTATCTTCTCCTCAGAGGTGATATTGTCATTGCAAAAAACCCAGCTGACCCCAAATCAAATATCTGTAAAAGAGTAATGGGCTTGGAAGGAGATAAAGTCTGTACAAGCAGTCCTTCAGATTTTCTTAAGATTCACAGTTATGTAAGTAGTATTGCTTTCTATTATTTTGAGTTATATCAAAAAGTTACATAAAACATCAAGAAGTCATATAAACACCTTTTTGTTTGCGGGACTTTTAAACTGAATTATATACTGGTGGATTTTAAATGGCATTATCTTCACTTTAATGGACGGTTTATTTCTTTCATGATTCACCAGACAGATTATTGTCTCTGAAGGGTTGGAGAGGAGAGGACACACAAGATGGCTTCATTTCCCTGCCTGGTGACCTCAGCCTGTCATAATCTGGAAGTAGATTTGGGTCTGTTCAGCTGGTTGGAGGAGGTGCTTATGGCTCCAACACGGTCCAAGCAAGAACAATTAGGCTGTGCCTCTTCCTTTTTTTGGAATTGTTGTTACTTACAATCCTTTGTAACTCCAAATCTAGATCAGCCCCTTTGCTTCCCAAGCAGAATGTGAGCAAACTTCTTTATATGCTCTTTTGGGTATCTACATACCACCTGCTCTAAATTTCAAGCAAGCTTCGCTTAAGGCTTTTACTAGCATAGCCTCCTCAAGCCTAATGTCCTTCAAGGTCCGTAAGAACTGTAAAAACAGATTTCTTAGTGAAAAACTAGAATTACTCAGTTTTATTCCTGTTGTCCCACAGACTGGCAATGTGGCACTTTGCAGCTAATTATAGTAAATCAAAAGTTTATATAGGGCAGGAGATAGAGCTGGATAAAATCAAATAGATGTGGGGAAATGTAATAAAAGAGAAAAATGAAATAAAAATTCTGTTCTAGCTTATGTTTGATTTCTAGATTGAAGATAACACTATTTACTTTTCTGAAATACCAGCTGGTGAGAAGTGGGTAGGCAAGAGTCACTGTTCTATAATAATGATCAGATTCCCAACTATACCAGATAAATGATAGTGAGTTTCTTTATAGTTTCTGAAATGTGCCTTTTTTTGGTCTCTGGCCGGATAAGTTCTATAAGCATCCAGTTCTATAAACTGGATCCATACATCCATGATATGATTTTAAAACATTGCTTAGCTCTACGCGTGTTTTTTTTAACTTAACATCAACTGTGGGAGGGGCCCAATCTGGACCAAGACCATAGAGAGGAGATGAAAATCTTTGCTCCTGCCACAGTCCCAGTGTAGATTAGGGTGCTCTTTTGCTATTTACAAAAACAACAACAACAAAACAATACCCAAACACAGAGGACTAAATGATGGTTTTAAAGTCTTGTCTTTTTAGTCTCTGTACTATATTTTCCAGACTTGTAGAAGAAATGATATCAAATTGAAAAACTAATCCAAATGAATTATAATTAAATTACTGATGTCAAACTGGAAAACTAATTGAAATGAAATGGCTTAGGGCCAAGATATGTGAAGGACAGCCTACTCCCACATAGCACTGCCCAGCCTGTGAGATCTAGTGAGGCACTCCTGTGATTCCCACCACCTTCTGAAGCATGACTGTCAGTGACCCATGGGCAAGTCTTCTCAGTGATAGCCCCAGTTCTCTGGAACTCCCTGCCCCTTGATCTTAGGCTTGCCCACTCCCTGTATAATTTTAAATGGAATTTGAAGACTTTTTTTATTTCAGCAGGCCTTTCCCTAACTTTGTGATTGCCTTGTTTAATAATTGTCTTATACCACAGTGTTAGGATTTTATCAGAAGAGTGTTAAAGACTCTTGATTTACTCTGTTGTTTTCACTCTGGTTTTTAACCCCTGCTAATTGGACATAACCCCTGCTAACTGGACAAAGAGGCACATTTTTAACGTGGTGATTCTCTTTATTTAGCAGGGGGAGAGTAACTGGCCCTATCCATCCCCAGCACAGTACCTCCAGTGACTGTTGCTGATGTCTGTCTTGTGTTTCTTTTTAGATTGTGAGCCTTTTGTGAACAGGGGATCCATCTTATTTGTTTGTTGTTTCTCTATGTAAACCGCTTTGGAAACGTTTGTTGAAAAGCGTATATAAATATTTGTAGTAGTTGTTGTTAATGTATTTTGTTGTAAGCTGCCATAAATTCATGTACAAAGAACGGCTGCATATACATCTTCTGAATAAAGGGGGGAAAATTGTACAATATACCATCTAACTTGGATACTTCTGCATTAAGTAGAGATTTGTCTTAAAAATGATCTTAAATTATATTTTAGAACTAGCTGACCCAGTGCAGAGCATCTGTGCCCCTAGTTCTCCCTGTCCCCCATCCCCCCTCACTCCAGCCGCAAATGATCCTACTCCCTGCCTCATCTTCATTTCGTCTCCATCCCTTCCGCTGTTCTCCCCCCACCCCAAGTCTCTCCAGCCAGTTCATTCTCCTCTCAGAGATATTCTAGCACATGGGAGCTCAGTTGGTGGGGACCAAGACATCCTGCTTGGGGGGATTTAGAGAAGTGTTTCTGTGCAGCTTTCTGGGCTTTATTTGAAACTGTCCTGTTCAGCAATTATGGTCATCAAGTTTCCCATCAAGTGATAATATTTTGGAGAAAGGAATGGGCCGGGTCCTTGAAACTGTGAAGGAATCGACTAAACAAAGGTAGATGGGAAGAAAGGGAGATGTTTTGAAGCAGAGTACTTCTTAAACATTGCTTATACCAAAGGGTTTTTCACCAGTCTGTGCCTGAAGAGAGCTTCAAGCGTTTGAATGGCTGTAGCTGTAGCCCCTCACCTTTCTAGAGCCTAGATAAAAAGCTGTTTGCTTGAAAGCCAACTGCTTGGTGGTGTTATCTAAAGGCACCAACCACTTGAGGATTATTCAGAGACTACTTGTTTGTGGGGTTGGAGGTGGGATCTTCAATTGTAGCACTCCCTTTCTCGGTAGGTTGGAATATTAGGAATTTGAGAAGATATTTATGGATGGCTTTTAAAAATATATATCTTGGTCAATAAGATGGGCTTGAGGGGTAAGTGGGGAGGAAGCTGTCTAATATGAGGGGCAAGAAAACTGAAATATTCAGGGAAGTGTTTAGTAATGTAATGTTAGAGATTGCTTAGGGGATTGCTTCTCACTTCCTCTTTGACAGCAATTTCATGGTAAGGAGGGAGGCTCTCTGTTGTGCAAGAGTATTGTTGGGGAAGTCCTTATTCCAGTGTTTTAGGAGGATGGGTGGTTACATACTCCTCTTATAAAAATGTAGGCAAACTTGGAAAAAAGTCTGGACTGGGATAAAGGGTTGGAGGTTCTTTTAGGTAAGAGGCAAGGGAGCTGAAATAGAATAGTGAGGGGACAGATTTAAACACTTTTAACACTGTATTTTATCTGCCTGAATTAATTTTGATTTGTTGTTGCCTGTCCTTCAATTTATTGTAACCTGCTCAGAGCGTTTTGGATTGGATGAGCTAAAAAATCCATTTGGTGCATTACATAGTTGTGTGTTTAAAAAAAATGCTCCAGCATTGTAGATGGCGGTATTACATCATGCCTGTGGTAATTATTTCTTGTTATTGGCCCTATTGTTCTCCACACTTTGGATGTCTGCTCTTGCATAGACAGGAGGTCGGAACCTTCTAGAGCTGTAAGCTATATGCTTTTTGGTGGTAGCCCCACCCCCTTGGTGACACACATATAGCCCCTCACAGATTACCTCCCTGTCTTCTTCCGACCGCCACGATAGCAACTTTGGGAAACCTTCTGCCGCACTCCGTGTGAGGAGAGCTGTCAAAAACAAACAAACCTCTTACCCTTTCTCTTTTAGTTTTTTGTTTGTTCTATCTGTCTATCCTCTCATTTTTTTTCAGTCATTCTCATTTGTAGGAACGTGGAAAGGATACTTGTCCTTCGTGCACCACTATGCTTTGGAAACCAGGTCAAGAGCCCACTTATAGTTAGGACCAGCAATTCTCAACAGTTTTTCAGTAGATGCCCGCTTCTCCCACTGTCTTGGTGAATAGCTCACTAATCTCCAAAGTGTGGAGGACAATAGGACTACTAACAAGAAAGTCAGGTTACTTACCTGTAACGGTAGTTCTTGTAGTGGTCCATTGTCCGTCATACAACCCTACCTCCTCCCCACTTTAGCAGTCACTGACCTGTTATGTATGATTGTGGCAGTCAGGGACTGATGGAAGTAATCTCTGAGGAGCCATATGTGTGTCACCAAGGGGGCGGGGCTACCACCAAAAAGCATATAGCTTACAGCTCTAGAAGGTTCCGACGTCCTGTCTACGAAAGAGCAGACATCCAAAGTGTGAAGGACAATGGACCACCTCAAGAACTGCGGTTGTTCAACGTGGTCTCTGTCTTTTACACATATGGGCTGTGTAGGGGTGTGCGCGGAGCTGCGGTCCGGCACTGGGGTGGGGGGTCCCCTTAAGGGCGGGGAGGGTTTACTTACCCCTCCCGCCGCTTTCCCCCTTCGGCGCCTGTATTTCTTTGAGTAATTAGGGTGGCAGGATACCTCCCTGCCGCCCCTTCCCCTGCTTGGCATGCAGTACTGTGCAAAAGGCTTTAAGAAGCCTTTTGTGCGCACTCGTATTTCCTTGAGTAAACGGAGCGGCCGGATATCTCCCTGCCACCCCTTCTCCTGCTTTGCTGCAAAAGTGCAGCAAAGCGGGATAAGGGGCGGCAGGGAGATATCCTGCTGCTCTGTTTACTCAAGGAAATACATGTGCGCATGTGCACAAAAGGTTTCTAAAAGCCTTTTGCACAGTACTGCATGCCAAACAGGGGAAGGGGCGGCAGGGAGGTATCCTGCCGCCCCAATTACTCAAAGAAATACGGGGGCCAGAGGGGGGAAAGCGGTGGGAGGGGTAAGTAAACCCTCCCCGCCCTTAAGGGGACCCCCCACCCAGAACCACCCAAATCCGAACTGCCCATGTCCAGATCAGTCCGGAGGCCTATAGAATGGCCTCCGGACCGGTCCGGGCACATCACTAGGGCTATGCGCCTGCGCAGAGACCACGTTGGAATCTAACAAGCTTGATTTATCCTGCTTTGGGCGGGAACCCTGCCCCTAGCCACTATACGTGGCTGCGCCACCCCCTCAGTTTTTCTTCATCCACGCTTCAGCGGACATCATGGTGTCTTTCAGTTCAGCAACTCGTTGGCTCTGGTAGTCCTGGTTATTTTTCTCCTGTTTCTTCTGCATTTCTCTAGTTTTCCTTTGTTTTTTCTTCGCACAGTTGCATTTTTTCACCTTTGCGTTTTTCTTTAACGGTCTTTCCTTCGAGTTCTGGTCCCAGCTGGGACAGAGCGTGGTGGCCTGCTGGCCCTCAGTGTGTAAGCTGGGTATGAAGAACTTTAAAAAGTGTATCCGCTGTGGATTGAAGCTTCTCTCCCCTGATACACATGTAGAGTGCCTTTTGTGTTTGGGGGAGTCCCACATAGTAGAGACCTGCCTGCATTGCCAGAAGTTTATTAAGCAGGCTCTCAGGAATAGGGCTTCTCGCTTGCGTGCTGCCCTGTGGGATCTGGCTCTCCGTTCTTCAGAAGCCTTAAAAATTAAACAGTCTCTGAAAAATGGTTGCTTCGATGTTGGCGAAGCGATTGACTGTCAGTACTGTGGAAGACCAGGTCCCGGTATCGGGATTGTTGCTCTCGGACGCTCAGCCTTCGGCAGCGTCAAGCAATAGAGCGCGGTTGGAGGAGCTCCCCTCTTAATAGCCTCAGGCGGTTCCTGCGATCTCTCCGAATTTGTCGGGGACGAAGAAGCAGAAGCAGCAGCACCACCACTACTCCCCAACAGAACAAGATCAAACCCAGGCCCCCAAGCAGAAGGGATCAACGGATGCCAAGGGATCGTTGGCCCCGACCTTGAAGAAGGTGGCGTCGGGGGGGCTTTGGACTCAGTTGCAGTGAGGGAACCTGACTGCGCTTCAGCTGAGGAAGAAGCCTACGCTCCACCCAAGTTTGATGCCAGTGCTCCGTGGATCCTAGACGTAGGTCACCTCTGCGTCGATACCAAGAGCAGCGCTCCTTGGCATATCAGCAGGATCTGTCTTGGGATCACCGGGATCGATATCATACCATGGAGTATTGTTCCCCACTTTTGGAATCGGAGCATATCTACAGCTCCTGGCATTGGGACCCTGGTTGGATGGCAGCTCGGACTGCTCAGACTATGCTCAATCCCATTATGGGTCTCGTCACCCAGAAGACCTTTAATATCGCCAGCCTACGGTACCGAGGACTGTCTGGATGCCCCCCACACATGCAGAGGGGCAACCGTGTTTCCTCTCTCCTCGTCGTTCGCCTTGGGACTGGGAGGATTGTGCTGTGGAGTTCATGTTGGTATTGAAGCCGCACCAACCACCAGTTGGGTGGTTGCCACCAGAACCTTTGGTCCCAGCTCTGGCCCACCTGGCTGATATGCCAGATTCCTCATCGGGTTTCTCCCCTGTACCCCAGGACCTGTTGGTCCCATTGGACCCTACATCGGACAGTGAGGGTAGTTCACAGGACTCTGAGGTTGTCTCCCCAGGTTCATTCCCACTTGATCTCCACTCGGATTCAAAGCCAGTTTCTCTGCCGGAGGACCTAAAAGTGTATACCACCTATGCTACCCGTATGCCGTAGGCTCTGGGGGTAAATCTCTGTACCCTTCAAGAAGGGGAGCTGGACCCCGTATTCAGCCTGATTGACTCGGAGGCCAAGGTGCCTGCTTCCTTGCCCTTCAACCCAGCCTTGTTGGAAGTGGTGAAAGCCCACTGGAAGAAGCCTAATATGCTCTCTCAGCCGAATAGGCGCCTGGAGAACTTCTACAGGGTGCAGTTCTAGGAGGCTACAGCCTTTTTGAAAAGTCACCCTACCCCAAACTCTCTCGTTGTAGAGGCCTCTTTACAGAGGTCCAGGAGTCATAGCCAGTTGACCCCAGATGATAAAGAAGACAAGAAATTGGACTCCTTTGGGAGAAGACTTTATTCTGCTGCAGCCTTGCACTCATGTGTGGCAAACTATCAAGCATGTAATGCCAGATATAACCAGTTCTTGTGGGAGAAAGTGGGTCCTTTCCTGAATCTCCTCCCTCAGGATAAGTGGGATACTGCAAAGTCATTTCTGAGGGAGGTCATGCAAGTCTCCAAGCAGGAACTGTATTCTGCCTGTCACTCAGGAGTGTGCCGCTAAAGTTATGGCCACATCCGTGGCACTTCGATGCCACACTTGGCTTAGGTCATCTGGCCTTCACTATGAGGCTCGCCCCAGGGTGGAGGACTTGTCCTTTGAGGGCTCTAGCCTGTTTTCAGAACAAACCGATGATATGTTTCAAAAAGTGCAAAAGTTACGGAACACCACAGAATCCCTGTCCTATAGCTCTCCGTCGCCGAAGTTACAGAGAACTTCCAAACGGTCGCCTCATCGGACGCAGAGAGAGCTGGCTCACCACCATTCGCCTTCTGAACAATCCTTTTGGAGCAACAAGTTCCCTCTCAGATACAAGGCAACGCAATGCAATAAGCCTGCCTTCCAGAAACCTCACTCAGGACGGATGTCAAGTTCCTGCCTAAGGTGGTGCCCATGTTTCACTGCTCGTCCCCACTCACTTTGCCTGTGTTCTTTCCAAATCCTTCAGCGGATGCAGAGAGGCAGTTGCACTGTTTGGATCTACATAGGGCTCTGTTCTCTTACATGCAGAGATCTGAGTGGAGGAAGTCCCCCTTTTTGTTTTGAACGATGGGCCGCGGAAAGGGTTTCAGGTCTCGGCCCAATCCATGTCCCGGTGGATAGTCTCCACTATTGAACTGTGTTATCAACTGGCCTGTAAGCAGTTGCCTGTCCCTGTGAAGGCTCACTCTGTTAGGTCCGTGGTGGCCTCTGTAGCCTTTGATCGAGCGGTCCCGTTGGACGCTATCTGTCAGGCAGCTACTTGGGCTTCACCCTATTCATTTATTCAGCATTATCCTATCAATGTTCAAGCTCGTAATAATGCTGTATTTGGCAGGAGTGTCCTGCAATCGATTTTCAGTTGAGCTGCTTGCCTCTGTGTCTTCCCCCACTTCTCCTTGGGTGCTTGCTTGCTATGCACCCTTATGTGTAGAAGACAGAGACCACGTCAAAAAACTACAGGTTATTAACCTGTAACGGTGGTTCTTCTGGTGGTCATCTGTACTTCTGCATGCCCTCCCGTCCTCCCCACTGGTTCTACTGCAGGTGGACTCTGTGACTGAGGGGATGAAGAGTGGCGCAGCCGCATATAGCGGCTGGGGACCGGGTTCCTGCCCAAAGCAGGAGAAATCGAACTTGTTAGATTCCAGCGTGGTCTCTGCACAGGCGCATAGCCCATATGTGTAGAAGTACAGATGGCCACTGGAAGAACCAACATTACAGGTGAGTAACCTATAGTTACAGGTAAGCAACCTGGCATCATCATCATCATCATCATCATTATTATTATTATTATTTTACATTTATATCCCGCTTTTCCTCCAAGGAGCCCAGAGCGGTGTACTACATACTTGAGTTTCTCTTTCACAACAACCCTGTGAAGTAGGTTAGGCTGAGAGAGAAGTGACTGGCCCAGAGTCACCCAGCTAGTATCATGGCTGAATGGAGATTTGAACTCGGGTCTCCCCGGTCGTAGTCCGGCGCTCTAGCCACTATACCACGCAGACTCCACTACACCACGCTGGCTCCACAGCGTGGAGTTTTATGTTTTAAAGGACTTCAACACTGGATTTATTTTAATTGTTAATGCAAGAAGAGCCAGTCCTTTTTGTAGAATCAATTTTTTAAAAAGATCCCTGGAGTAAAAAACAAAAACAAAACCCACAACAATGTCACGTGTCACTCCTTTGTTGCGGAGATATCCATGTAAGATCCTATGAAACAGGTTTGTCTCTGTTGATAGTGCAAATGAATCTACTTCTCTCTCTTTCTGGTACTATCTGTCTCTTTTGATTCACACTGCACATTATGAGGACCACCAAGAGCAGTGTCTCCATGTCTCCTCCTCCTTGTTCTTCTCTCTTTCCTGTTAATGTTAGGAAGTCAAAAAGCAAGATGTAATATCATTAGGTCTCTTTAGAGGTTACCTCCCCATGTCCACTGAATGTAGTGGGGGGTACAGACTGGCTAACCACATGCCCCATACTTATGTGCTCCTGCTCATGGCCCCACCCCATCCCCATGTTCAGTGCCTGCCAGGCAAATGCTGAGCATGGGGAGGTTTGTGGTGCGGCCAAGGAGTGTATCATCCGGAGTGGGGGGGCTAGCTGGCATGCTCCCACTCCCCCTTTCCTCTTGTTCAATGAATGTGGAGAGATAACTACTGAAGAGTGGTGTTGTGTTCTGAGTTTCCCTAGCCCATGAGTGGCAGCCAGCAAAGTGGAACAGGGATGGCAAAACTTGCATTCATGCATTTTGAAGGATGCATGTCTTACTAAACATTATGAAGGAAAGAAGAGCAGGAGATACAGTGCTGCTGGTTGTGACAATAGCGATGCATCACCCACAGCATGCAGTTCTGGCCTTTCTCTGTGATCAGAACCTCTGAATATTCGGGAAGGAGAATATTAGGTAGGGGAGTGAGGTGGTTTGGAGTATTTGGGGGAATTAGAACCTATAATGTCTCCCCCCCCTTTTTTTTTTACTAGCTCCATTTCTGCTTGTTAAATTGTTTAAAAAGCAATAAAACCACAGACACATTAGTTCTTTCTCTAATTCCTGTATTTCCTGGTAGCTAATTTTGAGAATTAAAACTTGGGATTGAGTGCTCAGCATGCCTTTGTGCCCACAGAACTGAAGAATCTCACCCTTCCTCCTTTCCATTCCCACCCATTTGTACCAAATGTTTTTTAGTAGGAGATGTCCAGGACTCTTCCATGTAGCAGTAATAATGTTTGACCCTATTTCCATTCTTGTGCCTGTCTAATGGAGACTTCTGGCGTTAGGACTGAAACCTTGTCATATCTCTTTCATCTTCTGCACACCCTTCTGTCTGTCTGTCTGTCACACACACACACACACACACACACACACACACACACACACACACTCATCAGATTAAGTCATGCCAACTGTTTGTCAGATTAAGTCATGCCACCAGCTTGGATGGCTTTAAAAGGGGCTTAGCCAAATTCATGCTGGACAGGTCTATCATCAGTGGCTACTAGTCTGGTGGCTGTGGGCCATCTCCAGCCTCAGGGGCACAATGCTTCTCAATACCAGTTTCAGGGGAACAACAGCAGGAGAGAGGGTGTGCACATACCTCTTGCCTGTGAGCTCCCCAGAGGCATCTGGTGGGCCATTGTGTGAAACAGGATACTGGACTAGATGGACCTTGTGCCTGATCCAGCAGGGCTGTTCTTATCTCTCTTAACAGCTCCCTCCACTGATAAATGCTGCTTGTGTCACACTCAATCCCACAACTCTAAAAATAAGAAAAATTGCTTGTTTTAATTTTGCTGTGTGTGTATGCATGTGAGCATATGTGTGCATGCATGCGCACACACACACTCTATTTATTTATTTAGCGCTATGGAATTAAGTATAAGAGAGGTAATATTTGCCAGTAGAGAAACCCGTTAAGACACAGATCATGGCATGACTTACTCAGATAATTGTTTGCAACATTCTGAAGCAAAATGTGTTATAAATTAAACTAAAGTGAATAAACGTCAGCATTAGGGTTGATTGATTAAATATCTGGACAATAAAATTTGGAACACTTTTGATATTACTTTAAGTGAGTTAATAATTCAGATTTTAGAATGTTTTAATCCTGTTTAAACACTCAGTTCTTGGACAAATTGTATGTTTTAATATAATTATGTATAAAATCGCAAACATTCTACTATTGTATTTGCATGTTACTTAATAATGTCAGTGTTACATTCTATTTACCATATGCTCAGTTGGTACAGCTGTTATTTACAAACTGAAAAGGCAAGCAGGAAAATTGTAATAAACCAGTTTTTATATCATAAGGCACTGATATGCTAAGCCCTTGTGTCACTTGAACAGAAGGAGGACCTAGTAATGCCACTTAATACAGATAGGGCCTGTAAACCAGGAACCTGCTTTTTGCAAGTCATAGTGATAAAAAGCTGAGATACAACTCCATTTCTCAGCAACACTCTACTGTTAATCAATTACAACACACTGCTAATGCCCTGACTACAGCTGATGTGGAGAAAAATGTTTACTTTGTGCCAAAGTGAAGTTCACTGAGATGACATGCTCCCTTTGTCCTGCGGCCATCTCTACAGCTAACAGAACCTGAAGATTGATTAAATGTCTTTATGTCTGCAAATGTGAGAAACATTTTTATTCAGCACTTGGTTACATTCACCAGTGCAGTACTTCTTTAATACCAAACATTTAGAAGTAGATATCCTTGTCTTCAATAGTATTTCCCTTGAATCAGTACATTTAGGAGTGTGTTGAAAAATCTGAATTCACCTATGAGAGATTGTTTTTTGGAGGTGGAACAACTGGAATTTTATGTTGGTTGTAAATTGTGAGCCACTTCAAGAATATGAATACTCCAAAATAAATTAAGAATGCTCTTAAATTATTATTGCTTGTAGAACATTTGCCACTTAAAGTGAGTTATAGTGAAAGGTAGATGCCTCAGAGCAGACAGCTTAAGATGCATTTAAGAAAACTTCAGAGGAGGTATATCATTGAATGCCAATTGCTGGAAGGCAGCAGTAGGGGATGGCAACTGCTAAGGGATAACCCTAACCCTTCTTGAGGGATTTCTGGAAACTTCTGACTGACTGCTGTGGGATACAGACTGCTGAACTAGATTGGAACCCACCCACCCCGCTCCAAAAAACAAACAAACAAACAAAACCCCAAAAAACCAGCAGGGCTACTTTTATGAAAAGTTGTGATGTTCATACTCTAGCTGGCTCTTAATTTCTTTATTCAATTGAAGTTCTTCAGGTTGTGTGAGATCTTATTTTTTTAAAGAACATATATCTGGATAATTCATTACCTGGATGTTTTGTTCTTCCTGTGAAGTTAATTAACACTATATTATTTGAAGATCATCTATAAACACTTACCTGCCATTTTCAAGGGCAGGATCAAGTCCAAGACTTCCAGTGCCAGCATAAGAGGACCCCTGATTTCCTCTTTTTAGCATCTGGTCCCATACCTTGTGCCTCAGTTTCATGGCCATTTGGTGCTGCTATGCTCCTGCTGAAAAGAAGCCCCTATGTGTCTCAGGAACATAAGGTTTTAACTGAGCAAAGAGAGGGATGGGGAACAGATAGTAGCTTCATCCACTTGGTGCTAGGACAGAACTTGCTGCAGTAAAATAGCATAGCAAAA